>NC_054372.1:75933672-76299505 GCF_017654675.1 Xenopus laevis | reverse complement strand
GAGACAGTGATGTTATCCCATCATTTGAGCAAAATCATAGTATACATCTCCAGAACATTCCTTTACAATGTGACTACAATGTGCCCATAGTTACCTCTACCCCACCACCAGATGGTGCTCTGTTACAAGAACAAAAGGATTTCAAACAATTGTATCCTGTTGATGTGAAAACTCCTGCAGCCAGAGACTATAATGACATTCAGAGGACTTTACCTGTTACTAATAAATACAGCTATCCTCCTGTTACACAACCAGTGGTTCCTGATAGAGGCAGTCATTCTCCAGAGGGAGCATACCAGTACACACCAGATGTGAAGCCAGAGCTTCCTATTAAGCCTGATTCAGACCAACTTACTGGCAATCGGCAGATGTCAGACTTAGTGAGATTTATGGCACGCAGAGAAATGATAACATCAGGCCTTGTTCAGTTTGATGAGAAGTCAGAAAACTACAGGGCTTGGAAGGCGTCATTCAAAAATGCTATAGAGGATCTACACCTTTCATACAAAGAAGAAACAGATCTCCTAGTGAAGTGGCTAGGTCCAGAGTCCAGCAGACAAGTGAAAGGCATTCGGGCAGTATATGTCAATGATTCTTGTAAAGGACTACAGATGTCATGGCAAAGGTTGAATGAAGATTATGGAGCTCCAGAGAAGATAGAAAAATCCCTGTGGGACAGGATTGTCAACTTTAGGAATATCTTTGAAAGAGATTGCAGCAAGAAACTTAGAGAATTCAGTGATCTGGTAATAGAACTGTTGGCAGCAAAAAATGAAGGTTGCTTTCTAGGACTAGATAATCTTGATTCCACTAGAGGAATAGAAGACCTTGTAAAAAAGCTGCCAGATTCTCTAAAAAGGAAATGGGCATCACATGGGACCAAGTACAAGGAAATACATAATGTACTATTCCCACCATTCTCTTATTTCGTGCAATTTATCTCACAACAGGCAAAGATGTACAATGACCCAGGGTTTGCTCAGACGTTCCAGACCTTTGGTGACAACAAGCCAGAGAAATACCGATACCACAACACCCCTCAGAGAAGTTCCATCAGGGTGCACAAGACTGAAGTATCTCAAGCTACAGAGAACTCTTCTGCTTTCACTGATGCCAAGACCATGGACTTAACTAAAGGATGTCCGATTCATCACAAACCTCATCCTCTGTACAAATGCCGAGGCTTCAGAGGTAAGTCCCTTGATGAAAGAAAGACTTTCTTAAAACAAAACAATATTTGTTACCGTTGCTGTGCCTCCAATGCACACCTTGCGAAAGACTGTGACAAATCAGTTAGCTGCACAGAGTGCAACAGTGACAGACATGTGTCTGCTCTTCATCCTGGTCCTGCACCATGGTCAGTCAGGCCTCCAGAAAGGAGTGATCATGGCGGGGAGGGAAAGGACAACAGTGCAGAGGCTACAGTAACTGCAACATGTACTGAAGTGTGTGGAGGAGATCTTCAAGACAGATCATGCTCTAAAATCTGCTTAGTCAGTGTCTATCCTACCGGACAAAAGGACAGGGCAATCAAACTTTATGCTATTCTAGATGACCAAAGTAATAGGTCCCTGGTCAGGTCAGAGTTCTTTGAAATCTTCGGTTCAAAAGGCCAGCAGTTTCCATATTCTCTCAGAACCTGTGCAGGGGTGATTAACACTTCAGGAAGAAGAGCGCAAGGGTTTGAACTACAGTCTCTTGATGGCAAAGTCACAATCCCATTACCCACACTCATTGAATGTAATGAGATACCAAACGACAGGATGGAGATCCCAACCCCAGAGGTGGCTCTTCATCACAAACATCTAAAGTCACTTGCTAGTGAGATACCCAAGCTTGATCCATCAGCATCTATTCTTATGCTGTTAGGAAGAGACATAATTAGGGTCCATAAAGTGAGGCAACAGATCAACGGGCCACATAACGCTCCCTATGCACACAGATTAGACACAGGATGGGTCATAGTGGGCAATGTATGCCTGAAAGGAGTCCATAGACCAGACTTAATACACTGTCTTTACACCAGAACCTCAGAAGAGAGCTGCAGATCCCTCTTTCCACCTTGTCCATATTTCTACAATGTGAGGGAAAACTATGACATGAATGTATGGGTAACTATGCAATCCTCAGTGTCTACGTACAAATCCTCTTGCAAAGAGTTTGAGGATCATGTAAGCCACAGTATCTTTCAGAGAACTACAGAAGATGAGACAGTTGCTCCTTCTCTGGAAGATCTTGCCTTTATGAAAACAATGAAGGAGGGTTTCTACAGAGCAGAAGACAGTAGCTGGGTAGCTCCTCTACCCTTCAAACCACAAAGAAAGCAGCTACCAAATAACAAAGAACAAGTCTTGCAACGTTTCAGGTCCCTACAGAGGTCTCTTAAAGTAAAACCTGAGATGAGACAGCATTTCTTTGCATTTATGGGAAAGGTAATCCAAAATGGCCACGCAGAGATAGCGCCACCTCTTAATCCAAGGGAAGAGTGTTGGTATCTGCCTCTCTTTGGAGTATACCACCCCAAGAAACCCCAACAGATTAGAGTTGTCTTTGATTCAAGTGCACAGTGTTGTGGGGTATCCCTGAATGACATTCTGTTGAAAGGCCCAGACCTAAATAATAACCTCCTTGGTGTGTTGTTACGCTTTCGCAAGGACACCATTGCATTCATGGCTGATATCCAACAGATGTTCCATTGTTTTCTAGTTAGACCTGAAGACAGAAACTACTTAAGGTTCTTCTGGCACAAAGACAATGACCCTACACAAGACATCATAGAATGGAGAATGAAAGTACATATCTTTGGTAACAGCCCTTCTCCAGCAGTGGCCATATATGGTCTTAGACAAGCAGCTTGTCAGGAAGAAAAGGAGTTTGGTGCAGACGCTAAAAGATTTGTGAAAAGAGACTTTTATGTGGATGATGGTCTGAAGTCAGTACCCACTGCAGCTGAAGCCATTGACCTCTTGAACAGGACAAGAAAAATGCTAGCATGTTCAAATCTCTGCTTACATAAGATAGCATCCAATAGCAGTGATGTAATGACTGCCTTTCCTTCTGAAGATCATGCAACAGACTTAAAAGATCTCAATTTCAATGATGATGATTTACCCATGCAAAGAAGCTTAGGCATCTGCTGGGATCTTAAAAGCGATTCCCTGACCTTCCAAGTGTCATCAGAGAAAAGACCCTTCACACGAAGAGGAGTCCTCTCTACAATAAACAGTTTGTATGATCCTTTGGGGATAGCTGCACCAGTAACCATTCAAGGGAAAGTTCTTCTTCGTGATCTCACCTCTGAGACTCAAGATTGGGATGCACCCCTGCCTGAAGGTAAGAGACTGTCATGGGAAGATTGGAAAGAGTCCCTTCACCAGTTGAAGCACATACAGGTAACTAGACCCTATGTATCTGTTTCTTGTTCTAATGCTAAATACAAAGAACTTTGTGTGTTTTCAGATGCTTCCACGCAAGCAATTGCAGCAGTGGCCTACTTAAAGGTGATAGATTCTGAAAGTCAGGTCCACATAGGGTTTGTGCTAGGAAAAGCTAAGTTAGCCCCATGTCCAGAACTTACAGTCCCACGACTTGAACTCTGTGCAGCAGTCCTCGCAGTGGATATAGCTGCATTCATAACAAAAGAAATTGACACCAATATAGACTGTCAGCTACTTCACAGACAGCAGAATAGTTTTAGGCTACATTTGCAATGAGAAAAGAAGATTTTATGTCTTTGTTAGCAACAGAGTTCAGCAAATAAGAAGATCCTCTCTCCCTGAACAATGGCACTATGTGTCAACAGAGAGCAATCCAGCTGATCTGGCCACAAGATCTGTATCAGCAGCACACCTGAAAGATACTATGTGGTTCACAGGTCCACCCTTCTTGAGTCATTCTCACCACTTGAAACTAGAGACTGAAACCTTTACATTAGTGGATCCGGCTCAAGATACAGAGATTCGTCCACAAGTTACAACCTTGAGTACAACATCCAAAGGTAAAGAACTAGGGTCTGAACGTTTTTGCAGGTTCTCTAGCTGGAATACTTTGACGAGAGCATTAGCACGCCTCATTCATGTAGCGCATCTGTTCAAACAAAAAAGAGACAGCCAACTTGATCATTGTAAGGGCTGGCACCTTTGCAAAGAACTAAACTTGGTGCATGACTTTAAGAAAGCTAGAACAGTCATCATACAGAATGTTCAAAAAGAGACTTTTGCAAAAGAAATACAGCATTTTAGAAAAGGAAGGCATGCCAAATGATAGTCCTCTCAGAGCATTGGACCCTTTCATAGATGAAAATGGACTACTGAGAGTAGGTGGTCGCTTGAGAAATGCAGACCTAGGACCAGAAGAAAGGAATCCAATTATTGTGCCTGGTCATCACTACATTGCTACCCTCATTGTTCGTCACTATCACATCCAGTCGCAACACCAAGGGCGCCACATTACAGAAGGAGCCGTCCGCTCAGCAGGATACTGGATAACAGGAGGAAAGAGATGTGTGAGTAGTCTCATCTTTAAATGTGTCATATGCAAGAAGCTCAGAAATACTTGCGAAACACAAAAAATGGCAGATTTGCCACCTGATAGACTGAGAACAGATCCACCATTCACTCACATTGGGCTTGATGTATTTGGACCATGGACAGTCTGCTCAAGACGTACACGAGGAGGCTCTGCCGACAGCAAAAGATGGGCAGTTCTTTTTACTTGTCTAAATATCAGAGCCATTCATATTGAAGTGATAGAATCCATGGACACTTCAAGCTTTATAAATTCTTTCAGAAGGTTTTTTGCTATACGTGGTCAAGTCAAAACTATCAGATCTGATCGTGGTACCAACTTCGTTGGAGCATGCCGTGAACTTGGAATCTCTTCCAACCTTAACTATGAAGAGATAGAAAGTTTCCTTTCCAAACAAGAGGTGTGTTGGATCTTTAATCCTCCTCATGCCTCCCACATGGGAGGTGTGTGGGAAAGAATGATAGGAGTTGCAAGAAGAATATTAGACTCCATGCTTCTACAGTTACCTTCAAAACTCTCTCATGAGGTTCTCATTACTCTAATGGCAGAAGTGACTGCAATAGTGAACTCAAGGCCTCTGACCCCAGTCTCATCAGATCCTGAGGACCCACAAATACTTACTCCAGCTACACTGTTGACTCAGAAGTTTGCATCTCATCCTGTACCTTCTGGGAACTTTGATGGTAAAGATCTCTATAAAAGACAATGGAGACAGGTCAAAGCCTAGCCAAGGTCTTCTGGGACCGGTGGCGCAAACAGTATCTATCTACCCTGCAGGTAAGGAGGAAATGGCAATCAGATAGACCTAACATCAACACAGGAGATCTTGTCCTTCTAAAAGATCAACATACCAAGAGGAATGAATGGCCTATGGGTCGTGTAACAAAGACTTTCCCTGATAAAGATGGCAAAGTTCGCAAAGTGGAAATAAAGATTGCCAGAGATGGGAGTTCTACATTATTCTTCAGACCAGTGACAGAGCTCATCCTTCTTCTTCAGTCTGAAGACCCTGCTCCCTGATTGGACTAGAATAATTGTGGTGATCTTACAGACACCAGGCGGGGAGTGTACTGTTAGGACAGGTATATGTCTTTTCATTTGATTACAGGTATGAGCAGTCCTCCAGCTCCATCTACTGGACACTTGTAGATATTTCCTGGTGTTAGTTATTTGTTTAATAAAGTTAGTTATTGACCTCTGATGTCATAACTCCAGGTCACAGGAAGTAGGTGCTTCCAGCCTGTGCAGTTCATTTCATGTGCTTTCAGCTTTCTCCATGCTAAACAGGCCCTATGCAGCATTGTTGGTGAGTGTATACAGTTCTATTTGTTTAATATACTCAGCTTTTGCATCTTAGATAGAGAGGTTTGTTTCTGTTTGGTAGCAGATTTATTACATCTGTGTAATGTATATGCATGTGTACTGTATGTAAATTGTTTCACCAGTCCAGCCACTTATACCTCTTTATTTGTATGTATTTCAGTTTTACCCTTTCATCTTTAAATACCCATTAAACAAGTTAACAACTTACACAGTGTGGTGCTTTGAAGAAGGGTTATCTGCCTGTCAATCTTACTTCAGACAGTGAGCAGGACAGAACAGTAGACAACGTCACGCATAGCTGATGCAATACAGCACACCTTCCTTGAACTCCCCACACCACCCGTATTAGAGCCACTGCCTCCCAGGGTGCTTAGAGAGTCAGTCTGCTCCATACACGCCAGTTCAGATTTTTCCTCCCCAGCATCTTCAGCCAAAATGGCAAATTTGCTGTTTTGGACAAGCTGTGGACCAGCCCCCCTACCCTTCTGTCCCCTACTTCCCCTCCTGACTGTCACAAACCCAGGGGTGCTTCGCCAATGAGGCAAGTTGAGGCCGTCGCCTCAGGCGGCAGCGCCCCACTAGGTACCAGGGGCTGCTCCTGGTACTTTAAGAGTGAATTTCCGGGGGAGGGGGGGCAGCAGCAACTGCTGCTGCCTCAGGCAGCGGAGGGGCCAGGATCGCCCCTGCACAAACCTTCCTCCCTCATTAGCCTCCACTGCCCCTTCTCCTCCCCCCCACTCCACTAGACCCTGCCAGTGGTTGCTCTGCGAGCCTCCTTTCCTCCCCCTCATTTGCCGCTGCTCTCAGTGCTGCAAGTTCACCTCTTAGACTCTGCAGTTCAGATTCCAAGATGAAAACCCACCGACATCTCTCACATGTAAATACTGCATGGAACTGCTGCTCCAACACCACATACATGTTACAAGACACACACGGAGTAATACCAGCAATCCCACTTGCACTCATATTTACACTGGGTACTTACAGTCTCCCAAATGCAATTCCTCACAAACGCCTTTTCGGTTTTAAATGCCTTAAGGTTTTTAACGCTGCTGAACACTTAATTCACATGCAACACTTAGATCACATGCAACACTCGCTTAGCAGCTCCCACACTCGCTTTGAAATCACAAGGTTAAAGTTTCAACCAGAGCACACAAAGCCTGATCAGAATTTACCAGATTAACCCCTCCCCCTTAATTAGAAGAAAGAGGGGAAAAAAATGCTATTTGCTACCAGCAGTAAAATAACACCTTAACTTTTTTTTTTTAAATGCTCCCCTTACAAACTCTAAAGCTAAAACACAAAAAGAAAATAAATGCACTTAATGTATCTACAAGTTAACCCCAAACAGAGAAAAGAAAAAGCTGTTTGTCTCAGTCAGTTATTTGCACTTACTCCCTTCTTGCACCCAGCATGCACAGCAAACACCAACGCCTTAAGATTTTTAACGCTGCTGAGCTTAATTCACATGCAACACTTAGATCACATGCAACACTCGCTTAGCAGCTCCCACACTCGCTTTGAAATCACAAGGTTAAGGTTTCCAGCTGTGCTGGCCTTTTATTAATGACTTTTACATTGTATTGGCCAACCAGTGTGATCCAATGGTACCATTTCAAATTATTATTATTGTCTATAGAAGTAAAGAAGTTAATAGAAAACAAGAGAAGGGCATTTAAAAACTACAGGTCTGTTGGAACCTATAATAAATAAGCCTCCATGAGTAAGAGAGGTGTAATGCAGGAAGTTGGGTTCTGGCTAGTATGTGTCAAGGCCGCCGGGAGCATGAAGGGACGTGTCTGCTCCCGGCGGCGAAGAATCCAAAATGGCGGCGCCCAGTCGGCCCACGTGGACACTGGGACGCCAGCGCCGCCGACGCATGCGTAAACACGCATGCGCAAACACGCCGGCGCAAGCATGCCGGCGTAAGGACGCCAGTGACGTCACTATGGCGCCAAACTCAACTATAAAAGGGCGCCCAGGACACCAGAAGGGCGCCCAAGAATAGGTTTTGCTACCCTGAACCTGGGTTCCTGTATTGATGATTCCTGTTTCCTGTATCCTGATTCCTGCCTTGGTTTTGACCCCCTGTCTGGACTCTTGTTATTTGATCCTGATCTGCCTGCCTTTGAACTCTTGCCTGGACTTTGACCTTGTATTTTGCTTAACCCCTTGGATACCGCGACCTTGCACCCTCAAGAGGGCTTCCTCCTTGATCCTGACTACCTCCCTGGAGGGAGCTCCCAGCTCCCTGACATTATTCTTGGGCCATGGATCCCACTGAGGAAGCTCAGCCAGATTTCGGCAGGGCCTTTCGAGGTCTGTATACTCGCACGGAGGCGTATGAAGCTCGGAAAAATGATGTTGGACACACGCTGGAGACAATTCTAGAAAAATTATCCATGCTGACACCGACTTTTCCAACGCCGACAACGCCCACGCCAGTTGCTGCCGACATGGCTACACAGTCCGTCACTTCTGGTCCACGTATTCCTGCACCACCTCTCTACAGTGGCGACCCTCAAGCCTGTCGTGGTTTTGTGAATCAATGCCAGATTCGGTTCGCCCTGCAACCTGCTGAATTTATCTCTGAGCGAGCTAAGGTTGGTTTCGTGATCACTCGTCTGGCGGGGAAAGCGCTTGAATGGGAGAAGGAGTCTCCTCTAATTGATGATGCTAAAGCCTTCCTGAAAGAATTCCGGAGGGTGTTCGATGCCCCCGGTCGAGTGGCGACCGCTGCTTCGCGTCTGTTCCAGATCCGCCAAGGGAATCGTAGTGTAGCGGAATATGCCATTGAATTCCGTACTCTCGCTGCTGAGACTCGTTGGAACAATGATGCCTATCATGCTGCCTTCTACAATGGTCTCTCTCTTCGCCTCAAAGACGACCTGGTCTCCCGTGAATTACCCACGCAGGTTGAAGACCTCATTGCTTTGTCTGTCAAGGTGGACACCCGTCAGAGAGAACATCAAGCTGATAGGGACCGAGTCAAGAAGTTTCAACCCAAGCTGGCTCCTCGCTTTCAAAGACCCCTATTACCTCCTACCCCCCAGCAGCCTTCTGTTATTCCTCCGGAGGAACCTATGCAAGTCGGAAGAGCTCGTCTCTCTGAACAGGAGAAACTCTGGAGACGTACGGCTGGACTTTGTCTCTACTGTGGTGGTCAATCTCATTTTGCCAACTCCTGTCCAGTGAAGCCTCAGAGTTCCCCTATTCAAGGTAACCTTGGAAAGACTCATGTAGGGGGTATTACTCCGAAGTCACAAGAAAACTCACAGGTTTCTTCTGCCTTTACAGATCCGTCTGTCCTCTAAGACCATTGTTGGCTCAGCTATTATTGACTCTGGAGCTGCCGGAAATTTCATGGATGCTCTCTTTGCCAAGCATATGAATGTTCCCCTGTTTCCATTGACTCCTCCACTTCGAGTAACCGCCATTGATGACCGACCCCTTGAATCCGAGTTTATCTCTATGATGACTGGGGAATTGCCTGTGCAGGTTGGGACTTTACAAGTTATCGTTCCTGATTATTTCCTGTCCTTCTGTTCCTGTCGTCTTGGGGCTTCCTTGGTTACGCCTGCATAACCCTATCATTGATTGGTCCTCGGGGCAGGTTTCCCGTTGGAGTCCATACTGCCAACAGCATTGCCTTCCTGCTGAACCCATCCAGAGGGTAAATATTTCTACATCTGATTTGAAGACGCTTCCCTCCTTTTACAAGGAATTCTCTGATGTCTTCTGTAAAAAGTCTGCAGAATTTCTCCCTCCTCATCGTCTCTACGATTGTCCAGTTGATCTCCTGCCTGGAACCATGCCTCCTAGAGGTCGCACTTATCCTCTCTCCCCAGCAGAGACCGCTGCCATGAAAGAATATATCCAAGAAAATCTACAGCGGGGGTTTATTCGCCCTTCCACTTCTCCTGCAGGGGCTGGATTCTTCTTCGTGGAGAAGAAGGATGGAGGCCTACGTCCTTGTATTGACTACCGGGGTCTAAATAAAATCACCGTTAAGAACCGGTATCCCTTGACTCTGATCGCAGAAATTTTTGACCAACTGAAGGGGGCTAAAATCTTCTCTAAGTTGGATCTCCGTGGGGCGTACAACCTTATCCGCATCCGGGAAGGTGACGAATGGAAGACAGCATTCAACACCCGTGATGGGCACTATGAGTACCTCGTAATGCCCTTTGGTCTCTGCAATGCCCTGCTGTCTCAAGAATTCGTGAACGACATTTTCCGGGATCTCTTGGGAAAGTTTGTGGTCGTGTACCTAGATGACATCCTGATTTTCTCCAAGGACCTTGCAAGCCATCGCTCCCAGGTGAAGGAAGTACTCTCTCGTTTGAGGAAGAACCC
This sequence comes from Xenopus laevis, assembly GCF_017654675.1. Taxonomy (NCBI): domain Eukaryota; kingdom Metazoa; phylum Chordata; class Amphibia; order Anura; family Pipidae; genus Xenopus; species Xenopus laevis. The sequence goes on along the minus strand of NC_054372.1, from coordinate 76,289,296 downwards.
TCTCTTTGCCAAGCTGGAGAAATATGTATTTGAAGTGTCCAAGATTCCTTTTCTGGGCTATATCATCTCCCCAGAGGGTTTCGAGATGGATCCCGTTAAAGTGTCCGCAATCCAAGAGTGGCCCCTTACACTGAGCACCAAGGCGATCCAGAGATTCATTGGTTTTGCCAATTACTACCGGTAATTCATTAAGGGGTTCTCTTCTCGTATAGCTCCTATCTTCGCCCTCATCCGAAAAGGGGGTAAACCCAGCTCATGGCCCCTATCTGCTATTGAAGCCTTTCAATCCTTGAAGGATGCCTTCACTTCGGCTTCGGTTCTCCACCATCCTGATCCAGAGTTACCCTTCTTCATCAAGGTGGACGCTTCTGAGGTTTGAGCTGGAGCCATTTTATCCCAAAGACATCCTGCTGATGGGAAATTGCATCCATGTGCCTATTTCTCTAAGAAGTTCTCTCCTGCCGAACAGAATTATGATGTAGGTAATCGAGAACTCCTGGCTGTCAAGCTTGCTCTAGAAGAGTGGCGTCATCTTCTTGAGGGTTCCTTGATTCCAGTCTCAATATACACTGATCATAAGAATCTCGAGTTCATTCAATCTCTCAAGAGGCTGAATCCCAGACAAGCAAGGTGGGCTCTCTTCTTCTCTCGATTTAACTTTGTCTTGACTTATCGCCCAGGCTCCAAGAACCGGAAGGCTGATGCTCTGTCTCGAAGTTTCACTCCAGTGGATTGTTCTCCTGAAAGACAAGAGCCAATTATTCCTCCTGTCAAGATCATCGCTTCCTTATCGCTGATCTAATTCTGGCTGGTCAATCTTCTGCCCCTCCTGATACCCCCATTGGGATGGCGTTTGTTCCTTCCGAGCTACGTCTGCCTATTCTTCAACAGACCCACTGCTTCAAGCAGGCTGGACATCCTGGTCCTGCTAAGACTCTTGAACTTTTACGGCGTCTAGTCTGGTGGCCGACTATTCGTAAAGATGTCAAGGACTTTGTTGCTGCTTGTACTGTTTGTGCCACTTCCAAGCCTAGCCATTCTCGCCCTAGCGGGTTACTACAGCCATTGCCTGTCCCCTCTCATCCATGGACTCATTTGGCAATGGACTTCATAGTCGAACTTCCTCCCTCCAGTGGGAACACTGTCATCTGGGTCGTCATTGATCGCTTTAGCAAGATGGCCCACTTCATCTCGTTACGGAAGCTTCCATCTGCGGTGGAATTGTCTCAATTGTTCAATTCATTTTCCGTTTGCATGGATTCCCAGCGGAGATAGTCTCTGGCAGAGGTTCCCAGTTCACAGCTAAGTTTTGGCATTCCTTATGCAAGGATTTGGGTATTGCTCTCCAGTTCTCTTCTGCCTATCACCCCCAAACTAATGGGGCAGCGGAACGGGTGAATCAAGCCTTAGAATAATTCCTGAGGAATCATGTCTCCCTATGCCAAGATGATTGGTCTGACCTTCTCCCGTGGGCGGAATTTGCCCATAACAACGCCTGTCATTCATCCACTGGAAGATCTCCATTCATGTCTGTGTATGGCCAACATCCTCAAGCCTTTCCGCAAGACTTTGTTTTGTCTGATGTCCCAGCCGCTGATGACCATGTGGCTCATATGTCCGCTATTTGGGCTGCAACCAAGTCTAATTTGGAGAAAAGTGCTCTTGTGCACAAGACCTTCGCTGATCGAAGACGTAGACCCTCTCCTCTCTACAAGGTTGGTGATAAAGTCTGGTTGTCTTCCAGGAACATTCGATTGAAGGTGCCATCTCCTAAGTTGGGTCCAAAGTTTGTGGGTCCATTCTCCATCTCAGAAGTGATCAATCCTGTGGCTGTCAGACTTCAGCTTCCCCCTGAGATGCGAATTCCCAACGTGTTTCATGTCTCCTTGGTGAAACCCGCAACTTCCAACCGCTTTTCTATGGACCAGTCTCACCCTCCTACTATCTCTGTGGATGGTCAACAAGAATATGAGGTGGAAAGGATCCTTGACTCCAGAATCTCCAGGGGCTCTCTTCAATATCTCATCAAGTGGAAGGGCTTTGGCCCTGAACAATGCTCCTGGGAAGGACACTCTGATGTTCATGCTCCTTGTCTGGTAATGGATTTCCATTCCAAGTTTCCCCAGAAACCAAGTCCTGGTGGTCCTGAGGCCCCCCGTGAGGGGGGGTACTGTCAAGGCCGCCGGGAGCATGAAGGGACGCGTCTGCTCCCGGCGGTGAAGAATCGAAAATGGCGGCGGCCAGTCGGCCCACGTGGACGCTGGGACGCCAGCGCCGCAACGCCGACGCATGCGTAAACACGCATGCGCAAACACGCCGTCGTAAGGATGCCAGTGACGTCACTATGGCGCCAAACTCAACTATAAAAGGGTGCCCAGGACACCAGAAGGGCGCCCAAGAATAGGTTTTGCTACCCTGAACCTGGGTTCCTGTATTCCTGAATCCTGTTTCCTGTATCCTGATTCCTGCTCCTGCCTTGGTTTTGAACCCCTGCCTGGACTCTTGTTATTTGATCCTGATCTGCCTGCCTTTGAACTCTTGCCTGGACTTTGACCTTGTATTTTGCTTAACCCCTTGGATACCGCGACCTTGCACCCTCAAGAGGGCTTCCTCCTTGATCCTGACTACCTCCCTGGAGGGAGCTCCCGGCTCCCTGACAGTATGTTAGACATCCATTCACTCCAGCCTGTATAGATTAACTTCAATTTTGGAAATCCGGCAAAAAATGGAAAACAAATGAGAAAAGTCTTTACTTCTGGTGAACAGTCTGAAAATAACTGAACTGAAAAAAGTTTTGGAAGGTTAATAATTCCTCTAACCCACTCCCTTGGGAATTGTGGGATGGCTGGGGGATGGCACACATCTAATTGGCTGCTGTGGCTGACGTTCCATTTGTCGCGCTTCCTTTTTTTATGCGCGATCTCCGCGTCACGCCTCGTCGTCGCACGGCGAAAAATTAGACGCGCGGCAAACTGAACGTTAGCCACAGCAGCCCATTAGATGTGAACCATCCCACTGTCTATATAAGAAGGTGCAGAGGCGCCCATTACTTGTGGCATTTTTGGTAGAGGTTAGAGAGAGCAGGATAGTGAGAGATTTGTGTTTGACTTAGCTGGAGGAGTTTGTGTAGAGAGCTTTTTTTTCTGAGTGCAAGTGAAGGTTGTGGATTTCAGTTTACTGTTTTCCCTCTTCTGCTTGCCTGCTCACCACCCAATAGCCCTTTTTAGGGTTAACTGTCTTTATCTGTGCTTGTGTGGGTATTCCTTGTGGGTACACACTTCTGCTGAGGGGATTTAGTTGAGGGTTTTATTTTTTTCTCCTTTCCTTCCCTTCCCCCAAATATCCAAACCCTTATTTGTTTATTTTTTTTAGTTTAGTTGTGCCCACTATGACGGGCCGTGGGAGAGGGGTGGTGGTGGGAAGAAGGGTGGGTTCGGGAGGGGCGACCGAGGAAGAGGGCATGGTGCTAGCCGTGGGCATCCAACGCCACAACAGCCCAGCCCACGTGCCATGCTCAATCTGGGCACTGTAGCGCAGCACAAGCTGCTATCACAGCAGCTGCCATCACTGCAGCAGCAGCAACAACAACAGCAGCAGCAAGTGCCACAGCAGCAGGTGGCTTTGGGTCACAGTGGGGCAACTGGCACACGTAGGACTGCTTCGCGACCCATACGCTCGCAGCAGGCAGAGGCGGTGGTAGACTGACTGACCCAGGCTACCTCGTCTGCAGTGGGCACCAGTGAGCGGCAGGAGGTGGCATCACCTGCTAGCTCAGTGCTGGATGACAGCCCATCCCTCTTATTTGATCCTGAGGTGGACTTGGGCCCAGACACCCAGGATCAGGCAGGAATGGGGGGGCATTCATGTCTGATGAGGAGGAGGTCATATCACAGCCCACATCAGTAGGGGATATTGGGCAGGGTCCCCTAATGGCAGGGCAGCAGGTTGCTGGTATAGGGTCAGGAAGGGGGCTTGGAAAACATATAATGCTACAACCATTGTGTTTGTTTTAATTAGCTAGCTACTATTTTTGACCTGATGTTGCTGGTATCTGGACAAAAGGGGCAAGATATGCAAAGATGGAGGTGTGAGAACTTTCATGGCATCTATAACTGCACTAAGCTCTCCCCACGCAATTAGTTTCTCCCAGCCCAGCCACCACGGCCAGTTCAAGCAAGTTTTCTCGTCAGATCTTTAGAGAACCGAATCAAAGCATGCAAGTCTGTGATTAACATTGATTGTGACCTAGGCTCCCAGGGAAAAAGGAAGATTATTTCATACTTACCGAGATCTTCCTTTCCTAGACGGACTCCATGTCAGTACGTTACGGGATAGCCACTCCTCCCTGCTCCCATTAGAAGGAACCTCCCCAAGCCTTTAAAAGGCCAACCACACCCACCTACCGGCGTCTTTGTAACAAGCTCTTAAATTACCGGAAAAGAAAGGGCGGGTGTACTGACATGGAGTCCGTCTAGGAAAGGAAGATCTCGGTAAGTATGAAATAATCTTCCTTTTTCCCTAGACGTACTCCATGTCAGTACGTTACGGGACATAGCAAGTTAACATTATCCCATGGGAGGGAATATACTTTAAGAAGAAACTGTAATAAGGAAAGGAGTATCGCTGACTAGATAGTCCACCATCATGCAAACTCTTTACTTTAATATAGAGAGTCCAGGTGAAAACCCCAGAATAAGTTCACCAGGCTAAGAATAGCGCTATAGTATAGCCTATACTATAGAGAGAGAGAGAGCGAGAGAGAGGTTAGCCCACTGAGAGTGAGGAACAAGTTAGCTCACTAACCACCACTTCACCCTCCAGAAGAGAGAGAGAGGAAGACAGTAGTGTGCAAGGCGAATTCAGCAAGCTGAAATACTTACTCTCCTACTCACCAAAAAGCATTCATCACATGTATGCCTAATTTCAGTGCAAATTGCAAGGTACCTGTAAGAAACACTTGGTAGGAGTAAGAACCCAAAACAGACCCAATATAGGAATGATCTGTTTAGGATATATCCATAAATGTAGGTTATACAATGTACCCTGAGGTACCCAAGGCCAGTACCATAAATATCTTCATATCAGAATGCATGTTAGAAAACAGATCCTAAAGATCGGAGACAAGGGCACCTGAGAAAATAATTGGGATTAGAATTCCTTACACTGTGTAAGGTCCTGTGATGAGGCAGACTCAATTAACTGTAAAGAGCTGAGCAACTACAGTACCTAAGAAAGAGCCCCTGTTGGTTGACTCTAGTACTCTGAGAGGTATAACTGAATACCCCTAAGGTTACAGATCCCAATAACCCCCGTGCAACTAAAGGACTAATTCCAAGATTTATGGAGGCAGATTATATGCCATGGATAAATGTTTATAGTCACCCACAAACCTGTGTTCTTTCTACCCATAAGGGACCCATTTATATGTGGAATCAACTATACTACATATTTAATCCTTGAGGCTGACCCTAGAACTGGAGGGACCCTATGGATGTTCTAGTAAGTGTCAGAAGGGCTTCTGATCCACTAGAGTCATGCTGGGTCATATGCATCAGGAGTGGCACAGGAATGTGAATCCGAGAACAAACCAGGATAATAGGAGTGTTGTATCTGGAAGCTACCTGGACATTGAGCTCTGTGCGAATGTTTCAGACACAATTTTCAGCAGGTGTAAATGTAAATCCCCCTAGTATAGGGAACAATGTGACAGACATGGTCAAAACAGACAAAAAACACTTCCAACCTCCCATTTGAAGCTACACAAACCTGTAGGACAGATACATAAAATATCCTTAATTCATTCTCAATGAAATTAATGAATGGAAGTTGTAAGAGATTACACTCTACTGTAATGACTGCAACCGTCCCACTTAAGGGAAGACTATGATCCTGCTCAGGAGAGCCAAGTACATTCTCGGCCGAAGCAATAGGACAGGTAGCAACTGCAGTATGTAACTGTGAGGAGGAAAGATCCAAAACTGCTGGTGTTCCAAGAGGGCACAGACATAGAGAGGGAAAAAAAATTAACACTCCTAGGATGCCTCCATCTGCTGTCCAATCAATTACCTATCTGGTGTGGAAGAACAGCCGGCCCTGTATTCTAAAAAACCACTAACTAGGGGATTGAGAAATTGAAGAAAAAAAATAAATGGGCCCAAAATAAGTGCCTTCTGGACACGGAGCAGAAAACTTGGCCTTAAGTCACAAAGCTGCTTTGTTTTGCTGGTAGTATAAGCAGAATATCCCTATCCTGGGCCAGACTTGAACAGAGGTCATCTCTATTGACTAACAAGACACCTTGAGGACTCCTATAGCCTGAAAACCCTTGGTTTGAAATATATACCTTATGCAAATTCCCAGTGGCCTGATATGTATGTGTACCCCGTCTGTATAGACACCCTGTATTGGCAGATAAAATGTCCCATCTATCCTGACATTAAGAATATCAGTAGAAATAGTATAGGAATAACACTGGGTAGTGGCTCCCCTCTCTTATTTGTAGGAGGCGCCAAGGAGTCACCCTAGAAAATGGTAGAGATACATCTGGGGATCCTTCAGCCAAGCATAGAGAACTGTATACCTTGTTCTTCCTTAAACCTATGAATATGGAATTTCGACAGGTTGCACCCCTAGAAACAAGCCAGATGTCATGGCTGCTATAGTGATATTTATGGATGAAGAGTTCAAGTACTGATTGTTCCAGGAATCTTCATAAATACTATATGTTGTATAAAAATATAGGTTTATTGAGCCAACGTTTCTGGTTCCAAAAAAGAACCCATCCCAAGGACACAAATCATATATAGATATCTGTGCAAACATATATACACATTCATATACATGCCTTACTATTAAAATATATGCACCTGCCTATGGCCCTCTTATAGATGCAAACATATATGTTGCTTGGTAGACCAGTTGTATTATGGAGCTTATCCATTAATTGAGCATTTGTTCTGAAGGCAGTAGAATCCCCCAGCAGGATGTGGGCCATGGTGCGAGCATATATTAAAATGTGTGATAATATGTACCTCGGTCAGAGTCCTAAGCTCCTGGTTCTGGTCGAGCACAGTACCCGACCCCAGAGCTCGAGCTGAGTGGGTAGTAATAAACCGCACAATTGACTGGGCAAAGCAATTATCTGGTCCTCCATTCGTTCAGGCAGTGATCAGTGATACAAGGCTGCTGAATCTGGAAAAATTTACATTCAATGGTCCCAAAAGTAGTACATACCTGTGGTTATTGTTAACCCAGCAATCCTTATGACAGACAGGCTTCAGAACTCCTGTAGTGTTTATCAAGACAAAAATTAAGCTTACCTGCCATCAGGAAAAAATATTGCCTAGTGCAGTATAAAATTACATTCCCTGCTTAATTTATTAAGCCATATTTTATCCCAGGAACAATGCCATGGAATAAAAAGACATTCATATGTAGGTATTCCTATCAGTACTCATCTGGATTAAACTTGAATGTACCCCAGAAACAATTACAACCCCTTGTAATGCATAGTTTAGGTTAGCTGCAGTCAGAGCAAACCTATATCAGACCTTCATAGCCACCCAGTCCAGTGATCTACATCTATTAGAGCTACTGGTTCAAGGTGAGCAATAATTAGAGCATATCATACTGCAGAGAATAGGAGCATACAGATATGATCACAGCAACATGTAATACATAAAATATTAGCTACTGCTTAGGGCAAGCGTATATCTGGTCCTAGCCGTTCCCAGGCCTGTGCTTTACATACCTTAGGGCTACCTATTCCAAGTGAGCCATAGCCAGGGTATATACTGCAGAAGAAAATATAAGCACAGATACAATCACAGTAACATGAAATACATAGTTTCTATTAGCTGCTGCTTAGGGCAAGCATCTATCAGGGCCTAGCAACTGAAAAGGCCTGTGCTCTACATCCATTAGGGCTACTTGTTCCCCGAGAGCAATAGCCAAATTGTATACTGCAGAAAACATGTAATACATAGTTATGTTAGCTGCTGCTCATAGCAAGCATGTATCAGGGCCTAGCAGCAAGACAGATCTGTGCTCTACATCTCGCAGGGCTACGTGTTCCTTGTGAGCAATAGGGATGTAGCGAACGTCGGAAAAAAAGTTTGCGAACATATTCGCGAACTTGCGCAAAAATGCGAGCGGTTCGCGAACGGTTCGCGAACCCCATAGACTTCAATGGGAAGGCGAACTTTAACATCTAGAAAAGACATTTCTGGCCAGAAAAATGATTTTAAAGTTGTTTAAAGGGTGCAACGACCTGGACAGTGGCATGCCAGAGGGGGATCAAGGGCAAAAAATGTATCTGAAAAATCTGCCTGTGTGTGCTTGGAAGAGATAGTGTAGGGGGAGAGCTGTTAGTGATTTCAGGGACAGATGATAGTAAGTTTGCTGGCTAGTAATCTGCTTGATACTGCTCTGTATTGGAGGGACAGAAGTCTGCAGGGATTTGAGGGACATTTTAGCTTAGGTAGCTTTGCTGGCTAGTAATCTACTGTTCTCTTTAAACAACTGCCATACGTTGACCTTGTAGGCATTGTTTGCCCAGTTTTTTTGGACGCAGCCACTGAAGCACAGTTGCCAGAAAAAATATGCCATATAAATGCTGAAAATAGTCATTTTTCGCCATACGTTGACCTTGTAGACATTGTTTGCCCAGTTTTTTTGGACGCAGCCACTGAAGCACAGTTGCCAGAAAAAATATGCCATATAAATGCTGAAAATAGTCATTTTTCGCCATACGTTGACCTTGTAGACATTGTTTGCCCAGTTTTTTTGGTTGCAGCCACTGAAGCACAGTTGCCAGAAAAAATATGCCACATAAATGCTGAAAATAGTCATTTTTTGCCATATACGTTGAGTCAACGTATGGCAAAAAATGACTATTTTCAGCATTTATATGGCATATTTTTTCTGGCTCTGTGCTTCAGTGGCTGTGGCCAAAAAACTGGGCAAACAATGCCTACAAGGTCAACGTATACACTACTACAGCGGTGGATACGGATTACGTAAAATATATGAATGCTGCTTGAAAAAAGTGACTCCGGTGTTTTTTCTGGAGACGGTAATATTATGGATATTTAGACAGAATGGGAACAAGGTCACACAGCTCGATGGCGGGTTGAAGAAAACAGTGTGCAAATAATGCCTACAAGGCCAACGTATACACTACTACAGCGGTGGATACGGATTACGTAAAATATATGAATGCTGCTTGAAAAAAGTGACTCCGGTGTTTTTTCTGGAGACGGTAATATTATGGATATTTAGACAGAATGGGAACAAGGTCACACAGCTCGATGGCGGGTTGAAGAAAACAGTGTGCAAATAATGCCTACAAGGCCAACGTATACACTACTACAGCGGTGGATACGGATTACGTAAAATATATTATGGCTGCTTGAAAAAAGTGACTCCGGTGTTTTTTCTGGAGACGGTAATATTATGGATATTTAGACAGAATGTGAACAAGGTCACACAGCTCGATGGCGGGTTGAAGAAAACAGTGTGCAAATAATGCCTACAGGGCAAATAATGCCTAAAAGGTCAACTTATACACTACTACAGCGGTAGTAAAATAAAAAAAAGTAAAATAAAAAAAAATGAATATTAAAAAAAAAAAATTAAAGTTGGTGCTGCTGAACTACTAGGAGCAGCAGATTAGCACACCAGTCCCACTCCCCAACACTGCTAGACTAATAGCACTGGGCTCTTATAGTAGTAGTAGTAGTAGTAGTAGTAGTAAAACAACAAAAAAATAAATAAAAGCAGTCCTTACAAGGACTACTGTTATTGCAGCAGTCAGCAGATGAGATCAGAAGCAGGACAGCTGCCCACTGCAGCTACATACAGAGCACTGCAGTAGAAGGTAGATTACTAGCCAGCAAAGCTACCTAAGCTAAAATGTCCCTCAAACCCCTGCAGACTTCTGTCCCTCCAATAACAGAGCAGTATCAAAACGATTACTAGCCAGCAAACTTTCAACTGTCCCTGAAATCACTAACAGGCAGCAGCTCTCTCCCTACACTATCTCTTCAGCACACACAGGCAGAGTGAAAAAACGCTGCAGGGCTTCGGTTTTTATAGGGAAGGGGAGTGGTCCAGGGGAGAGCTTCCTGATTGGCTGCCATGTACCTGCTGGTCTGGGGTGAGAGGGCAAAAAAAAGCGCCAACAATGGCGAACCCAAAATGGCCAACGTCGCGCGACGTTCGCGAACTTCCGGCGAGCGCGAACACCCGATGTTCGCGCGAACAAGTTCGCCGGCGAACAGTTCGCGACATCTCTAGTGAGCAATAGCCAGAGCATAACCTGTAGAAAAAAATAGGAGCACAGGTACAATCACAGCAACATGAAATACATAGTTAGGTTAGCTGCTGCTTCGAGCAAGCATGTATCAGGGCCTAGCAGCCAGCCAGACCTATGCTCTACATCCCATAGGGCCACGTGTAACATGTGAGCAATAGCCAGAGCTTAAGCTGTAGAACAAAATAGGAGCACAGGTACAATCACGGAAACATGAGGTCCATAATTTAGATTAGCTGCTGCATAGAGCAAGCTTATATCAGGCCCTAGCATTCAGCCAGACCTTTGCTCGACCTCCATTATGGCTACCTGTTCTATGTGAGCAATAGGTAAAAATATAGAATGCAGAACAAAAATAGCGCAATACATATTATGGATTATCTGCTGTTTAGAGCAAGTATATATCAGAGCCTAGCAGCCCCCTCAGCACCCAGCCTGACAGTATACAATACTTGTCAGCATAAGAGAATGTTAGCCCAATTATCTATTTGTATAAGGGCTACTGGTTTCAGGCAGGCAACAAGCATAACCAGGCACAGTGCAGATAAGCATATGATTATATAGCATGCAAGCAGTTAGTTAGACTTTAGTACACTGCAGAACAGCATATGGACACACTCCTTACCTGCTACTCATTATGCAAGGCTGGAAGCAGACCCCTTAATGCCACAAATTCCAGGACACTATTGTTAACAGGAAAACAGGCCTCACAAGTTTACTGACAACAGCAGGACTTACCTGAGGCTGCAGCTTCCTAGCTTGCTGAGTTAGAGAGTGGGCGGGGCCATCTCCACTTGCTTTAGCTGGACCTGATTATACTCAGCTGGTGTCTGCACTCAGTGGGGGGTTGATTATACTCAGCTGATGTCTGCATAGGCAGGGAACCCAAAGCAACTGCGTAGGTTATACTGAGGCAAAGTGGATAATTAGTGTTGGTGCCTCCTGCACAGGCCCAAGTTTGCTATAATATGAAGCCTATAGCGCAACTTTTTTTTTTTCTTTTATTATTATTTTAACTACCTCCACCTTAGGAAAGTCTGTTGAGGAAGGCAGTTGGCCATGACCTGCCCCCATTAAAACAAAAATAAAACAAAGGTAACAGGGGGCAGTAAGGTTCAGGCCGCTAACTAATTAGCCTAAACTAACTGCCACCTCCCTCGCCCATCCGTAAAAATGGGGTGTAGGGGCCACATACACCACTGCTGCCGGACGCCCTCTGGGCAGGTCGGGAGGGCACACGAATGGGGGGACAAGCACCTGCCACCCAATGCTCTTGAGAGCAATACAGGAAGGCAACTGAAATACAGGCAGACAAGGAGTAGCAAACATTGCACCTCAGTGCCTTACCTGATTCAGGAGCTGAAGTTCAGAAGACTCCAGGTCTGAGGTAGTGTGCTTGGGGGAAAAAAGGTCCCATGGACCAAAACCCCTGTCCCTAGGACGCCTTTTGGGCAGGCCTAATGCTTTCCTAGGCATGAAAAGAGAAAAACAAAAATTTGCTTCTAATGATTGAGGCATTTGTTCAGAGAACAAAGCCAAGAGCATAAGAGAAGGAACAAAAAGACGCCGGTAGGTGGGTGTGGTTGGCCTTTTAAAGGCTTGGGGAGGTTCCTTCTAATGGGAGCAGGGAGGAGGGGCTATCCCGTAACGTACTGACATGGAGTACGTCTAGGGAAAATGTACATACACTGGAGAAAGGTAAAAAACATAGTTGCCTCTTATCAGCCACTTTCTCTCATTCTGTGCTTGATGTAACCCTGTTTTACATGAATTACCACCATGGGGTCAGGAGCAGGGATAATGCATCTGATAATACCTTCTACCCTGCTTTTGCCTGTTAATTTTACTTGCCCCCCTCTCTCCTGTTATCTCTATTTGGCATATGGGACAGCTCTAGGCAAGTACATAAGTAAAATGGTAGCTGGGCAGAGAAACTGTAAGTTTAGGAAGGGTGATAGCAAAATAATAAGTACAAAAAATAAAGAGAAAGACAACACGAAATGCAAAAGGCAAATGCTCAGGAAGAAAGGGAAGAGGTAGGTACGACAGTAAAGGGGGCAGAGAATGTTTATCTGGGGACATGGCAGTAACATCTAGTTGGCATTTGCAGTTCTGGATCTGTATATACATTGGGATCTATATGGGAAAATCTTATCATACTTACCGTGATTTTCTTTTCCTGGACTGTAACATGGCAGTAGTACTAATGGGTTAACCCCCTCGTCATGTGAAGGACAGGAAATTATCTCATCAAGAAAGACTCCCCTGATACGTCCTCCAATTTTTTTCTGTTCCGATGATCTCCCCTCAAGGGCTAGGAAGTGTTGCCCACTGCCATGTTACAGTCCAGGAAAAGAAAATCACGGTAAATATGATAAGATTTTCCCATTTCCTGGTCCTTCACATGGCAGTGGGCACTAACAGGACCTTACCAAGCAGTAAAGGATAACACTTGGGCGGGATAACGCAAAAATAATTTTATTCGTTCACAGTAGCTGCCTGAAGATTGGATCTTCCGAAGTTTGTGTGGCTTGCAGCCCAGATGTCCAATTTGTAAAATTTTATGAATGTGTTGACACTGGACCATATTGCAGCTCTGCACAATTCCTCCCCTGGAACTTGGGTATGGAAGGCCCAAGATGCGCAACCGCTCTTGTGGAATGAGCCTTTAGATTTTATGGGACTTGCACTGCACTAGCTTTGTAAGCTTCTGAGATGCACAATTTTATCCATCTGGCTATTGTAGATTTTGAAGTTTTACAGCCAGCCTTTGAGCCTGAAGTGATGAGAAGGATATTATTGTCCTTTCTAATATTTTTTATTCTGTCAAGATAAATCTTCAGGCATCTAACGACATCCAATTTATGCCATCGAGTTTCTTCCTCTGTCAAGGGGGAAGGAAAAAATACTGGTAGTACAATGTCTTGATTCATGTTAAATTCTGACACAACTTTTGTGATAAAATTTTCTGGAGTTTTCATGATTACACAATCATCCATGAATTTGAGGTGGCTGTCTGATGCTATCAGACCCTGAATTTCTCCTACTCTTCTAGCCGACGTGATTGCTAATAGAAAAGCCATCTTCCATATTATGTATTTCAGCTGAACAGAATGTGGTGTTCTTGAGATACAGATTCACTGGATTTGTTATTCTTGACACACCAATTTATGTATACTTCCCATATTTTATAGTATTTTTGGGAAGTGGATGGCTTTCTGGCTGCTAGGAGTGTGTTTATAGTCCTATGTGACAGACCTAGGTTTTCCATATTTAACCTTTCAGTCGCCATTCCATCAATTTCCAACTTCCCGGATTGGGATGAAGGAGAGGCCCTTGTTTCAACAGGTTCTGATGAACTGGGATATAGAATGGGGGAGCTTGAGCCATATTGAATAGTTGTGGGAACCAGATCCTTCTGTGCCACCAAGGTAAAATGTCAATTACTTCTGCTTTCTCCTCAATGATTTTCCTGAGGAACTTGGGAATCAAGGGAATCAGAGGGAATGCATAAGCCATCTTGAAGTTCCATGGGATTCTAAAGCAGTCTTGGGTCCAGGCTTGATTGTCTTTGAATCTGGAACAGAAAAGGGTTACCTTTTTGTTCTTTGATGTGGTCATCAGGTCGATTTCCGGCTATCCCAGAACCTCCACTATTTGGTTGAAAGTTTTTTGGTCTAGTTCCCATTCTCCTGGGTGAGGATTCCAACTGAGCCAATCCACCCATACATTCATTTTCCCTGGTACATGAAGGGCTGCCAATTCTGATATGTGTGCTTCTGCCCACTGAAAGATCAATTGTGCAATTTGAAGTAAGGATCTGCTTCTTGGGCCTCCCTGTTTCATCAGGTACCTTACTGTGGTCATGTTGTCGGAATTCACCATTACCGCCTTGCCTTTGATTTCTTTTTTGAACTTCTGGAGAGCTGGTCGGACTGCCATAAGCTCTTTCCAATTCGATGAACACTTTATTTGATAAGATTTCCATCTTCCCCAGACCGACTTGTGTTCTATGTGAGCTCCCCATCCCATCTTGCTTGCATCTATGGTCAGGTGTAACCACTGAGGTGACAGAAAGGATTTCCCTTTCAACAAATTCTGCTGCTTTTTCCACCAGTTCAGACTGATTCTGACTTTCTGACTGATTTGAATGAGTTGGAAGTTTTGAGTTTTGTTCCATTGTCTCAAGAATTCTGATTGAAGGGGTCTTATATGGTATAGAGCCCATTTCACAGCATCCTTTGTAGCCACTAACTTTCCAAGGAGTTGTTGGCATATTAGGGTTGTAGAAACAGGGGACTTTGTGAATTTGGTTACTAGATGATGAATTTCGTCTGCTTTCTCTGCAGGAAGAAAAATCTTGAAGTTTACTGTATCTAGATAAAAACCTAGATATCTTAATTTTTAAATTGGGATTAGGCAGGATTTCGCAGTGTTCAGGATCCTTGCATGATCTTGAAGGATCTTTGTTATGATTTTTGTGTGATGACTTAGAATTTGAGGGCATGAAGCCTTGATCATGATGTCGTCTAAGTAGGCGAAAATCTCTATTCCCAATGTTCTGATGTGTGCCAATAGTGGGGCAAGAATTTTTGTAAAAGTCCTTGGCGCGGTGGCTAGTCAGAATGGGAGTGCTGCATATTGGTAATGTTTTCCCAGTATACAGAACCTGAGGAATTTCTGATGAGCTGGAAACACTGGTATGTGTAAGTAAAGGTGGCCATACACGGATAGATCCGCTCGTTTGGCGATGTCGCCAAACGAGCGGATCTCCCTCCGATATGCCCACCTTGAGGTGGGCAATATCGGGCTGATCCGATCGTGGGCCCTAGGGCCCAACGATCGGATCCTAGCGTTCGCCAAACGGGCGGTCGGATCGCGGGACCGCATCAACGAACAGATGCGGCCGCGATCCGACGGGATTTTTAATCCCATCCGATCGAGATCTGGCCGACTTTCGGCCAGATCTCGATCGGGGAAGCCCGTCGGGGGCCCCCATACACGGGCCAATAAGCTGCCGACACGGTCTGTCGGCAGCTTTTATCGGCCCGTGTATGGCCACCTTAAGCATCCTTTAGGTCTATCCTTACCATCCAATCTTTTGGTTTTAACATCTGAGATATTGAAGTTGTCTCCATGCGGAATTTCTTTACTTGTAGGAATTTGTTTAATTCTTTTAAATTCAGTATGATTCTGAAGTCTCCTGATGTTTTTTTCCTGAGGAAAATTGGTGAATAAATGTTTCTTGTCTTGGAACTGGAACAATTACCTTTTCTTCCGGTAATTGGAGAATGCTCGATTTCAGGGCTATTTTTGCCTCTTGATCTTTTGGTTCTCTTGAATTTTGAAGGAGGGATATTTATGAACTCTAGGCAGTAACCATTCAAAATGATTTGCATTACCCATTCGTCTGAAATTGTGTGAGCCCAGACAGTATGAAAGTTGAGGAGTCTTCCGCCAACCTGGCACTGTAGGGCTCGCAAACCATCATAAGTTCTTTGTTTTTTCCTGCTTTCCTTCTTTACGCTGAAAAAACTGACTTTTCCCTTTCCAGTAATTCTGCCCGGAGAAATTTCTTCCTGGTATGTTCTTGCTTGTTTGAATGTCCCTCTTGATGGCCTTGATGGTTGTCTTTTGTCTCCCTGTCCCCTTCTATCCTGTGATAAGAAAGAGGATTTCCCTGCCGAGGCTTTTGAAATTATGCTGTCTAGCTTTTGTCTGAACAAAAGATTTCCTTTAAAGGGGAGAGAGTAAAGGTTATGTTTTGATTGTGTGTCTGCCATCCAATGTCTTAACCACAAGGACCTTCTGGCAGCAACTGCCAGGCTCATACCCCTTGCTGCCAGCATAACTCCATCTAAAGAGGCCTCGGAAACAAAGTCGTTTACTGCTTTGACTTTGTCCAACATTTTTAAGATTTCTTCTCTGCTGCTTTAATCTTTTAAGGCTTCTTCTATCTCTCGAATTCACATATTATTGGCTCTAGCCAGAGATTTAATAGCAATGGAAGGCTTACAGGACGTGCCTGCAACCAAGTAAGCTTTTTTCAAAGTGTAATTCTGTCTTCTTTCCATTGCGTCACGTAGTGATACGCCTTCATCTACCGGGAGAGTGGTTTTCCTAGCAACGCTTGTTATTGCTGCATCGACTTTTGGGGCTGTGTTCCAGTCTTTCACTTCTTCATCTTTGAATGGGTACATTTTCTTTATCCTTTTGTTAAGGTAAAATTTTTTGTCTGGAGAGTTCCATTCTTCTTTTATCATTTCATCTATCACTGTGAACTGGGAATATGACCGATTTTTTTGAGGCTGTATGAAACATTAAATCTTTGTCTTCAGCCATCTGTGTTGATGTATCCAGCTTTAATGTTTCCCTCATGGCTATGATTAGGGGTTATACAAGGTAAATGTTGAAGGAAAGAGCTTCCCTGTCTTCTGGAGGTTCATTTTTGGAAAAATCTGAATCACTTGAGATAGGAGAATTCCACAAGGACACATTCTGACTTGTTGTAGCCATCGATCTTCTTTCCAATGCGTGTGTGGAAACTTTTGACAAAACGTTCTTAGTAACTTTATTTACCATGTCTTGCATGGTTTGATCTACTGTTGATTTCATCCATTCCATGAAAGATGAGACCTCCTGTGAGCTAGATGGACCTGCTACTTGATCCAATCAAGCAAATTTTTTGTTTAACACTTCTGGTTTATTGCAGGAGAGACACTCTTTCCTAGAGGATTTGCTTCTCCCTTCACTTCTTTCTCTACCCTGATCATTTCTCCTTCTGTTTCAGGGGAATTCCTGTAAAACAGTGCCAATTGAAATTTTTAGTAGCATATTGAAAAGACAACTTTCTTCGGGCTCATTTTCGCTGTTCACTCACCCCCTTGAACTTGAATGCGATCGCCTGCCAGAGCTAGTAGCTGTTTAGGGAATAAGTAAAAATTATCCTCAGGCTGGTAAGGTATAAAAAACCCTCACTCACTGCATGAATTCCCTAGGGATGCACTTACTGCAGTGGCTTAGTCCCAGACTGGAGGCTATTGCTGCTGTTCCCTGTCGTTTTGTCCGTAGTAACAGGTTCCTTTTGCGGGGAGACTGGCAGAGCAAAGCCAGTTTTTTTTAATTTCCCACGGAGGTGACGTAATCTGCACATCCGCCTTTGACTGTGCTCCAAATAACCCGGTGTTTTACTGCGCATGCGCCCCATACGGAGCATGGCGCCGGCCTGCAACGAAAGGCCATGGCCCCAGAGGGGGGGCTCTGCAAGGACCGACAAAGGCATTACGCATGGTCCCGCAGCTTCAGTGGATAGAGCCCAGGATCCACCGGCTTCGGGGTGAGTCACACGATGAGGACAGGAAAAAATTAAGAGGACGTATCAGGGGCAGGAGAATCTTTATTGATGAGGTCATTTCCTGGACCAGGAAATATCCGATATGCACACAGTGTCTGTTTTTAAATGTTATTGGGGAATATTATCAAACATGGGTATTCCAACTGCATTGCCATGAAGGATTTATCATATCACCATGGGTAATGTATAGTGATGTAATAATTATTTTACAGCAGTTCAATTGTAGTGCTGGTTCTGTATACAGTGCCGTTTCTGTTCACATTGCAGCCCGAGGCGGCTCCAGTAATGCCGCCCCCCCAGCCTGATTACATTTCCAGGGGGAGGCAGCAACAGTAGTGTGGAGAGCGCAATTGTGCTCTCTCGCCCTGGTAAAGCCGGATTTCCGGATTAAAAACTGGAAATTTGGCTCTTAAAGGCACCAGGAGTGGCTTTTTGCCACCCCTGGAAACCTAGCTGACGCTGCTGCCTAAGGCGAGCGCCCCAGCTCACCTCATTGGCAGATCGCCCCTGTCTATATATAGCATATTATAAATGGTGCTGGTAAAAAATTTAATTTACAGACAGAGAAAACAGGAGAATAAAAACAAAAAAAATGAAAGGGAAGAAATTGTTAACAAGTAATACACAGATCCTATCCAATCCCCATGGGAAGCAGCTGCCTTTCCTGCATTATGCCTATATCTGTATAACAGAGCATTCTGTCCCAGGGGCTACACAGATCCTATCTGATCCCCATTGTAAGCAGCAGTCCTGTCCTGCTTTATGGCAGCTGAGATTCTAGCTATCTGTATAACAGAGCATTCTGTCCCAGGGGCTACACAGATCCTCTCTGATCCCCAGTGAAAGCAGTCACTGAGCTCTTAGAGAACCAGAGGGATGGAGAGTGTCAGCCCAGGCCATGCAAGGCCTGGGCGGTAGGGTTGCCACCTTTTATAAAAAATTTTACCAGCTGCTGGGGGACGGGGCCTCAAAAGGGGTGAGTGTGACGTCAAAAGGGGCGGGCACGGCGTCAAAAGGGGTGGGGCCATGCGACGGAGACCCGCGGACGCTAGAAGAAAAAGGTAAGTTGCAGGGGATTGGGGGCAGGCCGAGGGCTCCTTTTGATCGTATTACAAATTTACCGGCAGCTACATTGCCGGTAAATTTGTAATACCAGCCCCGGCCTTGGCAGGTATTTTACCGGCTAGGCCGGTAAAATACCGGCCGGGTGGCAACCCTACTGGGCGGGCAAACCACCAGCGTGAGGCCCAGGCCTTGGGGCCTACACTGGAAGGTGTGAGATCCACCAGGACGGTGCAGACAAGGAGTAAAACAGCAGGGAGTGAAAGGAAAGGAGCAGCAAGAAGATCAAGATCTGTTTCCTTGGGAAGGATTTCTTCCACAGACATGGAGGATTTGGAAAAGGCAGCTGCCAGCGCTGTGAAAACGCCTGACAGGGAAGTAAAGTGTTTCACACAGTAAAGTGTTTCACACAGTAAAGATGGCCACGTGCTGGAAATTATCGGAAACCACGAGTCAAATTTACAGAGGAGAGTTTCTCAGACAATACCGCTTCTACCTCCTCCTCATCTTCTTTTTTTAGATTTGCGAACCCCAGAACCTGCAAGACCAGGCGGGGGACCCGGAGAGGCCACAGGGGACAGACTACCACGGGACAGGGAGGTGCGCTACAATCCCAACCCACAGGAACGCAGACAGCTCCCATACAGATCGGCGAAACAGGACAAGTACAAGAGACGTTAGTATACAATATTTCCAAATCTGTACTTACTGAACAACAAATGCTAATACTACAAAAGGGTTTATCATTTTGTCCCACTTATGCATGTGACACCTTCAATCTTGATATTGAATTACAGAGATTTTTTCGCAATTTAAGGTTGAAAAGCCATTTTGCTAAAATACCAGACCAAACTATTATTAATGTGGTTGCCTCTGATAACTCATGTATTACCGTTAGGGATGTGGGTTTATGTAACAAGAGTACCTTTATACCAACAATGTAGTTGAGGCATATGTAAAACTGGTGATGGGTAATATTGAAAAACTAAAACAAAGGGCCATACATAATCCATGGTTTGGACATGAGTCGAATCTAAATCATAAGGAGAGGGCATGTTTGTCTGAATTGCTACATAATGACAAGATAGTGATCAAACCAGTGGATAAGGGTGGTGCACTTGTTATTATGGATAAGGATTCTTACATGGATGTACACGTATATACTCGTGTATAAGCCGAGTTTTTCAGCACTTAAAATGTGCTGAAAAAGTCTACCTCGGCTTATACGCGAGTCAATGGGTGCGCACAGGGGTTTCAAGACTAAGGGACCCAGCGCTAGGACCCTGTGGCAGTGTAGTAGGCGGAAGTGACGTGCAGAGCTTGACGAACACGCTTGCCGCAAAGGAAACAAGATCCAGCAGTGCAGAGAGGGAGAAAGCAGCCTGTCAGCCTGTCAGCAACTGTGAGAAAAAGGGGAAGGTGGAGAGAAGCGGCTTTCAGAGATCGAGCTGTGAGTGAAATGATTCAGAGAGGAGGGGGAGAGAGAAAGACGGCTGTGACAGTAGGGGTGGGAGAGGTGGAGAGAACGGACTTTCAGAAGTCGGGCTGTGAGAGGAGAGGTGGACAGAAAATTGGCTTTGATAGAAACGGAGGCAAGAAACAGGGGAAAGAAAACGGATGCAAAACTAACTTTTGTCTTACAGTTTAAAGGTACTGTGACTGGTGCAGAGAGAGGAAGGGAAAGATATGGAAGCAAATGGTTAGAGGAAAGAGTTAAAAAGGGCCCTGTGTGGATACTGTCTCTCCCCATTGAAATGTAGGAACTTCCCTTTTTAAGTTCAGCATTTATTATTTAGTGTGCCTATAATGTACCCCCTGTTATTAATTACAAGGTACTTAGTGCCGAGAGGGACGGTATAATTGATGGGGATTTAAAGAAATTTCTCATCAAGGAGAATCCTATAACACCAGTATTGTATACATGGCCAAAGGTTCACAAAGATCTTGAAATACCACCGGGACGACCCATAGTGGCAGGAACTGATTCAGTTCTTAGTCCCCTGGCTATATTTCTGGATAAACTCCTACAGCCATTGGTGGTCAATACCAAATCCTTTGTAAAAGATACTACACATTTGCTTAATATACTTGAAACAATCCATCTCCCTGAACATGATATAATATTGACAAGTTTCGATGTGAGTAGTCTATATACATCCATCGCACATGAGTCTGGTCTCCACGCCATACGTTACCATTTAGACAGTGGCGTAACTTCGGATGCCAGGGCCCCCCTGCAAAAAAATATTCAGGGCCCCCTCTGCAGGAAATAGTGGGAGAATTTCATTAAAGAATGTAAAAATGGGATTTTATATGTTTGCCTTTACATGCCCTAACAAAGTATTTTAGGATTGTGTAATGAAGAAACTATTTTAAATTCCATTTTAGTGCTTACTAAGAGTGAAATGAAACTAACAGCAGGGGTCACATGAAGGGTCAATTTACTTGGTACAACAGGTCCCCCTATTACTGTCAAAACATCATCCTTTTGGAGGGGAAAAAAAATGTTACTTCCTCTTTTAATTTTTCCCCAAGCTGGCTTATGTTTCAGATCCTGCTCAAGCCCTTTTGTTATTGTGTAGTCTCTTGGTTTTTTACCTCTGCTTGTTTGACTTTGGTTCCTGCCACCTGCCCTGGCTTCTAACCAGGCCAGAGGGGCTGCTGTACGTTGCCACAGACAGTCACTATTTATTGGGCTGGAGGCTGTGTCAGACTGGGGTGCTAGGGGCCCACCAGAAAACCTTAGACCATTGGCCCACCAGAAAACCTTAACCCATGGTCCATAAAACCTTAGACCGTGGGCCCCCTTTCCAAACTATTATTCCTCCTATCCTCAGTCAACCTTTTTATTTTCCTAGTCTTTTATATCTAATTTCAATTTTCTTCTATTATTTGTTTTCATAGGGACTGAGATGAAATAGGCCAAATGATTAGAAGCAAGAGGCCCACTGACACCTGGGCCCACCAGGAGTTTTCCTGGTGGGCCAGTCCGACACTGGCTGGAGGGGGGTGATTGGGCCTCCGTGTACTTGGAATGCCAGGGCCTATTGTGAATTCCAGTCCAGGCTGCTTCTAACTTGTCCCTGACTGCAATTTTTGCGTCATCCCTGTGATGTGCACCCTGATACTACTAATCAGGGACGCTCCTTCCATGAAGGAAGGTGAGACCCTTGCATCTGTGATTGATGATCATTGTCTGGCACCAATCACATCTTCAGTCAGAGAGTCACCTGCTTTTGAACTTCCGGTGTGGGGGGAGGAAGTGGTACAAAAACTCAGCTTGTAGTGGCTACCTTCATGGTGTGGGGCCCCAGGGGGCACGGGCCTGATTGGACGAAATTGGCCTAAGTCCGGCACTGATTGCCAGTGCAAATGTCCCGAAATAGTCCCTGCCTGTTGTGCATATTACCGAGGAACCAGGCCCCACTGGGCCCCCTGTACCCCCCCACAACTGCCGGGTCTGCTTCCTTAGAAGTTACGCCACTGATTGCTGTTGTTTATTTTACAGAAATGCTGGTTTTAAAGGGGCCATTTAGCTACTATTATTGAGACTTGGAGAGGGTTGTATTCAAAGACTATTTGAAAATGTAATTTTGTAATGCTTTTATTTTACGTAATGTTTACAAATGATTTAGTATTCTGTTCCCCCTTTTATTCACTGGTTACATCACTTTGACTGTAATTTGTACTCAAACTGGCCGTTGAATCATAAATGTGCAAACATAAACTGAATTAACCCCTATTCACTTCTGGTCACCACAGTCTCAGGGACTCTATTACACCCCACATCCAACACAGGATTCTATTTCCCACTTATCTGTCGGGTTACTAATAATAGTGTGTGCATTACTGACCCCTGGAAACACCAGGGCCTGCACAGGGACGTTCCATTCTGATAAAGACAAGTGCTTACTTTCTGCTTATTTAAATAATGAAATAAAAGGCCATACCTTCTTGTGTGCACAGAACATTCCTTTGCAGCAACTTGCTATCCCAGGTTTAAGGTTGGAATTTCTAGAAGCTACCATGGTGTCTAGCATACAGGGGGAACATGACGAGGTATAGTCTGAGGAATAGGATCGGTGCCAGACTATCATCATAAATCACTGTGCACGCTCTTAAATAAAAAAAACTTTGTGCGGTACAAAACGTTATCTCACGTAACACGCTGCACACAGTGATTGATGATGATACTCTGGCACCGATCCCATCAGAGAGACTTCTGCTTTGAACTTCCAGTGTGGGGGCAGGAAGTGGTACAAAAACTCACTGATTTCCAGCGCAAATGTCCCGAAATAGTCCCTGCCTGTTGTGCATATTACCGAGGAAGCAGGCCCCACCTGGCCCCCTGTTCCCCCGGGCCCCCCCGCGACAGAGGGGTCTGCTTCCTCGGTAGTTACGCCACTGCATTTAGACCTCACCCAATACACTATACCACAAAAAAGTTCATTATTGACTTATTAGAGATAGTGTTGCATCAGAATTATTTTCTGTTTGGGGACCACTATTATATCCAACAAAGGGGTACCGCCATGGGCAGTAATGTGGCCCCTACATATGCTAACCTTTATATGGCATTTCTGGAGGAGACATTGGTATATGAAAACCCGATATATCAGGAACATTGTATATTGTTTGTACGCTATATTGATGACCTGTTGTTTTTTTTTAATTGAATTTCATACGTTCCTCAATGGTATGGAGGAGACGCTAAAGTTTACAAATACATATGATTCCAATACCATAAGTTTCCTTGATGTTCAGCTGACGAGGGTGGGGACTAAATTGAAGACCGACTTATTTAGGAAGACGACTGATAAAAATAGTCTGCTACATTATACCAGCTTCCATCCTAAAACACTGAGGGATTCCCTACCGTTGACCCAATATACAAGGCTAAAACGTATAGTCAGTGATGAGAATGACTTCCAAAAAGGGGGATAGACTTGCATTTGTGAGCAAATATACAACAGCTAGCAGACATGTGGGCAACATCATCCGCCGACATTGGCATATATTGCAATATTGCCATTTGGACATACCGTCTTTCCAACAGGTGCCCCTATTAGCATATAAACGTGGGAAAAGTCTGAAAGATAAATTGGTTAAGGCTGACATTGGTGGCAAGACTAGAACTAAACAACTTTTCTTACAGAATCCAAAATTCGGGACTTTTCCTTGTCTGCACTGTACCCAGTATAATTCGGTGATAAAGGGTGATTGTTTCTATCACCCACATCGGGGAAATAAGTATACTATCAACAAATACTTTACCTGTGATTCATCATATGTAATATATTTGCTTAAGTGTCCCTGTGGGTTACTCTATGTGGGAGAAACCACGCAGAAGATACGGGATCGTATCTCTAAGCATAAATCCACAATACGGAGAGTATAATACACGATACTCCATCAGTCAGCTTAAATTTCAGGTCATTGACACTGTGGAGATGCCTAGGAGAGGTGGCAATAGGCTACTGATGCTAAAGAAACTGGAAATGATGTGGATCCATGAACTAGATACAATCTGGCCCAGAGGCCTGAATAGAGAGTATACTCCAGGTTCATTTATTTTTTAGGTAGATAAGTCTTTTTGGTGCATACATAGATGTTACATATACCATGTT
This sequence comes from Xenopus laevis, assembly GCF_017654675.1. Taxonomy (NCBI): domain Eukaryota; kingdom Metazoa; phylum Chordata; class Amphibia; order Anura; family Pipidae; genus Xenopus; species Xenopus laevis. The sequence continues at coordinate 76,264,941 of NC_054372.1, read as the reverse complement.
TCAGAGATTTGATTTTAATGATTTTTCTTTTCCTTCTTTAAGGGTATTAGAAGTATTACTTGGTGACCTGCATAGAACACCCGAGTGCCGGCATAACATCGAGCATATCTTGGAGTGTCTCAGAGAAGTGCTGAGTATGTTTGTCATGGGCGTCTCAGGTATGCAAAATCACCTTATCAATGTGCAATAATTGTTGTATGTTTTAAATTGATTTGAGCATCAAAGTATGAGGTTTTGCGATCACTAATGGACTTTTTTGAAAACCAACGGACTCAATTGATGAAACCTACTGTTTTTGGAATCCATGCTGGACATTTTATTCTACATTTGGAACATTCTTAACTTTTTATTAACACTTTTTTATTAACACTGGTTTATCATAAATGGATTTTAAATTATTGGGGTTGAAAGGTCATTATTCAATATGTAATCTATTTGATTGATTAATTGTGGGATGGGGGTGGAGCACATGTACACGCCCCAACCCCTCACTTTAAAAGGATTGTTGATGGTGTAACACGGGGCTTGATAAAGGGCCTGGTTGGCTCGAAACGTTGCCTTTGTATGCTATGGGCTAAATAAATTATGCACTTGAGCACTTTTGCAACTTAACAGTGTGCTGCTGATTTTTGTCTAGGGAAGTAAAGTGTGTGATGAGTGAGAGGGAGGGAAGGAAGGAGTTTGTTGGAAAAGAAAGACAAATGGAAAGTAAAGCAGAAATTGTATCTGTTGCAAATATGGAGGGTTGTGTGCAGAGTAAAAGCTCTGAGATACGTGTTGATAAACATAAAGATAAAATGGAAACCAGTCAGCATTTTATTTCTCCTGATCTCTTTGCCTCTATGAAATCTGTGTCAGGGGAAGACTGTGAGTTTGTGGGTGGAGAGGCAGCACAGAGCAAACCCAGCAAACAATCAGGGGCTGAATATGCAGCAGCTGCTTTGCACCATGCGGCCAACATGCAGTCTCCAGTGGCTGATTGTGGGGGAGGAATGGCTGCTTCTAAAACTTCCCCTGAGAGGCATCAAGCACCCCATGCTCTGGTAACAAAAACTGCCTCATGTGCAGGGGTGCGGGTGGTGTCTGGAGCTGGTGTGGAGTCAGGGGAGGCAGTGGGAAGAAACTCCAGCAGCCATATTGCTACTCCCTCTGTAGAGATGTATAAGAGTCTCACAGGGAACAGCCATCTTGGTACTCCCACATCAGAGGGAAACAATTGTTCTGATAAATGAACAACCCAAAGCAGAAAGCCTCTTAAAGGGACAGTATGCTGGTTCAAGTCACAACCAGGATCAAACACCTACCACTGATGAACTGGTTGAATTAATACAACTGGCAAATGAACAAGAGCTGCAAAAATTTAAAGTTGAGTTGCAAAATGCATTTTATAACTATTCAACTGCTGATGTGGAGAAGCAAGACTTTTATTTAGCAAAAGTTAACAAAATAAATGAAGAGTTCAGAACCTTAGAAAAACAGATTTTGCAGGATTATAAAAAAATTGTTCCCCTTTCTGAAGTCTATACAAACAGGAGAAGGTTTGAGGACTCTCGGCAAACTCTTAAACAGCCGGCTAAATACAGGCCCATGAGGCAAATTGCATCTGCTTCATCTACTTCTGATAGTGACAAGGAGACTAGAAGGATTGGCCAGCTGAAACAACGAAATCAGTTGTTGCTCAGATACATGCGCCCAATTTTATCTTCAGCTTGGATGAGGCAAATAATATAGAAGATAAAATGGGAAAGAGAAGCCAATCTGCTCATAAGGAAGAGGAAAGCTTTGTTTTCTCAGAACAGTATTTTCCCTCCCTTCCCTCTACTTCCCAGATTGACTGTGTCCATCAGCCCTCAGCATCCAAGGAGACCTTCACTCAACCATCAGCTAATAAAACAGAGACTTCTGCAGTTGTGCAGAGTGCCCCAATGTCCTTGGCACTGGGGCATGTGAAACTGAGTGAGCAGGAATTGATGGCAGCTGCTGGTGTGGGAGAGTCTGGGAAGGATGGAGTGGATGGAGTGGAGGCTGGAGCAGACTGTGTGAATGCAAGTGATGTTATGGAGTGTGGAGGTGGAGACATCAGTGAAAGTGTTGCAAAGCAGTGTGTGGAATCTGTGCTTGGTGATGTTAATGAAGTCAACAAAGATGCTAATTCTTTGGCCGATGTGATACAACCTGTTCCTTGTACCACCCCTTTAAGTACTGCTGCTTTAATTTCTATTTCATCTTTTTCTGCTGTACTCACCACTTCTTCTATGGCCTCAACCTTTTCCCCAGCCCTTACAGTTTTTCCAATAACAACTTCCCCTTTAACTACTCCAGCTGTTTCTCAGAATCCTCTGCCTACAGTGCCCTTCGCACAGCCAAGTTCTGTCTCTGCACCTGGGCCGGTTTTCAAGCAAAAGAATGTGATTAAGCTCAGGTGGCAGGGTGATAAGGAACAAATGCCTTCTAGGGATGTGATAGCCAAGGAGATGCTGCTTAAGCAAAGTACTTTAACACCGGCAGGCGTCAGGGCTTATATAAAGTTTTCTGACACCGAATATGACATTGTGTTCAAAACATCACAAGCCCTGGAATTTTTTTGGCAGGATTATGACAGCTTTAAACATGCAGGCCTGTGGGAAAGTTTTAGAGTCATCTCAATAACTAAACCTGAGACAAAGAAAGTCACCATTTTGTTTAAGAATGATTGTGTCCCTCGCGAGGATATTCTAATATGGCTTAGACGTCATTGTAAGGTGCTTACCCCTTTGAAGAAGGACATTGATAATAATGGGTATTGGTCAGGTGGGTGGTGTACTAATGTGGAATTGTACATGAGGTATAATGTGCCGCAGCATCTTCCAAACTCTGTCTTCATTGGTAGTGAGCGAGGGGTGGTTTTTTATCCGGGTCAGCCAAGGGCCTGTTTCAAATGTGGTTCTTACTGACATCGGCAAGTGCCTGTGCAGTGATCAAGTGTTCACTATGTGGTGATGTAGGACACACCGGGAAAGATTGCAATGATGTAAAGTGTAACTTGTGTGGAAGCTATGGCCACTCACATAGGGCTTGTCCAGAGGCTCTTCATAACATAATGGAGAGTTGCCCTCAGTTAGAGGAAGAGATGGCAAAAGATATGTTGGAAGAGATAAGGGATGAGATGGATTATTTCCAGTCTGATTCACAACCATCGGTCATTCCCCCTTCTCAGCCTCATGATACAGTAAAAGACCAGTCAGCTGTGGCAAGAGATGCAAGAGATTCTGTTCCCCTGACTGTTTCCTCTTTGTCTCAGGTAGCAAATAATGAGTTGCCAGTTTCTATAACAGAGGCCCCCATCATTCAGCCTTTAGGAATACAGCCTCTTCCCCAGAGACAGAAACCTCTTGCACAGTCTGGAAAGGGAAATTGTGAACCAGCAGATAAGGCAATTCCACCAGTAAGACTAAGTAAGTCCCCTTCCTCACAAGATTGGACAATAATAAAGAACAAAGTCCTTTCAGGAAAGCAGTCCCCTCCAAAATACATTCCACCTATGCAAATCAGCCTAGAAAACAAATTTGAACTTTTGGCAGAGAAAAGATCTTGGGCAGATGCTATGGAAGAGCAAGATGAATTGGAAAGGATAGATATGGAAGACAAACAAAGTGTGAAACAGTGTCATGTTCAGGCTGTTGTGGGTACAGATAGTGGTGCTGAAGGCGATACTGACAGTAAGGGAAAGGAGGAAGTTGTTTCAGTGTCTGAAATGAAATGCAACAAATTGCAAGTCCGCAGGAAAATTGTCTTAGTTGAGTTCAGGGAAGGTGATAAGGCTTTATCTGATGATGCAAGTGAGATGATATCGTTAGGAAATGATGATCCAATCCCATCTGGTACACAGATTAAAAGATTTGGTGATCAAGATGATAGTCAGGATAATAGAAGGAGTAGAAGGAGGAGGAGGCACAAGAAAATTAATAACACTTAACTATGGCTTCTTGCCCCCTCAGGTTTATTTCAACAAATGTTACAAGCATTAAAGTGGCCAGTACAAGATATCAAGCCTTTGAAGCCTTAAGCCACACTTCAGCTGACATCATCTTCTTGCAAGAGACCAGACTGACCACCACTGCAGATATCAAGAAAGCATCAAAAAATTGGCTTTGGGGTCCAGCATTTTTTTCAATTGCTGCAGAACCTGGGTGTTGGTACATTTTGTTTAAAGGCTTTTCTGGAATATTTGTGCACCGCCTTATAGAGGTGGAAGTAGGCAGGTGTCTTCTATTAGACGTCTCTGTTGCAGGACGCAGACTGAGACTTATTAATGTTTATGGGCCTCAGTCTGGGCATGGGAGAAAAAACCTTTTGAGGGAAATTCAGCCATATCTCCATACCTCCACTTCAGTCATCATGGCTGGTGACTTCAACCAGGTCCTTAGAGCAGAAGATAGATCAAGGCTTTCCTTTGACAAATATGAAAGTAATTTTCTTAAAAACATACTTGAGCAAGGAGACTTGGTTGATGTCTTTACCCATGGTGGTCGGATGTCAAAGAATACTTACCATTGTGCAGGTCGAAGCAGCAGGATTGACATGGCTTTTGTTCGGAGGGAGGAGATCTTTACACAGACTGAGGAAATCTTGGTTGATTACTCTGACCACCTTGCCTTATCTTTTTTGCTGGGTGTCTCCTCGGTTCCAACAAAAGGTAGGGGGTTATGGAGATTGAGTTCAGATACCCTGGAGAGTGAGTTAGTGCAGCACTCCTTTGAGGCACTCCTTCAGTGTGAGTTGACAAAGATTGTGTTTTTCAAGTCATTCCGCACCTTCTTCCGCAGACTATCTGTTATAAGGGAGGGAAACAAGTATAAAAAGTACCTTGCCCTACGAAGAAAGCTTGAACCCTTAATTTCGGACAGGGTGGTTGGGGAGAAAGTTTCCAGACTAAAGCTTCAGATCTAACGCCATCAGTATAGTCGTTACAGGTCCTTAGTTCTGGAGAGGGATTATGGGGGATTCCATTGCCCGGATCCCTTTCAGAATTGCAGGGAAGCTGTGACGAGGAAGTTGATTGTTGGTTTGAAGGACTCTCAGGGTATAGTTCAGAAATCTAAGGGTGGGATCCTGCGAGTTGTTCAAACCTACTATGCTAGTTTGTTCGGAAGTAAGGTTTTGGATAGGGGAAGGATGAAAGCTTTTCTGGAGGGAACCCCAGGTCCAGACCTGAAAAATTGAGCAGCTAAAATTAAAGAAAGCCCCAGGTCCAGTTGGCCTAACAGCCGAATTCTATAGAACTTTTAAGAACCTTTTGACCCCGATTCTTTAAAGACTGCATGGGAAGAGGCATTTTGCCTCCTTCCATGAAAATCTCCTCTTTGGTGTTATTATCCAAGGGCAGGGATCCTACAGATGTCAAGAACTGGAGGCCAATTGCCCTCTTGAACACAGATAGGAAGCTTTTGGCAAAGGTTTTTTTTTCTAGACTTGTTTTATTTTCAGGCACGTTATTGTCCCATGAGCAGTTCTGCACGGTGAAAGGGCAGAGCATCTTTGGGGCAGTCTTGTCTGTACGAGAAGTGCTTGAAACATGTAAAGCCCAAAATAAGGGGAAGTATGTGGTAGGTAGATCACGATTATCTGTGGGCGACTTTGCGTAAGTATGGCAACCCAGACCAATTTGTTGATTGGCTTTCTGTTTTGTATAAGGAGGGGGAAAGCTTCCCACTTGTCAATGGGTGGTGTGGTGAAACCTTCGGGGTTGAGGCTGGGGTACACCAAGGTTGCCCTCTTAGTCCACTGCTATATGTCTTTGCGATTGACCCATTTCTTCGTGGAGTTCAGGCTTTGGATTTAGAGGGCTTCCAGGTCCCCTGTTACCTGCCCCTGAAGTTGGTAGTCTATGCGGACGATGTCTCGGTTGTCATCTCCCGTCCTGAAGAAGTTGGGATGTTGACCGGGGTTATCGAAAGTTACTCAGAGGCCTCAGGCTCTCTGGTCAACGCTGATAAGTCAGAAGCTTTCTGGACCTTGGATGGTGAGGCGGATTTTCTGCTCCCTGATTTCTAGCATGCCTCCAGTGAGATAAAGATTCTAGGGGTCAAATTCGGGAGGGGTGATAATGCCAGGTTAAATTGGGAGTCAAAACTGGATGCTGTCGACTTAAGGATACATATAGCAGAGAGTTTTACACTGATTAGTGTTTGTGCCTTACTTCTTGTGATGGTTCCCTGGATGCTCCGTCTCTGGCACCCTGTAGATATCCAAAGTTTTGTAAAGTATGGGAAGCACTCACGACAGCAGATTAACTGCAATTATGCTGTTTATTGTGTCACCACACAATAAACAGCATAATTGCAGTTAATCTGCTGTCGTGAGTGCTTCCCATACTTTACAAGACTTAAGGATACAGCAATGGAAAAACTGGAAGCTGTCCTATAGAGAAAGAGTGAAGCTCATCAAAGCTTACCTGGTTCCTATCCTCCTGTATGTGTCTTATGTTTACCCCTTGCCAAAAGCTTTCTATGTAAGGATCCACAGCTTGTTCTTTCAGTTCCTTTGGGGTAACAAGCTGAATCATGTCAAAAGAGGGATCACTTACCTGCGGACTAAAGAGGGTGGGCTGGGCATGTTATGTCCTGTGGCCTTCTTTGGCACAATTTTCTTGAAATTTAATTTTGGGAATCTGGGCCAAAGAACGGATGTTCCGTGGGAAAACAGTGTCAGGGCCCGGGCATCCCCTTTTATAGGGCAATGGTTACAAGGTGATAGGGTGAAGTTGGTGCCGGTGCTACATGGTCATCTCCCACTGCACTTTGGTGCCGCACTGAAGCTTTTAAGAGTTTGGGACATAAGGATAGGCGAACTTGGCACAGCCTACAGACGTGATCTTTATAAGAGGGTGTTGAGTGTCTATTTTGCTGTTCCAATGGCCTTGAAGGACTGTGTAGGGGGAACTCTTGTGGAGAGCCTGTGTTACCTAAACGGTAAGAGATTACCCCCAAAGTTTTTTGATCTGGCATGGCTCTCTCTTCAGGGCAGGCTCTTTGTTAGGGGGAATGTGAAATACCTGTCTGCAGTAGATAAAAATTGTCCCTGGGGGTGTGGTGTAAAGGAGACATAGGAGCATTTTCTTTTGCAGTGTCCCATGGCAAGCAACATCCTTCATCAAGTTTCCCAGGCCATATGCGCCCCATCTTTAAATTCCCTTAACTATGCTGAACTTGCATATGGTGTTTTGTCAAGAGACCATTCATATCAAACCGAGACAGTGTACCTCATTATTACTGCTTACAAATATCATCTTTGGCAGGGTCGTTGCAAATACACTTTTGGTATGGATATGAGTGCAGAGAGGATAGTGTCCTTCATACTCAGAGAGTTATGTTTTATAAGGCAGATGGAAAGATCAAAATCCTCATCTAATATTTCTTCATGGAGGGATTTCATATTCTAATGTTTAGTTTGAGCCTGATGTTTTGTTCAATGTTTATTATTTTTCTATGTACACCTTGGAGGAAAATTACTGCCTGCTTTGTTTTGTCCTTGGGGGTCCTTTGTTTTGGGTAGGGGGTGGGGTTAGGGTGGAGGGAGTGTGTAACGAGAACATTTCAAGCAGACTCTTGACTTGAATATGAATGTCCTTTATTATAGGGAGGGGAGGATGTCAGTATGGACAGAGTTTGGACAATCTGAATCTAAATCCTCTGGAGGGTGGATTGGGTGGTTTGGTGTCACATACTACATGAACTGCCACAAATGGACTCTCATTAATTAGTGTGTGCCTCATGCTAGTAATTTGAAGGTGTGCATTATTTTGTAAAAGGGTTTTTATAATTTATGTAAATAAAAAATCTAAATAAAAAAAATTCCTATCTGATCCCCATTGTAAGCAGCAGTTCTGCCCTGCTTTATAGCTGTCTGTATAACAGAGCATTCTGTCCCAGTGGCTGCACAGATCCTATCTGATCCCCGTAGGGAGCAGATGTGTTTGGAGAGAGCTGGTGATTTTGACTTACCCAGGCCCTTCTGGGTCTGGGGAGGTTGATTTCTCAGCTGTTTTTGTGGCTTTATAGCTTTTACTTTTCATTTTTGTTTTTGATTATTTATTTATTTTTTTGGAAATGGGTAAGAAGTTGCCCCCAACAGAGGAAGCAGGGGCAATGAATACCCGAGCAAGGCTGGGATCCTGTGAGCCAGAAAGCTGTGGCTGGTGCAGAAAAGAAAATGGCTGCTACTGTAAAGAAAGTAAACAAGAAAGGGAAAGTTTTGCTAAAGGAGGAGGAGGTGGAAGAGGTGTATGTGGAGAGTGAGGAGGAAGAAAAGCTGGATGAGGTCCCTGAGTCAAGTCTGTCTTGGTTTGCGGCATCTGAGCCCCCTGTGCAATGTGTTGCGTAACTACAAGTCCTGCATCTGGAGTTTCAGCAAAGGTTGGTGAATCCCAAGCTACCTGTGTCCCAGAGAGCACCCCCTAAGGAACAAGCAGGTCCCCCATAGCTATGGAGGAGGAAAGACCTGTGGCCAGCGCAGACTGGAGCCCCTGGTCTGGTACTTGCATCAGTCAGAGAGCAGAGGGGAGCGGTGCTTTGCTGGGGGAAAAGGAAGGTAAAAGTGGCTGTATTGACACACAAGCAGCTGCTGCTATGGACAGTGACCCCCAGGTGAGGGAGAAAGCAGGTACCAGCTGCACTGCTGTAATGGAGGCCAGCCATGTGTTTGGGAAGGAGGACGCCATTTTGGAAGCAGAGACAAGCTTGTGCACAGCAAAGGGGAAGCACAGCAAAGGGGAAGCTCCGCCCACCCACTCCGCCCACCCAGTGAAAGCTATAGAGAGTCCAGCAGAGACAGTGAGAAGGGAAAGATTCCAGCAAAGAATCAGGGAACCCCCCCACAAATGGCACCAAGTGCTGCTGCTTCACCAGAGGGAGGAATGGAGGCAAGCATGGACTGTGGCTACCTGGCAGAGACTGTGGCTTTACAGGTGCTGGAGGAGAAATCTGCAGGTAACAAACAAACTGTCTTTTCCTTAATTGCCTGTGTCGGGGAGGGGGTTTCCACTAATGAGACTGTTACAGACTGTGTCTCTAAAGACTTTTCTGTGGTCTCCACCTCTAAAGACTCTGTAAATCAGTGAGAAATTGTCAAAGCTTTAAAGACTATGGAGTAATTGCAGCAGAGAAAAAATAACTGATTAAAGGGGTTGTTCACCTTCAAACAACTAGTTGTTATCAGATAGATCACCAGAAATAACGACTTTTTCCAATGACTTTGTATTTTCTATGTGTCACGGTTTTTCTAATATTGAAGTATAAAGTGTCATTTCTCTCCTTCTGAAGCAGCTCTGGGAGGGGGGGTCGCCGATCCTGTAAACTGTTCTAAATTGATACATTGAGTTGATACATTTCTTATCTTTGTCCCTGCTGAGCAGAATCTCTGGGTTTCATTACAGGCAGCTGTTAGACTTGATACAATTGTTGCTAATACTCCAGAGATGCTGCTGAGAAATGGATCAACTAAATGTTGCAAAATTGTAACAGTTTAGAGTCTGCACCTGGATTACTGAGCTGTCAGACTGAAACACCACAGACACGAACATTCAACTTTAAACTTAGATTTTGGAAAAAACGTAAAAAATAAATAATGGAAAGTAATTGGAAAAAGTCATTATTTCTAGGGAACAATCTAAAAACAACTAAATTGAAAAAAGTGTTTGGAAGGTGAACAACCCCTTTAATGTGATTGCAAAAGAACTTAGTTTGGCTGCCAAAGCGACTGGAGAGTTAAGAGGGCAGACAATAAGAAAGACTGCTATGTATAATAAAGAGTTGGAGGAACCGGAGGAAGAAATTAAAAAGACTTTCCTTATAATTAAACCATGGGAAGAGATTTATAAGAACCGGGAAAGGTTTGAGCAGATGAAAAAAGGGAACACAAATTATTCTGTTTCTTCTAATATCCCTGCTAATGTTGTTGTGCAGCCAGAATGTGTGAGTGTGAGTGCAGGTATGAGTGCAGGTGTGAGTGGGGCAAGTGGTGAGAGAGAGAGAGGCTGTGAGTGAGGGGATACAGGGGGGTGAGAATGCTGGTGTGGGAGGGATGGGAGAGGGGACTGTGGGGGGCAGTAAGGCTGCTCCAGAGGTTGGGCAGAAGAAAAGTCAAGCATTTGTGAATGTGTGGGAAAGGAGGACCCAGTTAAAGAACCAAATGAAGCAGTATCAGTACAGCTGCCAGAGGTCTCTGGTTCTTGAGAGGGATTCTGGGATGAAAATTTCCCAAGATTCTTTTAGGAACTGTAAAGAGTCAGTTAAAAGGAAACAGGTGAGGGGTCTCATTGACTTCCAGGGTAAGGAACAAAAGACAAGGGAGGGAATACTGGAAGCAGTAGCGATCGTTGAGGGGGGCGGGCCCTGGTGCGTGACGCACAGCCGGGCCCCGCCCCCTCCGTACGGCTGCATTTGCCCGTATTTTCAGCGGCGAGCGGACTGCCCGGGGGCCCTGAGGGGGTGCGGGCCCTGGCCCACTCGCACCCCCTGCTCCCCCGGTAGTTCTGCCACTGACTGGAAGTCGTGAGATCCTACTATAATGCTTTGTTTGCGGAGAGAACTTTGGAGAGGGAAAGGATGACTGCTTTCTTATAGATGACCCCAGGACCTGACACAAATAATTTTGATTTTTTTCCCCTTGACAGCTAAAATCACGGAGGAGGAAGTAAAGTTGGCAATAGAGAGTCTGCAGAATAAGAAAGCTCCAGGTCCAGATGGTTTAACATCAGAATTCTATAAGGCCTTTAAAGATCTGTTGGCCCCGGCACTTGTTGAGGTGTTTAACTGTTGCTTAGAGTAAGAAGACCTCCCGCCATCTATGCAGTTTTCCTCTTTGATTTTGCTGTCAAAAGGTAAGAACGAGAAGCATATTGAGAACTGGAGGCCAATTGCTCTGCTCAATACAGATAGAAAGATTCTCACAAAGGTTATTTTCTTTCGTTTAAGTTTATTTTCAAGTACTTTATTGTCTGACTGTCAGTTCTGCACGGTGAAGGGGCAGAGCATTTTTGGAGCTGTCTTTACCATCAGAGAGGCTCTGGAATTATGCAAAGCTCATAGTTGGGGGAAATACTTTCTGTGTTTAGATCAGTCAAAAGCCTTTGATAGGATGAATCACCAGTACCTATGGGCTGTTTTGTCTAAATACGGTATGCCGGGTCAATTTATTAGTTGGATAAAAGTTTTGTACAAAGGGGCAAGAAGCTTCCCACTAATTAACGGTTGGCAGGGTAAAGACTTCCAGGTTGGGGCAGGAGTAAGACAGGGGTGCCCTCTGAGTCCTTTGCTGTATGCGTTTGCATTAGATCCCTTTCTTAGGTCGCTGCAGGGAGGTAACTTAGAGGGTATCTGTGCACCCAGTGGTCAGCACCTGAGGCTGGTGGCCTAAGTGGATGATGTGACGGTGGTTATCTCAAAGCCTGAAGAGGTGGAGATAGTCTCCTGTTGCATCAGAAGCTACGCAGAGGCCTCAGGGTCTCTGGTCAATAGTGAAAAGTCGGAAGCTTTGTGGATTTTGGAGGATGACCCCAGTTTTGAGTTAAGAACCTTCCCTGTTGCCTCCTCTCAAGTTAAAATACTAGGGGTTAAATTTGGGAGGGAAGATAATGCCAAATTGGGAAGAGAAGTTGGATACCGGTTTGGCAAAAGTTCAGCGTTGGAAAGGGTGGAAGCTGACCTATAGGGAAAGAGTTAACCTTATCAAGACTTTTCTGATCCAGTTGTTTTTGTACGTGTTCTGTGTGTTCCTTTTGCCAGAATCTTTATATGTTCGAGTCTATAGATTATTCTTCCAGATGATCTGGGGGAGTAAGCTAAACCCAGTCAAAAGAGGGGTAACGTTCCTGCAGAGGAAGGAGGGAGGTTTGGGGATGGTCTGTCCTGTGGCCTTCTTTGGTGTCATGTTCCTAAAGTTTAACTTTGGGGGTCTGACTCAAGGAAAGTTGTATCAGGTCTTGGGCATCGTCTTTTATCATGGACTGGCTGCAGGGCGGTAGGGCGAAAGAGGTCCGTGTAGCTATTTCCCACCACACATTGCCCATGCCCTTAAACTGATAAAGAGGTGGGGCATTGGGGTGGCAGAGATCACATCGACCCCGAGGAAACAAATTTATGCCAGGGTACTATGAAGCTACTTCTGTGTCCCGTTGGCCATAAGGGACTGTACCAGTAGGAGCCTGGAGGAGACATTGAAATATTTAAACAGTGTGAGACTTCCCGCAAAGCTGTTTGATAATGCCTGGCTGTCACTGCAGGGCAAACTGTATGTACGGGGCAATGTAAAATACCTGAGCCATGTAAATAAAGAGTGTCCCTGGGGGTGTGGGGTGGAGGAGAGTCAAGAACACTTTTTGGTGGATTGTTCTGTTTCATGTGGTTTATATGAGGGTGTGCTGAAGGTGTTGGGTATTTATAACATATGTGCCAATGATTACGCTGAGAGAGCCTATGGACTTGTTCACAGGAAGCATCACTATAACAGAGAGACTATATATATTATTTTGTCTGTGATTCGGTATCACCTCTGGTGTATGAGATGCAGGAAAACTATCTGGAGAGAGAATGAGTCAATAGACCTTACAGTAAACAAAATCTTAAGGGAAATTAGTTTTATTAAGATTAATGAGATACAAAAGAAAAGTGTAAATGAGAAATATTGGATACACTTGGATTTCTCTTGGATTCATCCTTCTACGTTTTCTTTGTAAATAATGTAAATATTGTCTTATTGTATTCTTCTGATATGTCATGATTTTGTTTTTGTTTTTAAAAGTTTTTCAATTTTAATAAAAATCCCTATCTGATCCCCATTGTAAGCAGCAGTCCTGCCCTGCTTTATGGTAGCTGAGATTCTAGCTATCTTTATAACAGAGCATTCTGAGAAATGTATTTATTTCTTATATATAATTATCCATAATACTGTGCACACATTTGTACACTGGTCACCAAAGTTGCACAAAATATTTTGCAGTGTAGGACATCATTCCTAGCGTGCCCCCAACACCAATTGGCAGCAGGTATAGAGGGTAAAAGGCAGTCACTTTTTGCCCACCCAGCCCTGTAACCCTGTGCAAGACAGCAAACCTCCCAGTTGTTCATAAGGAAAGGCCTAGTAGAACTGTTTACATGGATTCACAATCATAAAGGAAACAGATCAACTTATCTGCCATGCTAAAAGTTTTATTTGTAATCTGTCTGGTGTCTGCAGTCATGTGTCGATTAAAATCATGGAGGTTAGTGAAGCAGAATAGCTAAGAAGGTACAGATGGGGTTAAGCCTTCTTTTCAAGGAAGGCATAATAACTCATTTGTGTATTTAGACCCTCTTCTATTCATATTTCAGTCTCTTATTAAAATCATTGTATGGCTGCTAGGGTAATTAGGACCCTAGCAACCAGAGTGCTGAAATTGCAAACTGAAGAGCTGCTGAATAAAAAGCTAAATAACACAAAAATCACAATAAAAAATGATAACCAATTGCAAATTGTTTTAGAATATCACTCTCTACATCATACTAAAAGTTAACTCATAGGTGAACAATCCCTTTAGGGGGGCCCAGTTGTAAATTTCTGTACTGGGGCCCTTAGCGGTACTGATGAGGATGAAGAGCCGGCTCCACCAACCACTGCTAGGGGGGGCACTGGGCAGGCAACAGGGCAGCACTGCACCTTGGTCCAAAGCTTATGGGCGTATGGTTGGGGACCATCCCCAACCCTCCACAGCAGGCAAGGCAGTGGCACTTCAGCAGTGTGGGCATTTTTCATGTGCCAGGCAGAGGACCAGATGTTAGCAGCGTGCCAGCTCTGCCGGCTGAAGGTTCGAAGGGGGCAGGCAGGGTCACATATGGGAACGTCAGCTTTAAGTTCCCATATGAAACGTCATCACAGGATGATGTGGGAGCAGCACCAACTTGGCAGTGCACCGGGGGCAGTGGTGCTTCCTGTCCACCTCCTACCATTCCTCAGGGAAGAGGTGTTAGCTCCCCAGACCCTGCAGCAAGGGAAGAGGATTCTGGGGCTCACAGTCGGAGGCAGCCACTGTGTAGCTCAGCCTCTTCTGCAGCCTCCTCCTCAATGCGGCCTCTGTCCCGGCAGGTTTCCCTCCCCCAGTTCCTCACCTGCAAGACGCCTTGCTTTGCACATGTCCTCAACCTTGTGGTGCAGCGCTTCCACAAGGCCTACCAATGGTTGGGTGACATGCTGGAGATGGTACATAGGGTATGCGCCCATTTTCACCGCCACCGCCCCCACCGCCAGCGCGTCTCTGCCATCAATGCAGTGGCAGCATAATCTGCCACCCCACCAGCTCATCTGTGACCTGCTGACGCGCTGGAATTCCACCCTGCACATGGTTGAGTGCCTCGTAGAGCAGCGCTGGATGGTCAGCAATTACCTGCTGGAGCACAGTGCCAGGGGTACTCAGGGGGCAGATTTAGGGTACTTCAGAGCAGTGGCAGCAAATGAGGCAGCTCTGCTTCTCCTTCTGAAGCAGCTCTGCGAGGGGGGGTCGTCGATCCTGTAAACTGTTCTAAATGGATACATTTAGTTGATACATTTCTTATCTTTGTCCTTGCTGAACATAATCTCTGGGTTTCATTACAGGCAGCTGTTAGACTTGATACAATTGTTGCTAATACTCCAGAGATGCTGTTGAGAAATGGATCAACTCAATGTTGCAAAATTGTCTGTGCTTGAATTACTGAGCTGCCAGACTCAAACACCAGAGACACAAAAATTCACCTCTAAACTTAGATTTTGGAAAAAACTTAAAAAATAAATAATGGAAAGTAATTTTAAAAAGTCTTTATTTCTGGGGAACAATCTAAAAACTGAATTGAAAAAAGTGTTTGGAAGGTGAACAACCCCTTTAATGGTTTTGCCCGCCCCATACTTGCCATCCTTATTGATGATGGTTTTCTTGTACTTACACAACACCTCAGCCTGTATAATTTGTACTGTACAAATGCAAGTGCTGTACAAATGCAAGTGCTGTATTACTCAAACTGAAATTCTTTGCCAGCGGAGGGGATCCAAGAAGATCCAGCTGAAGGAGAGGCTGAGGAAGAGGCAGAGAGGAGGAGGCAGCAGAACCTGCTGTGAGTCCTCCAGCACCTCCACCACAGTCTCCATCAGAGGCTGAAGAGGAAGGGGGCATAGGTGTAGCAGCAGCGGATGCTGCTATACAGACAGTGACTGACTACCACCACCACCACGACCTCCTACCTGGCCTGGTGCAGCAGGTCACCGAGATGAGGAGGGAGATCCGGGAAGTGAGGGACCTGCTGCACAGCTTGAGGGATAACCCTCTTCCTCCTCCTCCTCTAATATAATTTTATTTTTTTAATGCAGCACTGTTGTGCTTTTCTTGTATTTATATAAAAATTTTGTTCAAAACTGTATATTTGGAGTTTATTTTTCATTTAACTACTACTCATATGGTACTTGAAGTTGTTTGGATAATATAACACAATTATGACTACTTACATTTACACATAAATATATGGTTCATAAATATATGGTTTATTGATCTTAATGTGGGATACAAAGCACCCAGATATTATGTGTTCAGATTAATTATTAATAGTTGAGCCTGTGTTAGTAAGCTATTAATAATAAACTATAGATGGTACTTTTTGGTTCAAAAGCAATATAGACTGAGAGTAGTAGTAAATACCAATACCAGTCAACCAGAGCTAATGGAAAAAAGTACAGATGTTTTTAAGAAACTGGCAAAATATGAACACTTTTTTTCTTTTGGAATGATAGGAGTGCTCTAACAATGTATACAGGGAGGGCATGTGTGTCTAGCAGTTACTGAGTGAAACATAAGTGTGAATTGCTCTTCCCATGTCCCATGCCATATATTCATTTACCACAATGTACAAAGCTTAAAAGTAAGGGAATTTTTTTAATGGTAGCCCCAAAGCCATTTTTGGTCTGGGAGTCAAAATAGGCCCTGGCATTCAAAGTACACAGACTCCCAAACAGGCCCCATCAGCCCACTAAATAGTGACTTTCTATGGCACCTGATAGCAGCCCCTCTGGCACTTGCCAGAACCTACAGATTGCCAGTCCGGGCCTGCCCAAATCTGAAAAAGGGTGACAACAGGGTTGCCATTGTAATTTTTAAAACCAGCCAAAGTCAGTTACAAAACCAGCCCAAAACTAGCCAAGAGGAACTTCAAAAGTTCAAAATAGCCCAATCTGTGCAGTGAAAAATAGCGTTAAAAATAAATGAATGAAAAATACGCCTTTTTCAATTTTCACTGATATTTTAAATCATCACAGATGGTTTTAAGAAACTGGGAAAATGAGAGCCCTTTTTTTCTTTTGAAAAGATAGGAGTCCTCTAACAATGCAGGGCATTTGTGTAGCAGTATACTACGCGCGTGTGAATTGGTCTTCTCATTGACTCCAATGCAATTCAGCACATTCAGACACAAAGCAAAAGATGACATATTAATTTATCATCACAGTCTACACAAAGCTTGAAAGTAATGGAAAATGTTTTATTGGTAGCCCCAAAGATGAAAAAAGGTGACACAAACAAAACACTCATAGAAGATGGGTTTCATCAAATTGCATTGCGCGTAAAAAAAATAACATCTCGCAGCAAAACACAAATACTCGTTCGCGACTTATTTATTAATTATTTTGATGTGCAACAAGACCACAACGCATTATTTTGACGCGCGACTAAAACGCGAATTTTTTGCCGTTTCTCTAATTTTGTCGGAAATTACGAATTATTAAGCAAAGCGAAATGCCACAGATTCACCAACACTAATCCCAAGCTCAGAACTAACTCCTATGTTCCAGTCACGGCCCATTTTTCCTCTTTTAAGCAGCCACCTTTGGCTTTGGGTGGAGCCCTCCGCTACTCAGATTCCACCAGGTCTTATTGTGGGAGAACCAAGAAAAGAGTTCTGAGCAAGCAAGGGAACTGAGCGTGGGGTTGTAGAATGGTAAACAAGTAAAGTAGTCAAAAGCCAGGTCAGGTCAGGTCAGCAAAAATCAGTTAATACGGTACAGACTCAGGACATAGGAATAGTCAGGATCACAGGCCGGGTCAAACACACCAAAATAGAAGTATACAGTCAGGATCCGAGAGAGTAGTCAAAACCAGGCAATAATCAGGACAGGCAGCAAAAAATACTTAAACAGGGTCAGGCAGGGTCAGAAACAGACCAAGAACACAAAAGAAAGCACCCAGGAACTATAAAATAGATCTAACGTTGGGCATTGTACAATTGACATCTGTGCCTTTAAATATTCGAATTTCGCGATGACGTCACAGCGCCGGCATGATAAACTTGGAAGAGGCCAGTGCGCGCCTAAGAAGAACAGAAGAACAGCTTGCATCGGCTCCCATGGTGCAAGTCTGTGGGCGTCCCTGCGACCACCAGGATAAGTTCTTCATCATTTATTTATTTATGTATTGCCGACAAGTTATGCAGTGCTTTACCTTAGTCTATAATGAACAGGTAACAAATGGTGAATAATTAGGGATGCACCCTATCCAGGATTTGGTTTGGTATTCGTGCCTGGCCGAAACAAACCAGAATCCTTAAAATCATGTGATTTTTTATCACAAAACAAGGAAGTAAACATTTTTGAGCCCTTTTTCCCCCCTTCTTGCCCTCATTTGCATATGCAAATTAGGGTTCGGATTCAATTCGGTATTCAGCCAAATCTTTCGCAAAGAATTGGGGGGTTTGGCCGAATCCTAAATAGTGGATTTGGTGCATCCCTATGAATAACAAACAAGGGTTTACAGAGTACCATAGGGTAGAGGGCCCTACTCGCAAAAGTTTTCAACTACTGAGACACAAGGATTTTAGAAACACATTTTTGATTAATAATACAGCAGTGACTGATTAATTAAGGTACATTGAATAAACTTCCCTAAACAGGTGGGTCTTTAAGGAGAGTTTGAAAGTTTGGAAAGAAGGAGAAGAAGTTCCAGAGAAAGTCAGAAGCCCAAGAGAAGTCTTGTAGACGAGAATGGGCTGAAGTGATGAGAGGTGAAGAGAGGCGAAGGTCCCCTGCCTGTTTAAAGGGATCCTGTCATCGGAAAACATGTCAGTTAATAGTGCTACTCCAGCAGAATTCTGCAGTGAAATCCATTTCTCAAAAGAGCAAACAGATTTTTTTATATTCAATTTTGAAATCTGACATGGGGCTAGACATTTTGTCAATTTCCCAGCTGCCCCTGGTCATGTGACTTTTCTGCACTTTAGGAGAGAAATGCTTTCTGGCAGGCTGCTGTTTTTCCTTCTCAATGTAACTGAATGTGTCTCAGTGGGACATGGGTTTTTACTATTGAGTGCTGTTCTTAGATCTACCAGGCAGCTGTTATCTTGTGTTAGGGAGCTGCTATCTGGTTACCTTCCCATTGTTCTTTTGTTTGGCTGCTGGGGGGGAAAGGGAGGGGGGTGATATCACTCCAACTTGCAGTATAGCAGTAAAGAGTGATTGAAGTTTATCAGAGCACAAGTCACATGACTTGGGGCAGCTGGGAAATTGACAATATGTCTAGCCCCATATCAGATTTCAAAATTGAATATAACAAAATCTGTTTGCTCTTTTGAGAAACGGATTTCAGTGCAGAATTCTGCTGGAGCAGCACTATTAACTGATTCATTTTGAAAAAAAAATTTTTTTCCCATGACAGTATCCCTTTAAGCATACATGCTTTTAAATTAATAAATTAAGTTAACTTCACTTTTACAAGAGTTACATATTATGCTGTGTATAATGAAATTCTTCGAAAAACAATGTAAAAAAAGTGTGTTTTAGCCACGGGATTTGCCACCGTTATCTTCCATTGCTTTCAGTAGAAGCCACTCTAAGAAAAAAAATGCTTAAAAATTTTACAATATTTTTAACACCGTTTTTAAAGGAGAAGAAAAGTCATTTTAAAGGAGAAGGAAAGCTACGGAGGCATTTTATTGGCAATAGATTAGCTGCAATAGTACAAGCTATATTTATTCTGTAGAATGTTTTACCATACCTGAGTAAAAAGCTCTAGAAACTCTGTTTGTTTAGGATAGGAGCTGCAATATTAACATGGTGTGACATCACTTCCTGCCTGAGTCTCTCCCTGCTCTGGGCTCAGATTACAGTAGAGAAGGGAGGGGTGGGGGAGAGGAGCAAACTGAGCATGTTCTTGCCCAGGGCAATGAGGTTTAAGCTGAAGGTAGGAAGTCTGATACAGAAGCCCATGTGTACACAATAGAAGGAAAGAAATGCAGTATTTCTTTTGACAGGGGACTCAGAGCAACATTACTTGGGGGGTTTACTGGTATATTTAGATGGACCTTTCTGATAAGGCTTACTTAGTTTTAACCTTTCCTTCTCCTTTAACTTGGAGGTGCCAAGACATAGACACATGTCCATCAAGTTAAACCTTTTAATTCTATTTTAACTTGCCTAACTGCTAGTTGAACCAGAGGAAGGCAAAAAAAACCCCCATTTGAAGCCTTTCCAATTTGCCTCAGAGGGGGAAAATGTATTCCTGACTCCAACATGGCAATCTGACTAGTCCCTGGATCTATGGGCTATCTTCCAAAACCTTGTGTCAGCTAGAAAGACCAACTGGTAAATAAAGCATTAGAGAGATTATTATATGATCCCCTTATATATTTATAGATAGTTATCATATCACCCCTTAAGTGCCTCTTCTCCAGCATGAACAACCCCAATCTGGCCTGTCTTTCCTCATAGCTAAGAATTTTCATACTTTTTACCAGCTTAGTTGGCCTTCGCTATACCGATAAAACAATATGCTTTTATGCTACCTGACTCAATAATGTCCTGTCTGAGCACTGGGGACCAAAACTGTATGGCATATTCTGGATGGGGCCTTACCAGTGCTCCATACAGTGGAAGAACTTACCTGACACCCCCGACCCAGGTTCTGGATCTCTACCTTTAATAAGAAAGCTGCCAAAAAGTTAATAGTATTGGAAGAACTTTTGTTGTAAAATAGTAACTTAGTTCTGAAGTTGTGAAAGTAAATTAAGGAGTGCCTAATTTCAAACTAACAGGAAATTAATTTGTGATTAAAGAAGAAGAAGAATAAAGAGAACTATGTATACCATTAGTAATTCTAGTTACAAATCCATATAACTTAAATTCATTTTTTTATCTAAAGAAAGGGAATAAAGACAATGGTTAAGTGAGAAAAGGGTATTTTTCACTCTAGGGTATTTGTGCATGGGACTATATCTATAGGCAATGCTTCCCATAGAACTTTCTACTCTACTAGGGGCCTCAAAGATTGTTTTTTTTTTTTGTCATGTACATTCCTTTTAATCAGTGGTAACATTAAAGAAAAAAACTCAGTGAATATCTTTCAGTAACTCTCTCTGAAAAAAAACTCAGGAAGGCTGATTCCTTGATGTCTCCCATTGACTTAAACAGCAATTCGGCAGGTTTTAGGTGGTGATTAGTCAAATTGATCCCCCCCCAAATGATCCCCCAGAGCATTATTTTAAAAATATTAATAATAATAATAATAATAATAATAATAATAATAATAATAATATTTTTTAAGGCAATAGTCTGTCCAGAGAAAAAGTATAAAAAGCATATCGTATTATGGTGTGTGTGCAATGTTACCTGACAGTGAAGCAGTCAACCTTCACACAATTATGTTGTGTAATGGAAATCGGTGATTCTTCCCAAGATGGCGTCCAAGATGGTGACCGCCTGGATCCTGCTGGGCACAACATTATGACGTCATGACGTCAGCGTCTTCCCGCTCCCGGATTGGTCGCGTCAGAATGTGCGCCGGCGTCAGGACGTCGGCGTCAGTGCGTCGGCGTCCGCGTCATGACGTCAGGGCGTCCAAATTTGGCGCCAAACCCAGGTCTATTTAAAGCAACTTCAGACTGTCCTCAATGCCCAATTATAGGTTTTCACTTGCTGATTCCTGGGTGTGCTTCCTGTTGAATATCTTGTGTACCGACCTTGCTTGAACCCTCGTATTTGAACCTCGTCTGCCTGAACTGATTCTACTGCCTGTTTACGACTATTCTATTGCCTACTCCCTTTGTACTGCGAACTCGGACTTTTGCTACCTCCTCCTTGGTCCTTACTACCTCAGGGCCCTCGGGCCTTACATTATAATTGGGCCATGGACCCTTCTGAGGAGCCTCAAGTTCCTACGGATGTCAGCAGAGCCGTTTGTGGTTTGGCTTCCCGAATGCAGACCTACGAAGCCCAACAAACCCACTTCGGCCAGGCACTAGAAGCAATCCTGGAAAAATTGTCTGCCTTGTCTCCAGCGGTTTCGGCTCGTCCACCTGTTCCAGCTACCCCGCTCCAGATTTCCGAACCTCGCATCCCTGCACCTCCTCTGTACAGTGGTGATCCGGAATCATGCCGTGGTTTCATTAATCAGTGTGAGATCCAGTTCACCCTGCTTCCTGGTCAGTTTGTCTCGGAGCGAGCAAAGGTGGGCTATATCATCACCCGCCTGCAAGGGAAAGCTCTGGAGTGGGCTTCTCCTCTCTGGGAGAAGGAGGATCCGGTCATTGACGATGCCAAGGCCTTCATCCGTGATCTTCGCACGGTGTTCGACGCCCCTGGTCGTTCCACTTCTGCTTCTGCTCGCTTGTTCCAGTTACAGCAAGGCACTCGTACAGTCCCTGAGTATGCTATTGAATTTCGTACCCTGGTGGCTGAAACTTCGTGGAACAACGATAGCTATCATGCTGCCTTCTATAATGGTCTGGCAATGCGCATAAAGGACGATCTGGTGTCCCGTGAAATGCCTCCACGCTGGGAAGACCTTGTTGCCCTGGCAGTGAAAGTGGATACCCGGCAAAGGGAGCATCAAGTTGATCGTGAACGGGCAAGGAAATTCCAGAGATTTCAACCAGTACTGGCTCCCCGCTTCCAGAGACCATTTCTTCCCAGTTTGGCTTCGCATCCTACTCCTCCTTCTTCTCCTGCGGCTCCTGCAAGTTCTTCTTCTCCAGCTGAAGAGCCGATGCAGATAGGACGGGCTCGCCTTTCCGAACAGGAGAAGCTTCGGAGAAGGGCTGCTGGTCTTTGCCTTTATTGTGGGGGCAAGGCCCACTTCGCCTATGAATGCCCTGTGAAGCCGGGAAACGCCAACACCTAGGTAGGTTTGGGGAGACCTACCTGGGTGGAATTGGTCCTTCTCCCCATTCTTCTACACTACGTTTTCTTCTTCCTGTACAGATCCAGTTTGGAACCCAAAAGATTTCCTCTCAAGCTTTTCTCGATTCTGGCGCAGCAGGGAATTTTATGGACAGAGAGTTTGCTGGAAGACATTCCATCCCTCTTCAACCCTTGGCTGTTCCCCTTCGAGTCCTAGCCATAGATGATCGTCCATTATCCTCTGCTGTTATTTCACAGTCAACCCTGGAACTTTCTTTCACTGTGGGAACGATGCATCTTGAAAGACTGTCCTTCCTCTTAATTGACTGCCCTTCAACTCCCATTGTGCTTGGTCTACCCTGGCTGAGTGTTCACAATCCAGTCATTGATTGGTCCTCAGCTCAGATCTCCCGATGGAGTTCTTTTTGCCAACAGAACTGTCTGCCTGTCAAATCTATTATCAAAGTTTCTTCTGTAACCCCGAATTCTTCTTTACCTCCAGTTTACCAAGCCTTCTCTGACGTTTTCAATAAAAAGTCTGCTGAAACCTTACCCCCTCATCGTCCCTATGATTGTCCTGTTGAACTGCTTCCTGGGTCCATGCCTCCTAGGGGCCGCACCTACCCGTTTTCGCCTTCCGAAACCTCTTCAAAGGGGTTTTATTCGTCCTTCCTCCTCTCCGGCCGGGGCTGGATTCTTCTTTGTGGAAAAGAAGGACGGCGGTTTGCGGCCCTGCATTGACTACAGGGGTCTGAACAAAATCACGGTGAAAAACCGTTACCCTCTTCCTCTCATCTCTGAATTGTTTGACCAGCTCAAGGGTGCAAGTCTCTTCACCAAATTAGACCTGCGTGGGGCCTACAATCTTATCCGGATCAGAGAAGGAGACGAATGGAAGACCGCATTCAATACTCGTGACGGGCATAATGAGTATTTGGTTATGCCCTTCGGCCTTTGCAATGCTCCTGCGGTCTTTCAAGAATTCGTTAATGATATCTTCCGGGATCTGCTGGGGCGATTTGTAGTAGTTTATTTGGACGATATTCTTATTTTTTCCAAAAACCTCCAAGAACATCGTCTTCAGGTTCTAGAAGTCCTTTCTCGGCTACGAAACAACAATCTGTTTGCCAAGTTGGAGAAATGTTCCTTTGAAGTATCATCCATTTCCTTCCTTGGATACATCATTTCCCAACAAGGCTTTAAGATGGATCCAACCAAGGTTTCGGCAATTCAAGACTGGCCTCTTCCCACCAGTGTCAAGGCTATTCAAAGATTCATCGGCTTTGCGAACTATTATAGACAGTTCATTAAAGGTTTTTCTTCCAAGATTGCTCCAATTCTTGCTCTCATACGTAAAGGGGGTAAACCTCAACATTGGTCTCCCCTAGCCTTAGAAGCCTTCAAGACTCTTAAGGAATCCTTTTCGTCTGCCCCAATCCTTAGGCACCCCGAACATCTCCAACCTTTCTTCATCGAAGTAGATGCCTCGGATATCGGAGCAATATTATCCCAAAGATCCTCTTCTGATGGGAAACTTCATCCGTGTGCCTTCTTTTCCAAAAAGTTTTCCTCCTCTGAAAGAAATTATGACGTAGGGAACCGTGAGTTACTGGCTGTCAAACTTGCTCTAGAAGAGTGGAGACATTTACTTGAAGGGTCATCGGTCCCTGTAACTATCTTCACCGACCACAAAAACCTAGAATATATCCAGACCCTTAAGCGCCTCAATCCCCGACAAGCCAGATGGGCACTGTTCTTCTCACGTTTTAACTTCATCTTAACTTTTCGCCCTGGTTCAAGGAACAAGAAAGCGGATGCCCTTTCCAGAAGTTTTTTACCTGAAGATCCCATCTCTGAAGACTCTGAACCCATTGTGCCTCCCACAAAGATCATTGCCGCCCTGTTTCCTTCCATTGCTTCTCATCTTTTGTCTAGTCAATCTTCTGCTCCTGTGGAAACTCCTGTAGGCGTAGCCTTTGTTCCTCCTGAGCTTCGTCAATCCATTCTGGTCCAATCCCACAATTCAAAGCAGGCCGGTCATCCTGGAGTAAAGAAAACAATTGAACTTTTATCTCGTCTTGTCTGGTGGCCTTCGTTAAGAAAAGATGTTAAAGACTTTGTTTCTTCTTGCTCCACTTGTGCTGTATCCAAGTCTGGACATTCTCCTCCTAAAGGCCTACTTTTACCTTTGCCTGTTCCCTCCCGCCCTTGGACCCATTTGGCAATGGATTTCATTGTGGATCTTCCTCCTTCCTCTGGCTACACTGTCATATGGGTGGTGATTGACAGATTTAGTAAGATGGCACATTTCATCCCTCTTGGAAACTTCCTTCAGCTCCAGAACTTTCTTCATTATTTATTAAACATATTTTTCGTCTTCATGGTTTTCCTGCTGAGATTGTCTCTGACCATGGATCCCAATTTGTTTCGAAGTTTTGGAGGTCCCTTTGTAAAGCCCTTAATATCTCTCTTCAGTTTTCTTCTTCTTACCATCCCCAGTCTAATGGAGCAGCAGAAAGAGTTAACCAGGCCCTTGAACAATTCCTCCGGTGTCATGTATCCCTGTGTCAGGATGATTGGGCTGACCTTCTTCCTTGGGCCGAGTTTGCACATAATAATGCCCTGCACTCTTCTTCTGAAAAGTCTCCTTTTTTTTGTGTTTATGGTCTTAATCCCTTGGCTTTTCCGCAGGATCTTCTACTCACTAATGTTCCTGCCGCCAACGATCAAGCTGCCCACATGTTGGCCATCTGGCAGGCTACTGCTGTCAACTTAGAGAAGAGTTCCCTTACACAGAAGAGGTTTGCTGACAAGAGAAGAGTTTCTTCCCCTCTGTATGTTCCCGGTGACAAGGTCTGGCTTTCCACTCGCAATATTCGCCTCAAAGTTCCTTCACCTAAACTTGGTCCTAAGTTTATTGGTCCCTTCCCTATCACCGAGATCATCAATCCTGTGGCGGTGCGGTTGCAACTTCCTCCTGAGATGCGGATCCCTAATGCCTTTCATGTTTCTTTGCTCAAACCTGCAGTTTCTTCTTCTTCTTCTTCTTCCCCAGCTCCTGTCATCGTGGATGGGCATCGTGAGTTTGAAGTAAAAAAGATTTTGGACTCTCGGATTTCTAGAGGCAACCTGCAGTACCTCATTGAATGGAAGGGATTCGGTCCTGAAGAGTGCTCATGGGTAAAAGGTTCCGATGTCCATGCTCCTCGCTTGGTCCAAAAATTCCATCGACTATACCCTTCCAACCCAGGTGGTCCTGAGGCCCCCCCTAAGGAGGGGGGTACTGTAATGGAAATCGGTGATTCTTCCCAAGATGGCGTCCAAGATGGTGACCGCCTGGATCCTGCTGGGCACAACATTATGACGTCAGCGTCTTCCCGCTCCCGGATTGGTCGCCGGTGTCGGAACGGACGCCGGCATCAGAATGTGCGCCGGCGTCAGGACGTCGGCGTCAGTGCGTCGGCGTCCGCGTCATGACGTCAGGGCGTCCAAATTTGGCGCCATACCCGGGTCTATTTAAAGCAACTTCAGACTGTCCTCAATGCCCAATTATAGGTTTTCACTTGCTGATTCCTGGGTGTGCTTCCTGTTGAATATCTTGTGTACCGACCTTGCTTGAACCCTCGTATTTGAACCTCGTCTGCCTGAACTGATTCTACTGCCTGTTTACGACTATTCTATTGCCTACTCCCTTTGTACTGCGAACTCGGACTTTTGCTACCTCCTCCTTGGTCCTTACTACCTCAGGGCCCTCGGGCCTTACATGTTGTTAAAGGGGGTGCTACCAAATGCTTGGGCTTCTTCTTGGACTGCTAATGTCTGAGAAGAGAGATGCTGCTCCTTGAGTGTACTGTGTGAAAGAGGAGTGTGGCAATATACCAAATTAAAATAATGAATAATAAAATCTAAATGTAAAATGAAAATGAAAGATACAGTTGCTTTAGACACATCGCATCGTGCATGCAGCTGCCATGTAACTTGATGTCTGGTGTAGACATTTAATGTATGCTAAAATGCAACCAGGCATTTTGGCTGGTATAACTTCATAAGGAACAATGCCATTTCAGCCTGAATGAAGAAAGTATGGTGGTCTTCAGTTCTGAAGCAAAGGGATCTGGAGAGCCCTGACTCCAATACTAAAAAATGGAACTAATGAAAAACGGTTATATATTCATCTATTTGCTCTTCTCTGACACTCATTTTTGCTCCTCTTCATAGCAACTACCCTGGGAAAGACACAATGTTTTCTCCTGTCACAATATTGAGAAAAATTGGAATGGGGAAGAAAGACCACCAGATGTTTTATTGTCTGAGACGTTTCCACATAATTAGCTAAGAATAAAGATCCTCTGCATGGTTCCTCTGCATTGAATGGGCTTGGTATTGCTACACAGTAGTGTTTTATGATTCATGCTCTGTTATCCAGTGACTTTGCAAAAAGTGCCAGCTACTTTATCACTGCTGGCCACAACAGGGCCCACCGCTTAAAGGAACAGTAACATCAAAAAATAAAAGTGTTTTAAAGTAACGAAAATATCATGTACTGTTGCCCTGCACTGGTAAAACTGGTGTGTTTGCTTCAGAAACACTACTATTGTTTATATAAATAAGCTGTTGTGTAGCAATGGGGGCAGCCATTCAAAGGAGAAAAAGCTCAAGTTACACAGCAGATAGCAGATAAGCTCTGTCTGACTAATGGTGTTATCTTTTATCCATTAGTTTTCCTGTGCCATATAGCCGTTTTTCAATTTCCGCCATTGCTCCACAGCAGCTTGTTTATATGAACAATAGTAGTGTTTCTGAAGCAAACAGATCAGTTTTACCAGTGCAGGGCAACACTACATGATATTTTCATTACTTTAAAACACTTTCAGTTTTTGGTGTTACTGTTCCTTAACCCTTTAAGTGCCAGCAGAATTTCACATTTTGGTTACGCGAAATGCCGGCCGTTTTTAAGCATTTTGTGCTCTCTCACTTTAGGGGCATTTTCTGAGGGGAAACCTACAGTTTACCTAGGAAAACTATACATTGTTTTTTTTCGGTAGAAACTGAGCTTTCTTAATCTGCCTGAGTTTTCATGTATTTCCACCTGTGCAAAAAAATTTATAGTGCTAAATACCAAAAAAAAATGAAAAATTACCATTTTTCATCGTATATCAATTTATACCAGAAAAATATTTCATTTTACAGATGAAAATCCAACTGATTTGGAAAGCCTTATGTCTCTCGAACGTGCCAATACCAGATATGTATAGTTTTAGGGAGATTTAGGACTTCTGTACAGCAAAAACTCCCGGCAGTATATTACTGAATTTTGAAAGCACTAAGGCAGAAAACGGCATGCTTTAGATTCCAAGGCAAAAAATCCTGAAACCATAGGTTTAACCCAGAAAACCATACATTTTTGAAAAGTACACATTCTGCCGATTACAAAATGGGTAACTATGTCTCTCTACTCCCAACTACCAAACAGAAAAGCTTGTCTGAACATAGCGGTTTTTCAAAATAAAATTCAAAATTTTGAAAAATCATTTCAAAGGTTTTATTTTGCTGCTCCGCATATCCCAAACTATATTAGGTACCAAGAAAAAGCACCTGCAATATGATTGCCAGGGGTCCACTGAACAGTTTGATACCCATTATGCATAGGTTTACCAAAGTATCTGGCATTTAGAGACACCAATATGAAGTTAGCACATCCAAATTGTTCAGGACTTTACTTCAGCTACTGAGAAATCAACACATTGACTGCATTTTTTGTGGGGTAAAAACACAGAAATATATATTTACCCCCCAAACCCATATATTTTTGGAAAGTACACATTCTACAGAATCTAAAATGGGTACCCATGCCTTTCTGCTCCAAACTACTGAGTCGCAAGGCTTTCCCAAAATTGTCGGTTTTGGTGAAATATCTGAAAATTGCCTCAAACCTTCAACTTCCCAGCACCATATCACCCATGTATCATTACGTACTAAGAAAAAGCACCCTAAATATGATTGCCAGGGTTCCTCTGAACATTTTGGTGGCCATTGTTCATAAGTTTACCAAAGTATCTGGCATTTAGAGGCCCCAAAATGAAGTTAGCGCATACAAACAGTCCCGTGGGTAACTTCAGCTAATGAAAAATCAACACATTGACTGCATTTTTGTGGGGTAAAAACACAGAAATATATGTTTACCCCCCAAAACCCATATATTTTTGGGAAGTACACATTCTACCGAATCTAAAATGGGTACCCATGCCTTTCTGGTCCAAACTACTGAGTCGCAAGGCTTTCCCACAATTGTCGGTTTTGGTGAAATATCTGAAAATTTCCTCAAAGCTTCAACTTCTCAGCACCATATCACCCATGTATCGTTACGCACCAAGAAAAACACCCTAAATATGATTGCCAGGGTTCCTCCAAACAGTTTGGTGGCCATTGTTCATAGGTTTACCAAAGTATCTGGCAGTTAGAGGCCTCAAAATGAAGTTAGCGCATACAAATAGTCCTGTGGGTAACTTCATCTAATGAGAAATCAACACATTGACTGCATTTTTGTGGGGTAAAAACACAGAAATATATGTTTACCCCCCAAACCCATACATTTTTGGAAAGTACACATTCTACTGAATCTAAAATGGGTACCCATACCTTTCTGCTCCAAACTACTGAGTCGCAAGGCTTTCCCACAATTGTCGGTTTTGGTGAAATATCTGAAAATTGCCTCAAAGCTTCAACTTCTCAGCACCATATCACCCATGTATCGTTATGCACCAAGAAAAAGCACCCTAAATATGATTGCCAGGGTTCCTCTGAACAGTTTGGTGGCCATTGTTCATAGGTTTACCAAAGTATCTGGCATTTAGAGGCCCCAAAATGAAGTTAGCACATACAAACAGTCCAGTGGGTAACTTCAGCTAATGAAAAATCAACACATTGACTGCATTTTTGTGGGGTAAAAACACAGAAATATATGTTTACCCCCCAAAACCCATATATTTTTGGAAAGTACACATTCTACCGGATCTAAAATGGGTACCCATGCCTTTCTGCTCCAAACTACTGAGTCGCAAGGCTTTCCCACAATTGTCGGTTTTGGTGAAATATCTGAAAATTGCCTCCAAGCTTCAACTTCTCAGCACCATATCACCCATG
The DNA here is from genome assembly GCF_017654675.1 of Xenopus laevis. NCBI lineage: Eukaryota > Metazoa > Chordata > Amphibia > Anura > Pipidae > Xenopus > Xenopus laevis. The sequence goes on along the minus strand of NC_054372.1, from coordinate 76,235,664 downwards.
AATCGTTACGCACCAAGAAAAAGCACCCTAAATATGATTGCCAGGGTTCCTCCAAACAGTTTGGTGGCCATTGTTCATAGGTTTACCAAAGTATCTGGCATTTAGAGGCCTCAAAATGAAGTTAGCGCATACAAATAATCCTGTGGGTAACCATCTAATGAAAAATCAACACATTGACTGCATTTTTGTGGGGTAAAAACACAGAAATATATGTTTACCCCCCAAAACCCATATATTTTTGGAAAGTACACATTCTACCGGATCTAAAATGGGTACCCATGCCTTTCTGCTCCAAACTACTGAGTCGCAAGGCTTTCCCACAATTGTCGGTTTTGGTGAAATATCTGAAAATTGCCTCCAAGCTTCAACTTCTCAGCACCATATCACCCATGAATCGTTACGCACCAAGAAAAAGCACCCTAAATATGATTGCCAGGGTTCCTCCAAACAGTTTGGTGGCCATTGTTCATAGGTTTACCAAAGTATCTGGCATTTAGAGGCCTCAAAATGAAGTTAGCGCATACAAATAATCCTGTGGGTAACTTCATCTAATGAAAAATCAACACATTGACTGCATTTTTGTGGGGTAAAAACACAGAAATATATGTTTACCCCCCAAACCCATACATTTTTGGAAAGTACACATTCTACAGAATCTAAAATGGGTACCCATGCCTTATTGCTCCAAACTACTGAGTCGCAAGGCTTTCCCAAAATTGATGGTTTTTGTGAAATATCTGAAAATTGCCTCAATGCTTCAACTTTCCAGCATCATATCGCCCATGTATCATTACGTATCACAAAAAATCACCCAAATTGTGATTGCCAGGGGTCCTCCAAACAGTTTGGTGCCCACTGTGCATAGGTTTACCAAAGTATATGGCATTTAGAGGCCCCAAAATGAAGTTAGCGCATACATATTTTGGTAAAATATTCTGAAAATTGCCTCAAAGCTTCAACTTTCCAGCATCGTATTGTCCATGTATCATTACCAGCATAAAGCATCCTAAATATAAACATAGGGGTCTACTAAACAGTTTGATGCCCAATGTGCATAGATATACCAAACTATGTGGCGCACAGAGACCCCCAAATGACAATATGTATAGACATTTTCACGGCTGACGTGCTGGCTGCTGCAATATAACCACCCGGTGTGTGTATTATGCGACATTAGACCACCTAACAGTACAGAGACCCCAGAAAACCATATATTTTCAGAAAGTACACATTCTGATGAATCCAATATGGGTAAATAAGTCTTTCTACTGCAAACTGCCAAACTGCAAAGCAATGCTGAACATAACGGTTTTTATCAAATTTCTGAAAATCGTCACAAAGCTTGAATTTTACCCCATTATATGCCCCACATTTCATAACTTATCAGCATAAAACATCCTAAATATGAACGCCAGGGGTCTACTAAACACTTTGATGCCCAATATACATAGATATACCAAACTATGTGGCGCACAGAGACCCCCAAATGACAATAGTGTATATACATTTTCACGGCTGACGCGCGCTGGCTGCTGCAATATAAGCACCCGGTGTGTGTAATATGCGACATTAGACCCCCCTAACAGTACAGAGACCCCAGAAAACCATATATTTTCAGAAAGTACACATTCTGATGAATCCAATATGGGTAAATACGTGTTTCTACTGCAAACTGCCAAACTGCAAAGCAATGCTGAACATAACGGCTTTTATCAAATTTCTGAAAATCGTCACAAAGCTTGAATTTTACCCCATTATATGCCCCACATTTCGTAACTTATCAGCATAAAACATCCTGAATATGAACGCCAGGGGTCTACTAAACACTTTGATGCCCAATATGCATAGATATACCAAACTATGTGGCGCACAGAGACCCCCAAATGACAATAGTGTATATACATTTTCACGGCTGACGCGCGCTGGCTACTGGAATATAAGCACCCGGTGTGTGTAATATGCAACATTAGACCCCCCTAACAGTACAGAGACCCCAGAAAACCATATATTTTCAGAAAGTACACATTCTGACGAATCCAATATGGGTAAATATGTGTTCCTACTGCAAACTGTCAAACTGCAAAGCAATGCTGAACGTAACGGTTTTTATCAAATTTCTGAAAATTGTCACAAAGCTTGAATTTTACCCCATTATAGGCCCCACATTTCGTAACTTATCAGCATAAAACATCCTAAATATGAGCGCCAGGGGTCTACTGAACACTTTGATGCCCAATATGCATAGATATACCAAACTATGTGGCGCACAGAGACCCCCAAATGACAATATGTATAGACATTTTCACGGCTGACGCGCTGGCTGCAGCAATATAACCACCCGGTGTGTGTATTATGCGACATTAGACCACCTAACAGTACAGAGACCCCAGAAAACCATATATTTTTAGAAAGTACACATTCTGACGAATCCAATATGGGTAAATAAGTGTTTCTACTGCAAACTGCCAAACTGCAAAGCAATGCTGAACATAACGGTTTTTATCAAATTTCTGAAAATCGTCACAAAGCTTGAATTTTACCCCATTATATGCCCCACATTTCGTAACTTATCAGCATAAAACATCCTGAATATGAACGCCAGGGGTCTACTGAACACTTTGATGCCCAATATGCATAGATATACCAAACTATGTGGCGCACAGAGACCCCCAAATGACAATAGTGTATATACATTTTCACGGCTGACGCGCGCTGGCTGCTGCAATATAAGCACCTGGTGTGTGTAATATGCGACATTAGACCCCCCTAACAGTACAGAGACCCCAGAAAACCATATATTTTCAGAAAGTACACATTCTGACGAATCCAATATGGGTAAATATGTGTTCCTACTGCAAACTGTCAAACTGCAAAGCAATGCTGAACGTAATGGTTTTTATCAAATTTCTGAAAATCGTCACAAAGCTTGAATTTTACCCCATTATATGCCCCACATTTCGTAACTTATCAGCATAAAACATCCTAAATATGAGTGCATGGGGTCTACTGAACACTTTGATGCCCAATATGCATAGATATACCAAATTATGTGGCGCACAGAGACCCCCAAATTACAATATGTATAGACATTTTCACGGCTGACGCGCTGGCTGCTGCAATATAACCACCCGGTGTGTGTATTATGCGACATTAGACCACCTAACAGTACAGAGACCCCAGAAAACCATATATTTTCAGAAAGTACACATTTTGACGAATCCAATATGGGTAAATAAGTGTTTCTACTGCAAACTGCCAAACTGCAAACAATGCTGAACATAATGGTTTTTATCAAATATCTGAAAATCGTCACAAAGCTTGAATTTTACCCCATTATATGCCCCGCATTTCGTAACTTATCAGCATAAAACATCCTAAATATGTGCGCCAGGGGTCTACTGAACACTTTGATGCCCAATATGCATAGATATACCAAAGTATGTGGCGCACAGAGACCCCCAAATGACAATATGTATAGACATTTTCACAGCTGACGCGCTGGCTGCTGCAATATAAGCACCTGGTGTGTGTATTATGCGACATTAGACCCCCCCTAACAGTACAGAGACCCCAGAAAACCATATATTTTCAGAAAGTACACATTCTGACGAATCCAAAATGGGTAAATAAGTGTTTCTACTGCAAACTGCCAAACTGCAAAGCAATGCTGAACATAACGGTTTTTATCAAATTTCTGAAAATCGTCACAAAGCTTGAATTTTACCCCATTATATGCCCCACATTTCGTAACGTATCAGCATAAAACATCCTAAATATGAACGACAGGGGTCTACTGAACACTTTGATGCCCAATATGCATAGATATACCAAACTATGTGGCGCACAGAGACCCACAAATGGATATATAGTAGATAAAATTTACATAGGCAAAACAAACTAACACAGAACAGTGTGAAATGCAAATAAATCACCAAAAACTAATAAAACCACAAAAATCAATGCTTTTTTTTTTCACACTAGTGTAATCGGCCACCAGAATTACCGTTTGAATATTTTAGCTGGGCCAAATCGATTATACGGACAGAAACAAGTGAACAACACAAATGCAGAGCTGAAAATGCAATAAAATGGCTAAAAATTCAATAAAATGGCTAAAAATGCACCAAAATACCCAAAATTGCAATATAACCACCAAAATAACATACAAAAGCTATTGCACAGTACGGTTAGCGAATACGCTATTCGGAACGGCAATCAAACATTTTTTTTAGCCCAAAAAGAGACGATGCGATAAGAAAAAAAAAAAAAGCCACAAAGCCATATATGTACATATGCGTGTGCACAACGGGTAAATTGCATGTTATTTGCACGTGTGCGCGTGTGCATGGGTGCTGTGAGTGTGTGTGACCCCCCCAATCCCCAAAAATCTATGTGTGAGTGTGTGTAAGTGTGAATGTAAGTGTATATTACTGTAATAAGTGTGTGTTGGTGTGTTTGTGTGTTTTTGTGTGTGTAAATGTTACACTTAGGGAAGGGGCACACGGCGCGATTTCGCCGCGATTCTGCGCTGGGCGAGTTGTCGCTGCGTTTTTTAAGCCGAAATAGCTTTGCTAACTTTGGCGCTGGCGTCAATGCAAATCGCGGCGAAATCGCTGCGCTAATTCACACGCGGCGATTCTTTTTCTACTGTCGCCCGGAAACGCCCAGCGAGGCAACTTCGGGCGACAATAGAAAAAGAATCGCCGAGTGTGAATTAGCGCAGCGATTTCGCCGCGATTTGCATTGACGCCAGCGCCAAAGTTAACAAAGCTATTTCGGCTTAAAAAACGCTTAAAAACGCAGCGACAACTCGCCCAGCGCAGAATCGCGGCGAAATCGCGCTGTGTGCCCCTACCCTTACCTGGGGTAGATGCTGCAGATCGATGAGAAAGGGTCCCACGCAGCAGATCTCCAGCTCCAACGGTCAGCAGCCATGGGGGGGCGGAGCTGGGCGGAAGTGCAGTGCAGGCAGCAGCAGGACGCATAGGAAACGCGTCCCTGCTGCTGCTTTGGGGCCCCTGGGCGATCGCGCCCCAGGGGCCACACGATCCCCTGCTCTGCTCGTTGTCTAGGGGCAGGGGATCGTGAAGGAGCGGAGCGAGCGGCTCTAACAGCCGCTCCTCCGCTCGCAAACCCGGAAGTGCTGCAGAACGTAGAATCTACAATCTGTGGCACTTTGGTCCTTTGATCCACAGAACGTAGATTCTACGTTCTGTAGCACTTAAAGGGTTAAAATGCAGCAATGCAAAGTTAACTGTGTGTGACAGATGTCCGTGAAACACACACACACATAAACACAAAGCTGTTCTCTGTTGCCTCTTATTGGCCCCTTGTTACTATTTTTAGCATATGTAAATAAACTTAAAACACCCAGATAAATCATCCCATTGTTTTACTGAATTCAGCTCAGCTTGGTCAATTCACTAGTGGAAGACAACTGAATACTTAGCTCAATAGTAATCATTTAATACTTGGTTAACAAATAATGTTGTTTGTGTTTTGCTGTTAGTTTAATCATCATTACTGAAAGCTGGACCTGAAAAAACCCATCAGATTAAAAAAAATAAGTGAGCAAAAACCAAATTTTTGTATGTAACAAATGTGTTACTGTCTTGAGCTTGTATTATACAAACCAAATCATCATACTATTCACAGAGGCAGACTTTTTAAGAGACGTTTTATCCATTGGAGTATGCAAGAAGTTATCTCCAAATTATTTAACCAAATTTAGAAATGATAGCATAACTTACTGTGTTTACAGAAAATTCTTTCCGAAGAAATTATAGTTTATCTTTTACTTGTAAATAAGACAGAATCTCCCTTTCCTATTTTTTTGCCGTTATAAAGGACTAATTGTAATGTGTCTCTTTTTTTTATCAGGGATCTCCTCCCCTTGTAAACAGGGCAATAAATTCAGAGCTCCTTATCTCCAGTTGGACAATTAAACCTCTTCCTACTGTAGATTGTGCTTTTCAGTAGCTCGTTAAGGGTAAGGGCTTCTTATTGGCTTCTTCTCTACTCAGCAGGATCATTAATGTGCTAAAGTGAAACTTCTGTAATTCTCTTGTTTGATGCAAGATATGACAAACACCCTAGACATTTATTAATTAAAAGATTAGGCAAAAATTATTTTTACCCAAAGCCCTGTTTATTGAGCTCATATTGAAAAAGGGGTCTATTGTCTGTATTCTGTAAACTGTATAAATTCTATTACAGTTATCCTATTTTTTTTAGACTCTGCGGACTATTGTATACCCATCCACAATGATTCACATTCCATTTTTAAAAGAACAATATAATCACATTTAGGAATTCGTATATCACATTGTGTAATCTTGGCAGTTACACTACATGGTGTTCTTACGCATTTGAATGTGTTATGGGGAAAAATAAGTTACTGATAATTGTAATGGAGCATGGGAAATAAATCTAATCACCTAGCCAAAATATCCTTGAATCTTGTATTATGCATTGGACACCCATTCCGATTAGAAAAAAGGATGTTCTGTCTAAACATTTGGAAGGGGTTTTTACAGTGAGTGCTGTGAAAATGTGTACTTCTCTCCCTGAATCAGTTGTACTAGTTTATACATTAGATAGCTTTAAAGGAACAGTAACACTAAAAATTAAAGTGTCCTAAAGTAATGAAAATATAATGTGCTATTGAACTGCACTGGTGTGTTCAGAAACACATAGAATTAATAGCGAATGGAGGGCACACCAAAACTTTCAAAAAGTAATTAGAGGTGCAAGAACAAATCTTACCCCTACTAAAGGTAACCTATACCAATGTATTTTATCCGTATGTTCGCACACTCAAAACAGACACAATTAAGAGAAAAGGTGGTTCAAAAAAATGATTTTTACTTTTATGCAGAGAAAAATATTTTACATGAACAATGCCATAATACACATGGCATAATTGATACAATATTAAAAATAGCATACAATATCAACCACCCATTGATTATACATAGCAAGCAAGATATCAACAAGGAGCGGATACACCTACCAGTAAAATGAGAATGGCCCCAACATTTCGGCACCAAGGTCTTTGTCAAGGGGTTTCAGAAACACAACTAAAGTTTATATAATTAAGCAGCAGTGTAGCTGTGGGGCAGCCATTCCAAGCTGAAAAAGGAGAAAAAGCACAGGTTACACAGCAGATAACAGATACGCGCTATAGTATTCAATGGGATTCTTCAGAACGTATCTGTTAGCTACTCTGTGTCCTGTGCTTGAATGGCTGCGCCTATGGTTACACTGCAGCTTCTTTATATAAACTATTTTTTTTTCTGACACAAACACACCAGTCTTGCCAGTACAGGGCAATAGTACATTATAACGTCTTTTAAAACACTTTAATTTTTTGGTGTTACTGTTCCAGGGGTTGGATGGCTTTTTAGCAAGAGAGGGAATACGGGCTTTTGGAAGATAGCTAATAGTTCAAGTTGATCCAGGGATTGGTCAGATCTTGGGGTCAGGAATACATTTTTTCCCTTTCTGAGCAGGGCCGGAACTAGGGGTAGGCAGAAGAGGCAGCTGCCTAGGGCGCAAAGCTGGGGGGGCGCCAGGCACGTACCTGCTCTGTCGCCTACCCCATGTCCAGTCCTCTCACCCGTCTTCCTGCACTTTCTGCGCATGCGCGCCGGCGTTAACACGCGCATACGCGCCAGCGTCAACTTGCGCATGCGCACTGGCGTCAACTTGCGCATGCGCACACTCAGCCGGCGCCGCGTTGGCCCAGGTTGCCTAGGGCGCCTGCCCAGTGTGGCCCGGCTCTGATGTTCCCTCCCTCCATTACTCACTCCTCCCTTCCCTCCATTACTCTCCCCTCCGTCGCTTTCTCCCTCCATCCATCTCTGTCTCTTCCCTCCTCACCGGGGCTCACCCCTTCCTCCCCCTCGTTGCACCCGGTCGGGCATGCGCACGGTGGATTGCCTAGGCTTCCTGGCCAGCCTGGCCCGGCTCTGCTTCTGAGGCAAATTGGAGAGGCTTCAAATTGGGTTTTTTCCTTCCTCTGTATCAGCTAGCAGTTAGGCAGGTTATTTATAGACTTAAAAGAACAGTAACATGACATTTTTTCTATAAAATATTCGTTTGCCCTTAACGAAAAAAAAAACACCAGCACACGTTTAACTTTACATTCGCAAATAATTTATTTAGAAATATCTTACCGATTTCTATTAAGATATTTCTTAATAAAGTCTTTGTGAATGCAAAGTTAAATGTGTGTTGGTGTTTTTTTTTGTTAAGAGCAAATACATTTTTTATAGAAAACATTTCATGTTACTGTTCCTTTAAAAGGTTAACCTTGATGAACATGTCTTTTTTTCAACCTAACTTACTATGTTACTATGCATTGGCATAATTACTCTGCTGAAGGATTTTTAAAAAACTGCAGCATAAAAACACCACATGTGGTAATAGCCTAAGTAAAGTATAAGAAGCATAATTTTTCTGTATAAAACATAATTTTAGATCTGAACCATTTTAAAGGGGACCCAGACATAAAAAGCTGCATAATAAATGTCCTTTGCAAATGAAACAAAATTCATGTTTTATTAAAACATCCATATCTGTTACAAATGTATTTAAAAATCTGAACAGTCGATAATTTCACATGCCCTGCCTCTATGCCTCAGGCACTTTCATTTTCCATTCCACACTTCCTAAATGTCACTGCTCTCCTTCCCCATTCCACCGCACACTATTTAATTGTGTAGCCTGTGAATAGGCATGGGCATTGGTCCCCCATTGGTCCCCCATTCTGGTGCATACACAATATTTTGGGGTGATACAAAGCTCGCCTTAATAACAAATGGTGACTGCCTGCTTGTTGTGATTGTGAATTCAACACTGATGGAAACAAGATTTAAATAATTTATACAGCTTAGGTAAAGTTTATTTTGATCAACTAACATGATTAAAAATCAAATCATTTGTAATTATTATTTAGGATGGGACCAACATTTTAGGATGGAACTGCTTTCAGGCAGGCTGTTGTTTCTCTTACTCATTGTAACTAAATGTGTTGCAGTGGGACCTGGATTTAACTATTGAGTGCTGTTCTTAGATCTATCAGGCAACTGTTACCATGTTAGGGAATTTTATTGAAAGTAAACACATTACAGAAAATGATATAAACATTTCAGAAACAGAAAAGCATAACATTATTAATTAATGAAACATTAATTAAATGAAAGTATGTTCCCTTATCATTAAATACTGTTTAGCTTGTGCCTGGCACCACCACTTTCCTCACCCCTCCTTTTCACTTGCAATTTTGGAGTACTTTCCTCACCCTCCAGGTCAATCTCAATATCCTCGTCTAGGGACTCCCATTCCTCCTCCTGACTCAAAAACTCCTCCTGCCCCTCTTTCCTCTTTCTGTTCCTTCTTCCCAAGGCCCCAGCCTTCCGCATCTCTCTCTCTCTTCGTCTCTCCTCCTCTTCCTTAACCAGATCTCCCCAGCTTTTACCTTCTGGCAGAACAAACCCAGAGCCAGGCCACTCTGGCCAGGCGCCCTAGGCAAGCCGGGCAGTAGCGGCGCCTGCTTAGCGTGCGCATGCGTATATCTGCGCTCACGTGTGCATGCGCGAATCCACAGAAGCGGAAAAGATGCGATAATAAGCAGAGAGTCGGGCAGAGAAGGGAACCGGACTTGGGGTAGGCGACAGAGGAGGTACGTGCCTAGCGCCCCCCAGCTTTGCGCCCTAGTCACGTGCCTACTCTGCCTACCCATATTTCCGGCCCTGAACAAACCTATTGCCTGTTGTAGCACCATTTTTGGGGGGTTGTTTTTCTTTTTAACTGAAGCTTTCTTTCCCACCACTCTCCACTCCTCCCCTCTCCAAGGCTGACTGGCACTCTGCTCACTCTTCTCTTTGGGTAACATCCCTGCTGCCCTACCCACCACCTTACTGCACGGGGCACTGGATTCTGGCTTTACAACCTCCCTCTTTGATCCCACCACTTCAGATGTTGGGGCACCCTCCTCCAGAATCTCCATTCTCTGGCCAATTTCCTCCTGTAAATTAGGGCAATCTCTAACAATATTGTGCCAGGCATCAGAGCAAGAACGGTGGGCATGTCCCAACTTAAGCAGAAATTGCAGCGGATCTCTTGGCATTCTTTACTGGGGTGTCCAGTTTCACCACAGAGGGCGCACTTCACCACTGGGCATTTAGCTGCAAAGTGCCTGTTTGAGCCACACCTGTCTTAAACATAATGCTGACAGTCTTGGTCTCAGGAGAGTGGGATCACACTAAACCCCTCCCACTCTGGGGCTTCTCTCTTACCTCATATTTGTGCCAGAACTCATCCAGCCCCTGAGACAGTTTAACCTTTTTACTGCCAAGAACGTAGCTCCTACGTTCTTTTGAAAAAGGCTTTAAGTGCCAAGAACGTAGGAGTTTACTAAAACAGCGCTCTCTCTGCACACACTGCAAAATCAACGTGCAGAGAGGAGCAGTTAGCAGCAGAACCCCCTAGGCAACGAGCTTACCTGAAAAAGATCGGCGATCCTCCACTCCACGGTCGCAGAGAGATGCAGCAACAGCTTCAACAGCTTCCTTGTCGCAGGACCAGCAGCTCACATGTTCCAGCTCCGCCCACGTACTTCCTGCTGCAGTGATTCAGCGATCCTGAACCCTACAGCACTGAAAAGGACTCCTCTTCATCTAGAGTTGGTAAGTGCCCTTTTTTTTTTTTACTTATTTACAGGTATTTACAGGCATTTACACGTACACAGTACACATACTAGTAAAAGTAGTTTGTTTTTTTCGATTTTCTGATTTTTAGATTTTTCACACTTTTGCACATATTTACACACTCACATACACTTTTTAGAGCTGTACATCCACGCATACACAAACACACACTTATAGGGGTTTTTTTTACTTTTTTTTTTATTTAGTTCTTCATTTTCTAAGTTTCCCTTATGTTATTTCCCTAAAAACTTTAGATTTCACAGCGTGACTACTGGATTAAGCATTCTGACCACTAACCACGCTGTTGGATCAGTTATTTTGTTATTTCGTTGATTTTCCTAATTGTATTTGATTTTTTGTGATTTTTATTGCAGTTTTATGCTTGCATTGTTTTTCGAATTGACAGCCAAAAAATTCTTATGCACTATTTTCATTTGGGGTCCACACGTGCACACCTGCTTTGGTACATCTATGCATATTAGGCATCAAACTGTTCAGTAGACCCTTGGTGTCAATATTTATGGTGTTTTCTAATTGTATATAAGAAATTGGGTGAGATAAATGCGACCAACTGCAATATTTTCAGGCAATTTTCAGAAATATCATAAAAACCGCTGCCTGTAGCATAGTATTGCAGTATGTAAGTTTGGAGTAGAAAAACAGTTATATCAAATTTTTATTCAGCAGAATGTGTACTTTCCAAAAATATATGGTTTTGGGGGGGTCTTTGTACTGTTAGGTGGTCTTACGGCACATTATATGCAGTCAGAGTGCTATGTTCACAGAAGGTGACTTGACAGCCGAGAAAATTCTTATGCACTGTTTTTATTTGGGGTCCGCAGGTGCCCACCTGCTTTGGTTTATCTATGCATATTGGGCATCCAACTGTTCAGTAGACCCTTAGTGTATGTAAGAAATTGGGTGAGATAAATGCGACCAACTGCAATATTTTTAGGCGATTTTCAGAAATATCATAAAAACCGCTGCCTTTATTGTAGTTTTGCAGTATGTACATTTGGAGTAGAAAGACAGTTTTAGCAAATTTTTATTCGGCACAAGGTGTACTTTCCAAAAATATTTGGTTTTGGGGGGGTCTTTGTACTGTTAGGTGGTCTTACGGCACATTATATGCAGTCAGAGTGCTATGTTCACAGAAGGTGAATTGACAGCCAAGAAAATTCTTATGCACTGTTTTTATTTGGGGTCCGCAGGTGCCCACCTGCTTTGGTTTATCTATGCATATTGGGCATCCAACTGTTCAGTAGACCCTTAGTGTATGTAAGAAATTGGGTGAGATAAATGCGATCAACTGCAATATTTTCAGGCGATTTTCAGAAATATCATAAAAACCGCTGCCTTTAGCATAGTATTGCAGTATGTAAGTTTGGAGTAGAAAAACAGTTATATCAAATTTTTATTCAGCAGAATGTGTACTTTACAAAAATATATGGTTTTGGGGGGTCTTTGTACTGTTAGGGGGTCTTAAGGCACATTATATGCAGTCAGGGCACTATGTTCACAGAAGGCGAATTGACAGCTGAGAAAATTCTTATGCACTGTTTTCATTTGGGGTACGCAGGTGCCCACCTGCTTTGGTTTATCTATGCATATTGGGCATCAAACTGTTCAGTAGACCCTTGGCATCAATATTTAGGGTATTTTCCAATTGTATGTAAGAAATTGGGTGAGATAAATGGGACCAACTGCAATATTTTTAGGAGATTTTCAGAAATATCATAAAAACCACTGCATTTAGTGTTGCTTCACAGTATGTACGTTTGGAGTAGAAAGACAGTTTTAGCAAATTTTTACGGCACATTATATGCAGTCAGAGTGCTATGTTCACAGAAGGTGAATTGACAGCCGATAAAATTCTTATGCACTGTTTTTATTTGGGGTCCGCACGTGCCTGCCTTCTTTGGTATATCTATGCATATTGGGCATCAAACTGGACAGTAGACCCTTGGCATCAATATTTATGGTGTTTTCCATTTCTATGTAAGAAATTTGGTGAGATAAGTGCAACCAACTGCAATATTTGTAGGCTATTTTTAGAAATGTCATAAAAAATGCTCCCTGTAGCGTTGCTTTGCAGTATGTAAGTTTGGAGTAGAAAGACAGTTTTATATTTTTTTTCGGCAGAATGTGTACTTTCCAAAAATATATGGTTTTGGGGTTTTTTTGTACTGTTAGGGGGTCTTACAGCACATTATATGCAGTCAGGGTGCTATGTTCACAGAAGGTGAATTGACAGCTGAGAAAATTCTTATGCACTATTTTCATTTGGGGTCCACACATGCCCACCTGCTTTGGTATATCTATGCATCAAACTGTTCAGTAGACTCTTGATGTCAATATTTAGGGTGTTTTCCATTTGTATGTAAGAAATTGGGTAAGATAAGTGCAACCAACTGCAAAATTTTTAGGAGATTTTCAGAAATATCATTAAACCCGCTGCCTTTAGCGTTGCTTTGCAGTATGTAAGTTTGGAGTCGAAAGACAGTTTTTTTTTTTTTTGGAGTAGAAAGACAGTTTTTTTTTTCTGTAGTATAAAGACAGCAAATTTTTATTCGGTAGAATGTGTAGTTTCTAAAACTATATGGTTTTCTGGGGTGAACGTAGTTTTTTGTACCTTTGCCTGTCGCAAAATGCTGTATATGTGCTGATTATGCAGTATCTGGAATTACAGAACTCTTATGGGGTGTCTTCTTTCTGGGGCCCCTATACGCCACATACTTAGGGGTACCTATGCATATTGGGTATCAAACTGTTCAGCGGACCCCAGACTTTCATGTTTAGGGAGTTTTATCTTGGTATATAAGGATATGTAGGAGATACAATGCTTTAGAGTTGGAGTATTGAGGAGATTTTTGTATATGTCATAAAAATTGCGAAATGTAGGAAAGCTTTGCAGCTTGGTACTTTGGAGTAGAAAATCGCGCATTTGGAATATTATTCAAATTGCAGGTGAGTGATTGCTCACCAAAATGAATTACACCTCAAAGGAGATGTTGATGATGAATATAATAGATCTGTCACTTAAATTAAAGTGCACTTAAATATGAAGTGTGAGAGTTGTTTTAACAGAAACCAAATCTGGGGATACTGAGCAAAGCAACCCATCTATTGCCCACTGGTCAGCAAATTCACTCAACCGGCCAGTGAACACTGCCTGGGTGTACTCTGCTCGGATGCGGGAACGCACCAGCACCCGGAACAAAGCCTCTACCGGTAGAGGATTCCCACCCTCCAAACATTGCATTCTAGACTTATGAATGGCTAGTTTGGCTAAAGCTAGGAGCAAGTTGAAGAGAAGGTCTTTCTCTCGATTGTCCCGGGATACTGGGCGTCCAAAAATAAAAACGTGAGGGGAAAAATGTAACCAGAACTGCAGATGAAGTTTCCTCAAAAGAGCCAAAAGAGGTTGCAGTCTAGCACACGAAAAATAAGCATGAAACACAGACTCCCTTTTGCCACAGAATGGGCAAGCAGCTGTGGAGTCTGTAAAATGGACCAGGTACTCTCCTGTGCTCAAAGCACCATGGAGCACTCTCCAACTCAAGTCTCCAGTGGGTCTAGGCACCAGGCTGGAATAAAGGGCTCGCCACTGGGGTTTCTCACCCTCATTAAACACCCGCCTCCAGATGGTATCATAGCGGGAGACAAGAGCAAGAAAGTGTACAGTGTGGAGCATGAGGGAGTACAATAGCTTTCTTGTCATGTCATAAAAGCACGTCGAGGTAAAATTCTCCAACTGGCTCAAGTTGGGAGAAGGAGGTGTGTCAGGGGATTGATGGGTCTTGGGTGCTATTTTTATGGCTGGAGGTGGAGAGTTCCAAGGTGGATGTGGTTCTCCACCACATAAAACCCCATCAATAAATGAGTGAGAGTCAGGAGAGAGGTTATTCTTGATCTCCTGGAGCAGACGATGTGGAACTCTAGTGGTAAGGTACCCCATGCGTGGCATAACTGCCCGAGCTTCCACCCAATCTGACCTCTCGAAATCCAGGAAATCCCCAACTCTGGTTAGCTGAGCCCTGCAAAGGCGGTGACGGATGCTGGTGGACTCCAACATCCTAGTCTTTAAAGATGGATTGTAAAGTATGGGCTCAGTTAGAATGTCCTCCCCCTGAATGCCTCCTTGCCTTAGCACAGTCACCATGCTCCAGGTCTTTAGAGTCTCTTGGTAATAAGCCGGCAATGGTGAGAGGCTTCTTATGAATCCTTCAGGTTCGATGACAAATAATTGCCGGTCATACCCCATGTTGCGTACCTGATGATAAAAGCTGGATGCTAGGTTACACCACTGTGGAGAAGGATCTGCATACAAGTATCTCTGTATCTGCTGGAGACGGAAAGTATGTACTTGAGAGCGTATGCATACAACTCCCTGTCCTCCCTCTCTCAAGGGTAGGCTTGAAACACCTGCAGAGACCCAGTGCTTTCCCATCCAGAGAAAGTCCAGCAACCTTCTCTGGATTTTAGCAATGAATTCTTGGGTTGGGCTAAGACATGTCAGCCTATACCAGAGTTGAGAGGCTACCAGCTGGTTAATCACCAAAGCCCTCCCCCTCATAGAAAGCATTTTAGCAAGACCCTTCCACTTTCCCAGGCGGGTAAGAACATGCTCCTCAAGTTCAATAAAATTCTGTGGAACAGGACGCTCTTCAGCTGACAGATAGACACCTAAATATTTGATGACTTTAGTCTCCCACGAGATGTCGCGAAAAGCAGAAGGCAAAGAATCTACATGTAGAGGACCTTCCAGAAGGCCTGAGCTCTTGGTCCAGTTGATCCGAGCTGATGAGGCAGCAGCGTAAACCTCTTGGCATTCTTGTGCTCGCTCAAGATCAACTAGGTCCTGGGCCACAAGGATGACATCATCAGCATATGCTGAAAGAACTACCCTCATGTCAGGTTCCCTGAGCACCAGTCCTGTAAGCCTCTTCCTTAGTAGACACAGGAAAGGCTCAATGGCCAGTGCATACAGCTGTCCCGACAAAGGGCATCCTTGTCGAACTCCTCGTTTGAAGGCCAGAGGTGCAGTCAGAGACCAGTTGATTTTAACAAGACACTCTGCAGAGGTGTACAGTGTTTTTAGATAGCTCACAAACTGTGGGCCAAAGCTATAGGCTTGCAGAGTGCCTAAAAGATATTGGTGATCTACTCTGTCAAATGCCTTCTCTTGATCCAGGGAGAGAAAAGCGAGAGATAGACCAGCCTTCCGGGCAAAATGTAGTAAATCCCGAACCAGAAAGACATTGTCAAAAATTGTCCGGCCGGGGACTGTATAGGACTGGTCAGGATGAACCACCTCTGCCAGCACAGACTTGAGCCTGAGTGATATAGCTTTGGCTACAATTTTATAGTCTGTGCTGAGCAATGAGACCGGTCTCCAATTCTTAATAAGGCGGAGATCCCCCTTCTTAGGTAGCAGTGATAACACTGCTCGACGACACGAAAGTGGCATCTCACCGGTCTTGAGGGCCTCATTTAGAACCCTATGGAAATCATGTCCCAGAGTATCCCAGAAGAACTGGAAGAACTCTACAGTCAATCCATCTAGCCCTGGAGATTTATTATGGGGCATTAAGTGGAGTGCTTGAGAGAGTTCATTCAGAGTGATTGGTTTTTCCAACCTCTCTCTTCTCCGCTCGCTGACCTCTGGAAGCCCATTCCATAGCTCCCTGCAGGCATCTGGAGAGATGGGATCAGGAGAAAAAAGGTTCTGATAGAAGGACCGGGCTCTGTCCCGGATAGCCTCCGGATCTTCAAGGGGGGTGCCATCCTCCGCAAGAAGGCATGTTATTTGTTTTCGATTCCCCTTCTTCTTCTCCAGAGCATAGAAGAATCGTGAGCCACGATCCATATCGCAGAGTAACTGCATGCGGCTTCGTACAAAAGCACCACGAGCCTGTCGATGTTCCATGTTACGCAGAGTCTCTTTCTTTTCTACATATTCACACTGTATGGCTTGGTCTTCAGAGCCTGACAGCCTTTGCTCAAGATCAAGCACCTCCCTATTCAGAGCCTCAATCTCTGCATTTTTCTGTCTGCTCAAACATTTTGTATACTCTTGACACAAGAGCTTTAGGTGAACCTTGCCTACATCCCACCATTGACTCAGTGTGGCAAATTCATCCTGATAACCCTTCCAGTCTGTCCACATTTCCCGGACTGCCTTTGCAAACCCTTCATCCTTTAATAAGCTGTTATTAAAGTGCCAATAGGCTGCTTTGGGCAGAGATGGTGCAACTGCCACTATCAAAGAAGCACAATTGTGGTCCGAGAAAGGTGCCAAGCTAATATTACTGGACCGAACTCGTGACATAATATGGCTAGATATATAAAGCCTATCAATCCGGGACTGAGACACACGGCCATCCCTCACCCTAACATAGGTGAAAGCATCGGTTTCTGGGTGTTGTTCTCTCCAGATGTCTACCAAGGAGAAATGGGCAATGAGTTCCCGCAAAGCTGACTCAGATGAATCCCTTTTCTGGGGAACATTCCGGTCCCGAGCCTCAAGGGTGTAATTGAAATCACCCCCTATAATCACGGCTTCATCTGAGTCAATTGTCTCCATATAGGCTGATAAACTTTCAAAAAAATACTTTCTCTCTGGTCCAGTAGTTGGGGCATACAAGTTTATCAGATTGTATGTTCCACTAGACTCCCGGACCCAGAGATGTAACAGACGGCCTGGGATGACAGAATTAACACTCAGTACCTCTGGCTGGAAGGATTCTGAGAACAAGGTCACCACCCCACATGACGTCCATGTGAGGTGATTAAAAAAGATTCTACCCTTCCATTCCAGATGCCAGGTCGCTTCAAGCTCCTGAGTGATATGGGTCTCTTGAAGGAAACTCACAGAGTACCCTCCTTGGCGTAGAAAGGAGAGTACCTGAAACATTCTAAAAGGCTCCCGACAGCCATTTGTATTAAGAGTGCTTATACTTAGAGCCATTATTGTGTGTTAGTAAATGCTTTAGCCCTCACAGAGGCCTGGTGAGACAAACACTTTTTGTGGAACTTAACACTACGGAGATATTCTGCAGTTCCATAGTTTTTGGCCTCTTTTATGACCTTGATGTATTGTCTCACAGAACTGATCACCAAAGTCAAATCATGCCACTTCTCTAGAGCCATATGTAGCTTCTTCTCCAATTTAACACCAAGGGTGCTCTCAAGAAACATCTTGAGATCCTCAGCTGGGATGATTGGGGTAGAAGGATTTGTCACAACTGTGTCAACCTCCTCTTCGATGTCCCCCTCATCCATGAACTCTTCTTGGCTAAGGGATTGATAATTTCCCCTCTCCACTGGAGCTTTGATAATATCTACACATGAAGTCGCAGGAGAAGGATCAGAAGCACCTGCTATCTGGAGACCCAGCAACGGCTCAGATAATACTTGGATTTTGCTTGGAACACCACTGGAGGTGTTTGGCTCAGGGGTAGCAGATGGAATTGGCTCCTTAACAACAGGAGCTTTAGAGGCTCGATGGGCAACCTCTGCCCTTTCCACTGCCTCCTGTGCCTCCTGAATGGCAATAACATTGGGGTCAGTGGAAGAGAAAGGAGGAGAGATCTTAACATGCACAGTAGACCTTACAGAGTCTGTCTGGCTATCCTCCATATTTACAACTCTAGCCTCATTATCCTCCCTCGCAGCATTGTCTGCAGGATCCTGTATGGGGGTTGTCCCAATGTTCTCCATTTCTTGGAGTGAAATACCCTGAGGCACTAAACACTGAGGCTGGTTGTAGTTCCCAAAGCTCAGCACCTCAGGGACACTTACGGCCCACTCTGCAGGGGTTTCATTAGCTGTCCCGTTATACTCCAGGGGAAGATCCCCTGTTGGAGACAGATGCAGCACCCCTGACTCTGTGGGGAGACCCATAATCCCCTCCTCTTCCCCAACTGGGTCTATAGGTGCATGGTCTGGCACCAGTTTATTGCATCCAACAGTTGGACTAGACAATATCACCACATGAGGAACAGATGTTTTGCTGCCCTTTTTGCCCTTGGATGGGGGTGCTCCATCATTGACCACTGAAACCCATTCCTCAGGTATCAGCCTGTTGGATTTAAATTTCCTCTTCTTTTTCTTGTCATTTGAAGAGGAAATGCTACTCTCTGCTCCCACCACGACAGGTGTTACAACCACCGGCACCCCCACACCCTTAGGAGTGTTAATAACAGGGTTACGTTGGTTTTTGGCAAGAACAACTGCAGCACTAAGGGATGCATTGACATTCCTCCCCCCCTTCTCTTTTGCTGAACTTGAAATGCAGGCTGTAGCCTTAGATAACTTGAGTGAAGAAGGAGGAGGTTTGGAGGTTTCAGAGGTGGGTTGTGTAACAACCCCCTTGAGGTTCTTTACTGAAGGGGATTTCTCCTTTGAGGAGCCTGTAGCAATAGATGTGGCAGGGTATGGTGTTGCATTAGAGGTACTGGGGGCAGGAACAGGGACTGTGGTCTTAATATGCCCTTTGGGGCAACTCTGGCGAGTGTGCCCCAGGTTCTTGCAAAGGAAGCACCTCACTTCTTCAGTGCAGTAAAAAATTTTATAGAGCACCCCCTCAAATGGAACACCAAAGGACCCCTCAATAGTATCTTGACCCCGAGGCAAAAGTAATTGCACCTGCCTTTTAAAAGAGAGGATATGTCTCAATCTGCTCTCCTTGCAACCCAAGGGAAGTTTAGAAATAGTTGACTTTATTTCACCGAGGGCTTGCAGGTGGGGTAGCAATAAGTGGTCTTGCAGGAAGGGGGGCACATTAGATAAGACTATCTTTATGCCTAATCCTTCTAGGGGTTCTACAGGGATATAACCACCCCCTACTGTGATGCCTCTCTGCACTAGAGTATGCACTGCAGTTAGTGTACGGGCAAATATTATGGCTTTCCCATACATTTTACTTGCTGCCACTATTACAGATGGGCCCACCACTTCAGCTGCAGCTTTTATGTAAGCCTCTATGCCATGAGCTCCTGTCATTAGACATCTAACCCCATGCTTCCTTGTAAGCTGCTCTACCCCAGCAGTGACTTGGCTTGGGTTGTTGCCAATAGCCACTGCCTGTGCAAAACTTTTAGCAGGGGTCACATTGGCTGCAGCAGCAGAAACAGAAGCAGTGGAGCTTTTTGACAGAGGCTGTGACTGGTGCTTTTTAGCATAGCTACAGCCAGGTTTTTCAGCTCCTTTTCCTTTAGGAGCTTGAGGTATTTTTTTATAATTTTGTTTTTTATTCCCTCCCATTATTTTACAAAACAATCCACAAAAAAGTAAGCTTAATTCTATGAATCAGCAAAAGTAAATGCAACAATGAGAAGCTTTAGCAGGGAGAGGGTTAACGAGAGCAGGTGCCTGGGAGTTGCACTGCTACTAGGAAATGTTTTATTTTCTTAAATCCTTCTCCCTTTAGCTTTCTCTCCTTACAAAACAAGGATAAAAGTAAAAGCACACACACAATCTGTGCAAATAGTGATAAATTTCAGCTGAAACTAAATACAAAAAAACAAGTGAAACTGACACCCAGGTGTGGGGGAGGGGTAGGGGATCTGTCAGTGAGTTTGTAGCCCACAGGAAGTGAAGGGAACTGGGCTAGCAATCACTCACCTTCTGGGTCAAAATAAAAATCGATTTTAAATAAAGTAAATCAACTCAAAACTTCCCAAAATTCACACACCAAGTAGCTAACACCTTCACACACCAAATGAGAACAAAAAATCCTGCCTTAAACAGGGATTTCTCTGCTTAATTTGAAATCAAACAGAGAGCTTTCTTTTTTGTGGCTTCTGCAGTATTTGGAATTCCAGAACTGTCTTCGTTCTATGGCCCCTATACGCAATATATATTTATGTGTAACTATGCATATTGGGCATCAAACTGTTCAGCGGACCCTGGGCTTTCCTATTTAGGGTGCTTTTTCTTGGTATATAATGATATGTGGGAGATACAATGCTTCAGAGTTGCAAAATTCAGGTGATTTTCAGAAATGTCATAAATTGCCAAATGTAGGAAAGCTTTGCAGCTTGGTATTTTGGAGTAGAAAGACGTGCATAGCCATATTAGATTCGTCAGAATGTGTACTTTCCAAAAATATGGTTTTCTGGGGTGAACATACATTTTTGTACTTTTGCCCCTTAAAAAATGCTAGATTTGGAATTCCAGAACTGAGAACTTGTATGGGGTGTCTTCGTTCTGGGGCCCCTATACGCCACATACTTAGGTGCACCTATGTGTCAGGCTTACCATCTGATCCAACGAGGAAGGAGCAGGAACTTGCAGAATACGAACCCACAAGCGCCTCGCACAACCCACCTGGAGTGGACAGGGAGTAGTGATGTGGTGAGTAGCCAATGAGACTAACCAAGGCGAAGTACAGAGGGTTCAGGCAGAAGCGAAGTCAGGCAGGCCGAAGTCAGGGGCAGGCAGCGAAGAATCGTAAACGTAGTCAGGCAAGAAGATCAGGGCAGGCGGCAATAAGACAATCCGGAAACAAGCTAGGGTCAAACACAGAAGATCAAGTAGAATTCAAATGCTAGGGGTTCAGTCAGATAACCTAATAACCAGGCAATGAGTCACAGAAGCAGATAGGTTTAAATAGAGCTATTTGGCGCCAAACTGGCGTCCTCACGCTGGCGTCGCACAGCTGACGTCAGTGCGTCCGTCATTGGCGTCCATCGCTGACGCCCTTGCGTCGGCGACCGTCGCCAACGCCTTCGCGTCGGCGTCCGTCGCCGGCGTCCAACACCGCGCGCCGGCGCGCATCGGTTCCCCGATGAGCGTGCCTGCGCCGGAAGGAACGCGGAAGCGGATCCTCACATTGCCCCCCATCAAGGAGCGGCCTCAGGACGCGACTGACAGAAGGTTTATCAGGGTAGCTCTCGTGAAAATTCTTCAACAGCTCGGCAGCATGAATGTTAGAAACAGGTTCCCAGGAATTCTCCCAGGAGATGCTTGCCCCTAACACGGGAATCCAGTATCTTCTCAACCTCGAACTCCTCTTGACCATCCACTACAACAGGAGGTGAAGGAGGAGCTGTACGGCCAGGAAAGTGAAATGTGGAGGCTGGTTTAAGTAGAGCAGCATGAAATACTGGATGAATACGCCAGGTAGCCGGGAGTCTAAATTGGAAAGCCACAGGATTAATCTGGCGAATAATAGGAAAAGGCCCCAGGAAACGTTGACCCAACTTCTTACTGGGGCAGGACAACTTGAGGTTAACAGTAGACAACCAAACACAGTCCCCCACCTTAAACTCTGGATCACTTCTTCGTTTCTTGTCCGCGTAAATCCTCATGTTCCTTTGAAGCTTCAGGAAATTATCAGCCAAAAAGGTTAACCGGTCCTTGACTGCAGGAACAAGAATATCAGAAACAATGGAAGAAGGGAAGGTTACAGGATGTAGACCATAATTTGCAAAGAAGGGGGACTGATTGATAGAAGAATGCTGGGCATTATTATAGGCAAATTCCGCCAGAGGAAGGAGATTAACCCAATCATCCTGGAGATACGATGAGTAACATCTCAAATACTGCTCAAGAGTCTGATTAGTTCGCTCCGTCTGGCCATTGGATTGAGGATGAAAAGCCGATGAAAGCGACACAGAAATCTTAAGAGCACCACATAAAGCTTTCCAGAACTGAGACGTAAACTGTGGGCCACGATCAGATACTACCTCATCTGGAAGACCATGGAGTCTTACTACTTCCTTGATGAAACAATCAGCCGTCTCAGAGGCAGAAGGAAGTCCAGGCAAAGATTTAAAATGAGCCATCTTGGTCAGGCGGTCAATAAAAACAACAATAGTGGAGCAATCACAGGAGGGTGGCAAATCAGAAATAAAGTCCATTGACACTGATCCCCAAGGACGAGAAGGAACTGGAAGAGGTTGGAGGAGGCCAATAGGTCGAACATGAGAGTCCTTGGATCTGGTACAGACTTCACAAGAGGAAACAAACTCCGAACAGTCTTTAGTCATCCCAGGCCACCAAAACAGTCTTTTAGCAGAAATAATAGTTTTCTTTATACCTGGATGACCCGCCAGTTTAGAGTCATGAATATTTTTAAGAACCTCCAAACGCATTAGTTCTGGAACAAAAATTTTCCCTTCATGAAGAAGAAACCCTTCCTTGGGCACTAAAGAAGGTTCACAGACAGTTTTAGACGCATCCTTAATTTGGTTTACAAGAACAGATTGTAACAAAAGAAAGTTTTTTGAATTTAGAATTGTCTCAGGAGAAGAGAAATCTCGTCCTCAGAAGAGAACATGCGAGATAGGGCATCCGCCTTGACATTCTTTGACCCGGGCCGGTAAGTAAGGTGAAAATTAAATCGCATGAAGAAAAGAGCCCACCTTGCTTGTCTAGGTCTTAATCTCTTGGCGGACCGCAGGTACTCCAAATTCCTATGATCAGTGAAAATGAGAATTGGGTGTTTGGACCCTTCGAGGAGATACCCCCATTCTTCTAATGCCAATTTAATAGCGAGTAATTCACGATCCGCCACGTCATAGTTACATTCGCTTTTGGCCAATTTACGTGAAAAAAAAGCAAGAGTTCTTCTTGAACCCCAGACCTCTGTGATAAGACAGCGCCCACAGCAGTTTCCGAAGCGTCGACCTCTATCGTAAATGGAAGAGCCAAGTCTGGATGACGAAGAATTGGAGCCGACGTAAAGAGTCTTTTCAACTTCTCAAAAGCCATCTGAGCCTGTGGTGACCAAAAGAATTTTTGATTACAGCGTGTGAGTTCAGTTATTGGTAAAATAATTTGAGAAAAATTCTTTATGAATTTTCTATAGAAATTTGCGAATCCAATGAAGCGTTGGACAGCTTTCTTAGAAGAAGGGATAGGCCAATCAATGATTGCAGAGATTTTCTTGGAATCCATTTGAATTCCTAAAGGAGAAATAAAGAACCCCAAAAAGTCCACAGATAGACCGTCTGTTCAAATAAGCACTTCTCGACTTTGGCATAGAGCTGGTGCGTACGAAGGCGGGCAAGAACTTTCTTCACATGCATTCTGTGCTCCTCCAAAGAACTAGAAAAAATTAGAATATCATCCAGATAAATGATGACAAAAATATCAAGAAAGTCTCGAAAAACATAGTTGGCGAAATTCTGAAATGTAGCAGGGGCATTGCAAAGTCCAAACGGCATGACCAGATATTCAAAATGACCATAACGGGTGCGGAACGCTGTCTTCCATTCATCCCCTTCCCGAATTCTAACTAAGTTGTGTGCTCCTCGAAGATCAAGTTTAGAGAAAATCTTGGCCTCCTTAAATCGTTGGAATAGCTCCGGAATGAGAGGAAGAGGGTAACGATTCTTGACCGTGATCTTATTTAAGTCTCTATAATCGATACAAGGTCTCAACGAATGATCTTTTTTTTCGACGAAGAAAATCCCAGCCCCGGCGGGAGAAGAAGACTGTCGGATAAATCCCTTGGCTAGATTTTCATCCAAATATGTGCGTAATTCCAGGAGTTCAGGCTCAGTTAAAGGATAAATACGTCCGAAAGGAATTTGAGCTCCCGGAAGAAGATTAATGGGACAATCATAAATACGATGGGGAGGTAGCCTATCGGCCCCTCTCTTGTTGAAAACATCAGCGAATTCCCAATAAGCCAGGGGAAGTAGATCATGGATTTCAGAAGAAGAAGAAAGGGAACATACTTTAATTGAAGAAGACGAATTCTCTAATTTACATCTAGAAAGGCAAAAATTTGAAGAAAATGTTACACCACCAGTGGCCCAAGTGATAGCTGGGTTATGTCTCTGTAACCAGGGTAACCCCAAGATGATAGGGACTAATGGAGACGTAACCACATCAAAGTTCATTACTTCAGCGTGAATTTTATTAATCACAACAAAAAGTGCAGCAGTCTCTTGAACCACAGGACCTGAAGTAATCAGCGAACCATCCGCCACACAAAGTGCTATAGGGTTCTTCTTGGATTGGAGAGGAATTTGGAACTGAAGAGCAATTTTACTGTCCAAGAAGCACCCACTTGCCCCGGAATCAAGTATTGCTTGAAGTTCCACCACCTTGTCTCCCCACTGCAAGGATAGAGAAATTGTCAGTAAGGACACAGAAGGGTTACAACCATTAAAGTCTCTTTCACAAGCCTCCTTACCCAAGGGACGGGTCGGACAATTCCGAAGAAGATGGCCCGCTTGACCACAGAATAGGCAAAGATTAAGCCTGCGACGTCTGAGGCGCACTTCAGGAGTTAATGCGGACTTAATGGCTCCAATTTGCATCGGTTCTGGGGCTGTACTGATAGAGGCTGTAGGAACCGTAGATGTCATCATAGGAGGCATACGGATAGGAGGTGGAGCAGAAGGTAAGAGCCAAGTAGGAGATAAAAGGCCAGCTTTTTCAGCCTTTTCCTCCTCCCTACGTTCTCTCAGTCTTTGATCCAACTGAATGGAGATATGGATAAGCTCCTCCAAGGTGTCAGGAATGCCTGTACAGGCCAACTCATTCTTCAGCTCAGCTGAAAGACCCAAATGGTAATGGTTCTTCAGTGCTGCAGGGTTCCATTCAGTATCCTCTGCCCACTGACGGAACTCCAGAGTATAATCCTCAACAGGACGGGTACCTTGCCTCAAGGCATGCAGGGCGGCCTCAGCAGTGGAAGTTCTGTGTGGGTCATCGTAGACCACTGCCATGGCATCGAAGAAAGAGTCCACCGTAGCCAAAACAGGACTTTGCCGATCCAAAAGACGGAAGGCCCAAGTCTGGGGTTCGCCAGTCAAGAAGGAAATGACAACCCCAACCCGTGTCTGTTCGTTCGGATAGGTGTGAGGCTTAAGGGTAAATAGCAGCTTGCAGCTACTTCTAAAGTTGCGGAATAACTTCCGGTCACCAGCAAATTTTTCTGGGAAGGCGACTTTCGGCTCCGAAATCTCGGAAGTAATTACTTGCACTTCAGCTGGAACAGAGGAAGGAGATGCAGTAGCAGAGGAGGGCGTTACAGCCGGGGGATGTGCTCGGATATGCTCCTGTAGCTGAGAGTAACCACTCTGTAGCTTCCGAACGGCTTGAGTCAAAGACGACAGCTGTTGCGTCAGGACAGCGAATGCAGAAGCCCCTTCGGTTGGATCCATGGCCTGGTTATACTGTCAGGCTTACCGTCTGATCCAACGAGGAAGGAACAGGAACTTGCAGAATACGAACCAACAAGCGCCTCGCACAACACTAACCCACCTGGAGTGGACAGGGAGTAGTGATGTGGCGAGTAGCCAATGAGACTAACCAAGGCGAAGTACAGAGGGTTCAGGCAGAAGCGAAGTCAGGCAGGCCGAAGTCAGGGGCAGGCAGCGAAGAATCGTAAACGTAGTCAGGCAAGAAGATCAGGGCAGGCGGCAATAAGACAATCCGGAAACAAGCTAGGGTCAAACACAGAAGATCAAGTAGAATTCAAATGCTAGGGGTTCAGTCAGATAACCTAATAACCAGGCAATGAGTCACAGAAGCAGATAGGTTTAAATAGAGCTATTTGGCGCCAAACTGGCGTCCTCACGCTGGCGTCGCACAGCTGACGTCAGTGCGTCCGTCATTGGCCGTCCATCGCTGACGCCCTTGCGTCGGCGACCGGCGCCAACGCCTTCGCGTCGGCGTCCGTCGCCGGCGTCCGTCGCCGGCGTCCAACACCGCGCGCCGGCGCGCATCGGTTCCCCGATGAGCGCGCCTGCGCCAGAAGGAACGCGGAAGCGGATCCTCACACCTATGCATATTGGGCATCAAACTGTTCAGCAGACCCTGGGCTTTCATATTTTGGGTATTTTATCTTGGTATATAATGATATGTGGGAGATACGATGCTTCAGAGTCGCAATATTGAGGTGATTTTTCGGGAAATGTCATAAAAATTGCGAAATGTAGGAAAGCTTTGCGGCTTGGTACTTTGGAGTTGACAGATGTGCATACCCATATTAGATTCGTCAGGATGTGTACTTTCCAAAAACATATGGTTTTCAGGGGTGAACATACATTTTTGTACTTTTGCCCCTTGAAAAATGTTGTAAATGTGCTGATTTTGCAGTATTTGGAATATTATTCAAATTACAGGTGAGTGATTGCTCACCAAAATTAATTACACCTCAGAGGAGATGTTGATGATGAATATAATAGATCTGTCACTTAAATTAAAGTGCACTTAAATATGAAGTGTGAGAGTTATCTTAACAGAAACCAAATCTGGGGATACTGAACAAAGCAACCCATCTATTGCCCACTGGTCAGCAAATTTATTCAACCACCCAGTAAACACTGCCTGGGTGTACTCTGCTCAGATTCGTGAAATGCACCAGCACCCGGAACAAATCCTCTACCGGTAGAGGATTCCCACCTTCAAACAATTGCATTCTAGACTTATGAATGGCTAGTTTGGCTAAAGCTAGGCGTAAGTTGAAGAGAAGGTCTTTATCTCGATTGTCCCTGGATACTGGGCGTCCAAAAATAAAAACATGAGGGGAAAAATGTTACCAGAACTGCAGGTCAAATTTCCTCAAAAGAGCCAAAAGAGTTTGCAGTCTAGCACACGAAAAATAAGCATGAAACACGGACTCCCTTTTGCCACAGAATGGGCAAGCAGCTGTGGAGTCTGTAAAATGGACCAAGTACTCTCCTGTGCTCAAAGCACCATGGAGCACTCTCCAACTCAAGTCTCCAGTGGGTCTGGGCACCAGGCTGGAATAAAGGGCTCGCCACTGGGATTTGTCTCCCTCATTAAACACCCGCCTCCAGATGGTATCATAGCGGGAGACAAGAGCAAGAAAGTGTACAGTGTGGAGCATGAGGAAGTACAATAGCTTTCTTGTCATGTCATAAAAGCTAGTCGAGGTAAAATTCTCCAACTGGCTCAAGTTGGGGGAAGGAGGTGTGTCAGGAGATTGACGGGTCTTGGGTGCTATTTTTATGGCTGGAGGTGGAGAGTTCCAAGGTGGATGTTTTTCTCCACCACAAAAACCCCATCAATAAATGTGTGAGAGTCAGGAGAGAGGATATTCTTGATCTCCTGGAGCAGACAATGTGGAACTCTAATGGTAAGGTACCCCATGCTTGGCATAACTGCCCGAGCTTCCACCCAATCTGACCTCTCGAAATCCAGGAGATCCCCAACTCTGGTTATCTGAGCCCTGCAAAGGCGGTGGCGGATGCTGGTGGACTCCAACATCTTAGTCTTTAAAGATGGATTGTAAAGTAGAGGCTCAGTTAGAATGTCCTCCCCCTGAATGCCTCCTTGCCTTAGCACAGTTACCATGTTCCAGGTCTTTAGAGTCTCTAGGTAGTAAGCCGGCAATGGTGAGAGACTTCTTAAGAATCCTTCAGGTTCGATGACAAACAATTGCCGGGCATACCCCATGTTGCGTACCTGATGATAAAAGCTGGATGCTAGGGTACACCACTGTGGAGAAGGATCTGCATACAAGTATCTCTGTATCTGCTGGAGACGGAAAGTATGTACTTGAGAGCGTATGCATACAACTCCTTGTCCTCCCTCTCTCAAGGGTAGGCTTGAAACACCCATAGAGACCCAGTGCTTTCCCATCTAAAGAAAGTCCAGCAACCTTCTCAGGAAATTTTAGCAATGAATTCTTGGGTTGGGCTAAGACATGTCAGCCTATACCAGAGTTGAGAGGCCACCAGTTGGTTATTCACCAAAGCCCTCCCCCTCATAGAAAGCATTTTAGCTAGACCCTTCCACTTTCCCAGGCGGGTAAGAACATGCTCCTCAAGCTCAATGAAATTCTGTGGAACAGGACACTCTTGAGCTGACAGACACCTAAATATTTGATGACTTTAGTCTCCCACAAGATATTGCGAAAAGCAGAAGTCAAAGAATCTACATGTAGAGGACCTTCCAGAAAGCCTGAGCTCTTGGTCCAGTTGATCCGAGCTGATGAGGCAGCAGTGTAAACCTCTTGGCATTCTTGTGCTCACTCAAGATCAACTAGGTCCTGGGCCACATGGATGACATCATCACCATATGCTGAAAGAACTACCCTCATGTCAGGTTCTCTGAGCACCAGTCCTGCAAGCCTCTTCCTTAGTAGACACAGGAAAGGCTCAATGGCCAGTGCATACAGCTGTCCCGACAAAGGACATCCTTGTCAAACTCCTCGTTTGAAGGCCAGAGGTGCAGTCAGAGACCAGTTGATTTTAACTAAACACTCTGCAGAGGCGAACAGTGTTTTCAGATAGCTCACAAACTGTGGGCCAACGCTATAGGCCTGCAGAGTGCCTAAAAGATATTGGTGATCTACTCTGTCAAATGCCTTCTCTTGATCCAGAGAGAGAAAAGCGAGAGATAGACCAGCCTTCTGGGCAAAATGTAGTAAATCCCGAACTAGAAAGACATTGTCAAAAATTGTCCGGCCGGGGACTGTATAGGACTGGTCAGGATGAACCACCTCTGCCAGCACAGACTTGAGCCTGAGTGATATAGCTTTGGCTATAATTTTATAGTCTGTGCTGTGCAATAAGACCGGTCGCCAATTCATAATAAGGTGGAGATCCCCCTTCTTAGGTAGCAGTGATAAAACTGCTCGACGACAAGAAAGTGGCATCTCACCAGTCTTGAGGGCCTCATTTAGAACCCTATGGAAATCATGTCCCAGAGTATCCCAGAAGAACTGGAAGAACTCTACAGTCAATCCATCCAGCCCCAGAGATTTATTATGGGGCATTAAGTGGAGTGCTTGAGAGAGTTCATTCAGAGTGATTGGTTTTTCCAACCTCTCTCTTCTCCCCTCGCTGACCATTGGAAGCCCATTCCATAGCTCCCTGCAGGCATCTGGAGAGATGGGAACCGGAGAAAAAAAGTTCTGATAGAAGGCCCGGGCTCTGTTCCTGATAGCCTCCGGATCTTCAAGGGGGGTGCCATCCTCCGCAAGAAGGCATGTTATTTGTTTTCAGTTCCCCTTCTTCTTCTCCAGAACATAGAAGAATTGCGAGCCACGATCCATATCACAGAGTAACTGCATGCGGCTTCGCACATAAGCACCACGAGCCTGTTGATGTTCCATGTTACGCAGAGTCTCTTTCTTTTTTATATATTCACACTGTATGGCTCGGTCTTCAGAGCCTGACAGCCTTTGCTCAAGATCAAGCACCTCCCTATTCAGAGCCTCAATCTCTGTGTTTTTTTGTCTGCTCAAACATTTTGTATACTCTTGACACAAGAGCTTTAGGTGAACCTTGCCTACATCCCACCATTGACTTAGTGTGGCAAATTCATCCTGATAACCCTTCCAGTCTATCCACATTTCCCGGACTGCCTTTGCAAACCCTTCATCCTTTAATAAGCTGTTGTTAAAGTGCCAATAGGCTGCTTTGGGCAGAGATGGTGCAACTGCCACTATCAAAGAAGCACAATTGTGGTCCGAGAAAGGTGCCAAGCTAATATTACTGGACCGAACTTGTGACATAATATGGCTTGATATATAAAGCCTATCAATCCGGGACTGAGACACACGGACATCCCTCACCCTAACATAGGTGAAAGCATCTGTTTCTGGGTGTTGTTCTCTCCAGATGTCTACCAAGGAGAAAAGGGCAATGAGTTCCCGCAAAGCTGACTCAGATGCATCCCTTTTCTGGGGAACATTTCGGTCCCGAGCCTCAAGGGTGTAATTGAAATCACCCAGTATAATCACGGCTTCATCTGAGTCAATTGTCTCCATATAGGCTGATAAACTTTCAAAAAAATGCTTTCTCTCTGGTCCAGTAGTTGGGATATACAAGTTTATCAGATTGTATGTTCCACTAGACTCCCGGACCCGGAGATGTAACAGACGGCCTGGGATGACAGAATTAACGCTCAGTACCTCTGGCTGGAAGGATTCTGAGAACAAGGTCACCACCCCACATGACGTCCAAGTGAGGTGATTAAAAAAGACTCTGCCCTTCCATTCCAGATGCCAGGTTGCTTCAAGCTCCTGAGTGATATGGGTCTCTTGAAGGAGACTCACAGAGTACCCTCCCTGGCGAAGAAAGGAGAGTACTTGAAACATTCGAAAAGGCTCCCGACAGCCATTTGTATTAAGAGTGCTTATACTTAGAGCCATTATTGTGTGTTAGTAAATGCTTTAGCCCTCACAGAGGTCTGCTGAGACAAACACTTTTTGTGGAACTTAACAATACGGAGATATTCTGCAGTTCCATAGTTTTTGGCCTCTTTTATGACCTTGATGTATTGTCTCACAGAACTGATCACCAAAGTCAAATCATGTCACTTCTCATTCCCCCTCTCCACTCCACTGGAGCTTTGAGAATTTCTACACAAGAAGTTGCAGGAGAAGGATCAGAAACACCTGCTATCTGGATACCCTGCAACGGCTCAGATAATACTTGGATTTTACTTGGAACACCTTTGGAGGTGTTTGGCTCAGGGGTAGCAGATGGAATTGGCTCCTTAACAACAGGAGCTTTAGAAGCTTGATGGGCAACCTCTGCCCTTTCCACTGCCTCCTGTGCCTCCTGAATGTCAATAACATTGGGATCAGTGGAAGAGAATGGAGCAGAGATCTTAACATGCACAGTAGACCTTACAGAGTCTGTCTGACTATCCTCCATATTTATAACTCTAGCCTCATTATCCTCCCTCACATCATTGTCTGCAGGATCCTGTATAGGGGTTGTCCCAATATTCTCCATTTCTTGGAGTGAAATACCCTGAGGCACTAAATACTGAGGCTGGTTGTAGTTCCCAAAGCTTAACACCTCAGGAACACTTATGGCCCACTCTGCAGGGGTTTCATTAGGTGTCCCTTTATACTCCAGGGGAAGATCCTCTGTTGGAGACAGATGCAGCACCCCTGACTCTGTGGGGAGACCCATAATCCCCTGTTCAAATTTCTCCAGATCATTTATCTCCTCTTCCCCAACTGAGTCTATAGGTGCATGGTCTGGCACCAGTTGATTGCATCCAACAGTTGGACCAGACAATATCACCACATGAGGAGCAGATGTTTTGCTGCCCTTTTTGCCCTTGGATGGGGTGCTCCATCATTGACCTCTGAAACCCATTCCTCAGGTATCAGCCTGTTGGATTTAAATTTCCTCTTCTTTTTCTTGTCATTTGAAGAGGAAATGCTACTCTCTGCTCCCACCACGACAGGTGTTACAACCACCGGCACCCCCACACCCTTAGGATTGCTCATAACAGGGTTAAGTTGGTTTTTGGCAAGAACAACTGCAGCACTAAGGGATGCATTGACATTCCTCCCCCCTTCTCTTTTGCTGAACAAAGCACGATGGACCAGAGCTGCGTTTTTTTGGCAGAGGTGGGAATTGAACCCACAACCTTTTGGACCAGGTTATAAACCAAAGCCGTGCGCTCTACGGACTGAGCTATTGAGGCAGGCTCTAGCAGAGCTTCAGCTGGGTTTTTCAGCTATTTTTTCCTTTAGGGGCCTGAGGTATTTTTTTATAATTTTGTTTTTTATTCCCATTATTTTACAAAACAATCCACAAAAAAGTAAGCTTAATTGTATTAATCATCAAAAGTAAATGCAACAATGAGAAGCTTTAGCAAGGAGAGGGTTAATGCGAGCACTGCTACTAGAAAATGTTTTATTTTCTTAAATCCTTCTCCCTTTAGCTTTCTCTCCTTGCAAAACAAAGATATATAATAAAAGCACACACACAATCTGTGCAAATAGTGATACATTTCAGCTGAAACTAAATACAAAAAACAAGTGAAACTGACACCCAGGAGCGGGGGAGGGGTAGAGGATCTGTCAGTGAGTTTGTAGCCCACAGGAATGGAGGGGAACTGGGCTAGCAATCACTCACCTTCTGGGTCAAAATAAAAATAGATTTTAAATACAGTAAATCAACTCAAAACTCCCCAAAATTCACACACCAAGTAGCTAACAGCTTCACACACCAAATGAGAACAAAAAAATCCTGCCTTAGACAGGGATTTCTCTGCTTAATTTGAAATCAAACAGACAGATTTCTTTTTTTTGCTTCTGCAGTATTTGGAATTCCAGAACTGATAACTCATATGGGGTGTCTTTGTTCTGTGGCCCCTATACGCCACATACTTAGGTGTACCTATGCATTTTGGGCATCAAACTGTTCAGCGGACCCCGGGCTTTAATATTTAGGGTATTTTATCTTGGTATATAATGGTATGTGGGAGATACGATTCTTCAGAGTTGCAATATCAAGTTGATTTTCGGCAATGTCATAAAAATTGCAAAATGTAGGAAAGCTTTACGGCTTGGTAATTTGGAGTAGAAAGACATGCATACCCATATTAGATTCGTCAGAATGTACTTTCGAAAAACATATGGTTTTCTGGGGTGAACATACATTTATGTACTTTTGCCCCTTGAAAAATGCTGTAAATGTGCTTATTTTGCAGTATTTGGAATTCCAGAACTGATAACTCATATGGTGTGTCTTCATTCTGGGGCACCTATATGCCACATATTTAGGTGCACCTATGCATATTGGGCATCAAACTGTCCAGAGCGCCCTGGGCTTTCATATTTGGGGTGTTTTATCTTGGTATATAATGATATGTGGGAGATATGATGCCTTAGAGTTGCAATATTGAGGTGATTTTCGGTAATATCATAAAAATTGCGAAATGTAGGAAAGCTTTGCAGCTTGGTACTTTTGAGTAGAAAGACGTGCATACCCATTTTAGATTCGTCAGAATGTGTACTTTCCAAAAACATTTGGTTTTCTGTGGTGCACATACATTTTTGTACTTTTGCCCCTTGAAAAATGCTGTAAATATGCTGATTTTGTAGTATTTGGAATTCCAGAACTGATAACTCGTATGGCGTGTCTTCGTTCTGGGGCCCCTATACGCCACATACTTAGGTGTTCCTATGCATATTGGGCATCAAACTGTTCAACGGACCCTGGGCTTTCATATTTGAGGTGTTGTATCTTGGTATATAATGATATGTGGGAGATACAATGCTGTAGACTGGACACTTTGAGGTAATTTTTCAAAAATGTAACACATTTTTAAAAAAACTGCTAACTTAAGGAAAGAATTGCAACTTGGTAGTTTGGAGTACAAATATATATTTACCCATTTTGAACTCGTTAGAATCTGTTCTTTCCAATAAGGGGTAGTTTTTTAGGGTAAACCTACTGTTAGTGGAATGTTTGGCCTTAAAATCAGATGTATGCAGTTTTGTGGAGCGGCGCTTTGGAAATTTGGTAGTTTACTGCTTCGGAGTTTTTGCTCTCCACAGAGATGGAGAAATCTCCATAAAACTATATATATATTTGGTATTGGCTCGTTCAGGAGACACAGAACTTTCCAAATCTGCCATGTTCTCATGCATAAAATAAATTATGCTTCTGATATATGTGTATCATGTGAAACTGTTTTTTTTATACACTTAGAAGCCCATATCTTTTTACAGGACTGGAATGACAACTAAATTCTAGCATATTTTGAAAGCTTAGGTTGTCCTGAAAAAAAACAACAATATCTTGTTTTCGTGGGTAAACTAAAAGACCCCCTCAGGAAAGTCCCCTAAAGTGAAAGAGCAAAAAATGTTCAAAAACTGTCTGGCAATAGAAGTTCCAACTTGGCCAAATTGGCTGGCAGTGAAAAGGTTAAAGCTTAGATCAAACCCAGTGTCTGTGACTCTGGGGCTTCTCTCTTACCATCATATTTGTGCTAGAACTCATCCAGCCCCTTATACAGTTTAAAGCTCAGCTCAAACTCAGCATCTGTGACTCTGAGGCTTCTCTCTTACCTTCATATTTGTGCCAGAACTCATCCAGCCTCTGAGACAGTTTAAAGCTCAGATCAAACACATGTGGAGGGGTAAAGCCCAATGACACTTTGATGAGATTCTTGGATTTTCACTGCATTCTTCCTCCTACTGGCCTGACTCTCACCCACCTCAGAGACATTTGCCAAAACAGTTTTTTTCCATCCCAAACACCTCTCCTCCCTTGTGTCCTTCACTTCTATTATTTACCCAAGGATTCCCTGCACCCTCTATAACACAGCTTTCACCAGCTACGTTCTCTCTTACTGCAGCGTCACAGTTTCATTAGTCAGGGGTGCAGCCTTTATATTGGCATTAGTATGGCCACTAGTGTCAGGCACTGAAACGGTCTCTGGGACCTGAGAATCCGCACACACAAAGGCCCCACATTGCCACTAGGGTTGCCACCTTTTCTGGAAAAAAATACCGGCCTTCCTATATATTTATGCTTTTTTCCTATTAATAACATTGTGATCATCCATCATTTTTACTGGCCAGGCTGGTAAAATATCGGCCAGGTGGCAACCGTAATTGCCACTCCCAGGAATCTGTCTCTTTAGAAAAAGAAGAATCTTTAAGTAACTTTTTCAGTTCATTTTCCTTCATTTGCTGGAATCTCTCTTGATTATCGCAAACCTCTTTCCAGGGCTGTATGACTCCCAGAACCCTGGTAATGTTATGCTCAATGTCCTCCAATTCATTAGACATGAAAACAATTTTCCTTACGGCTTTAGATCTCTCACTCCCTAAGACAGGGGTCCCCAACCTTTTTTTTCCCGTGAGCCACATTCAAAAATAAAGAAAGTTGGGGAGCAACACGGGCATGCAAAAAGTTACTGGGGGGCCACATAAAGGCTGTGATTGGCTATTAGGTGTCCCCTATGTGTAGTGGCAGAATCCCAGAGGCTCTATTTAGCAGTACACCTGGTTTTTATGCAATCAAAAGTTGATTCCAAGCCTGGAATTAAAAAATAAGCACCTGCTTTAAGGACACAGGGAGCAACATCCAAGGGGTTGGTGAGCAACATGTTGCTCACGAGCTACTGGTTGGGGATCACTGCCCTAAGAGCACTCAGTCCAGCCACCATGTTACTAACACTCCCCTCCAAAATGTCCCTTTTCTCTGCCAATACTTTAATGTCTATTTGGCTGTTGGGCCCAGCTGAGCCCACAGTCTCTGGCTTCCCAGCACCATTTCCAGCAGCCTCCTCTCCCCCATGATCACACAGGTGTATTGCTCCTACCTGGGCCATTGGGTTGGGCTTCTCTCTCAGCACCTCCTCAGCCACCTCCATAGCCACACAGCATGCAGTCTCAGCACTCTCCATGGCTTCCTCACAGCCTGCAGCACTTCCTTTTGGGCTCCCAGCATGCCTTACAGCATCTTCCTGGCTTGCCTCTGAACTGCAACTCTCCGCAGCAGAACTGCCACTTCCCACAGCAGAACTGCAGCTCTCTGCAACAAATTCAGCTTGGTCAACCAGGGTATTCACTTGCTTGGGAGACTCCAAACACTGCATGTAGAGGTACCTTCTCTTTCTTTGCTGTCACTCTTAGCCATGACACAACCTCCTTGCGCACTTGAATGTTCTCAACTGCTGCTGCCAAACCGGGAGCCGTAGTCTTTTTCTTAGTTCCCAAGCGGGTCCTCACTCCTTGGCCAGCAATGGCTGCTGTCTTCTTCCTCATTTGTGGTGGGAAAGCAGGAACAGGTGGAAAAAGGATTCTCCTGACAGAAATCCTCACAATCTGCAAGGTTTGCAGAAAAAACGCTCCCCCCAGACCAGGCCCGGACTGGCAATATGTGGGTTCGGGCAAATGCCCGTTGGGCCGCTTGCTTTAAAATGTAAATGGATCGCTCACCTGTATTTAATATGTAAATGAGCCAATCACTTTAGAAATGTAAATGAGCTGTTGCATGAGGCAGCTTAGTCTCTTCAAGTATGCCACACTTTGGCCCTATGACACACATGGTAATTAAAGGGTGCATGGTCTAGCTGGGGACACACAAAGGAAAATTTAGACTATACTATAAGTATAGGGCCACTAATCCATCTGATAGAATAGTTGTGATAGAAACTAGGGTGAGATATTTGTTGCAAGGGCCAGTTCCAGCACATAGGGTGTATAATATTGCTGAGGATTATATGGTAATGGACACTTAAAATATCTATGAATAAAATATCTATGAATAAACAAAAAATTCTAGTTAATCTTGAGGTTGGAAATATATATCATGTGTTGCATGCTCGTGAATACATGGGCTGCTGTGATACTTTTGCCAGGGCTGCTTTTTCCTTCCATTCTGGCCCTGCCCCAGACCCAAAATGGGCCTGGGAAAAACTCACAGCCTGGAGCTCATACACACCCTTGTGTTAGGGAGCTGCTATCTGGTCACCTACCCATTGTTCTGTTGTTAAACTGCTGGGGGGGGGGGGTGATATCACTCCAACTTGCAGTACAGCAGTAAAGAATGACTGAAGTTTATCAAAGCACAAGTTACTTGACTGGGGGCTCAGGGAAAACTGATAATATGTCTAGCCCAATGTCAGATTTCAAAATTAAATATAAAAAAAAAAAATCTGTTAGCTCTTTTGAGAAACTGATTTCTGTGCAGCACTAACTGCATTTTGAAAAAAAAAAAATTTTTCCCATGACAGTATCCCTTTAAAGATAGCACATTATTTTGGTTAGAAAATAACAACTTCCTTTATTACATACATTTGTTCTTAACACAGGTGCAAAATATAAGTGTGGAGTATATTTGCAGTGGCTTATAGGTATACTTTCACAGGTTCTCAAAAGCTATATTAAATGTGAACAAAACAACTTCAGCATAAATAGCTATAGTTCTTATGTATGGTAGCAGTGAACGTAATGTAATTAAGAAAGCTATAAAACAACCACTGCAAAGAATATCAGTAAACTATATGAGTCAAGAAAACTTTTTCACAAAACCAATATTTACATTATTACATTTCTGGATAATGGGTTTCCAGATAACGGATCCCATACCTGTATCTTGTATTTAATGGCATCTAAGTTGCATAAAGCCATATTGGTGGACAAACAATTACTACTGGGTTTTTACATTTTTTAATAGGTTAGGTAAAGTGATCTAGTGGTCTGATTATAATTTTGAGTAAATTAAAATATAAGCAAAAAAATACCTGATATAAGGAGCAAAACATTTGCATTTTCCCTTTTATGTAATTATAAAAACATTATATATATATATATATATATATATATATAAACAGGGTAATGCTAAATGCACATAAAATATAAAACAAGTTAGGGACCGCCATTCGGGGTTTACCTTGACGTGGTATGGTGGCTTATCAATTTTATGATCATAACTTTGTAACAAAATAACCCCTGTTTTGGGTACATATGCAATAGCATTTATTATACTTATATATATACTTTAAAGCCTTTAGAGTGCTCCCACAACCCCCCTGTTTTGATATTATATATATATATATATATATATATATATATATATATATATATATATATATATATATATATATATATATATATATATACAGTATATATATATATATATATATATATATATATATATATATATATTGTATATATATATATATGCCACAAATTGATGACGTGGCATATATACACTGTAATGCAGTTATTTAATTTGCACTTGAAATTATTTTTATTAACATCATTAATATTATCCCCTGTTCAGACATGCTGTGCAAATCATGCATATAATATGACTACACTAGTGTCTCATTCCTTTAAATATGGTGAAAATCACAGACAAATTGTCTGGATTCTTTATTAGTGAATTAAGCTAATTACTTTTTCTAATACACCCCTGAAGCTAAATAAAATTACCAGCAGGGAGACCTTTAAATTATATGGAGATAATGTCTGTGGTAGAGCACTTCCATGTTCGCATTTGTGATGTGACCATGTGCTGTGGGTGGCCTGCTCAGTATTTTCTTGGTTGTTCTGTTCCCAACCCTTTTACTACAACTCTGGTCAGGCCAGTTGTATACCCCTGACAGGTTCATGAAGCACAAAACATGGAGCAATACATGGCATGAAATTGGCCACAAAGCCAAACAAAAGCAAGAACAATTCACTGTCAGGATGTGATCACAATATGGCTGATTGGATCTGGAAGCAGATGCCAGAAGCTGATATTGTTTCTCTGAAAAGACATGACCCCCAAGGCAAAAAACAAAATGCGCCCCTCCTCATGAACCAAAGGGGAGGAGAACAGAGGTGAAACCAATGAATAAATCAGGGCATGAAAACCAATAAGAAAAAAGAAAATGCTAAAGAGAACTTTTATAAGGGAAAGGGGGCAGTCCAGTCTGTAGAAGCACTACCTTGAGTAACATTTTAACAGACAATAATTCCTTAACAGATGGGAACCCTGGTAAAAAACACAGTGGGTTTTCAGCATTTGTGAAACCTGTTTGTTTTGTCTGTTCAATGCTGAAGCAGGTGTCTGAGTAGAGAGAATTCATTGCATCAGTTTAGATAATGTCTAAAGTTTTATGCAATGGTTTAGTTAACATGTGTTAATCTTAAAACTGTTTTAATTTCTGCTACAAGTTTCAATAATATCTTTTAGTACTTAAAGAACAAAAGTGAATACAAAATCAGCTGATGATATAGTAGAATATAATGGAGAAATGTGTTTACATGGTAAGATATATTTACCAACAACGTTCCCACTAATTTTTTCTCAACTATGTGCGGAAAATAAATATGTGCAGAAAATAAATATTTGCCAGATTTTAAATTTGTATGTGCAAAAAAAAAACATTGTGCGCTATGGTCAGAATAAATACAAAATGTTGTGTTTCCACACAAAATTCCACACAATTAGTTATGTGAGCTGGCCTCAAAAATTGTGTGCGTGTTACACAAGTGCACTCCTTAGAGGGAACATTGTTTACCAATAAATATGATGTTTAACAAGTAAGATGAGAGCTCTCCAGAGAATCTCTATTACTTATTTACAGAAACAAAAATATGTGTTCAATTGCTTCCCCAGAAGGTGTCACTATTGTGTTATTGTAATTTATTTTTACATATTTTTTGAGTATGAGAGGCAACCTGTGCAGGACCCAAAATTGCAGGGTGATCATGACCAGGAACAATAATAAGCAATATAGTTGCTGACAACTGACAACTGAAAAGCACTTTTGCATATAGGGAGTTCTGTTAAAGTCATTTACCGAGTGTGATATGGTGTTGGCATGTACTTGCTTAGGTAATGAGGAAAAATATTGGTTATGCACAAAAGGTGTATAACCACCAGTTGGTAGTCATATTTTATATATTCCTTGTTAAATGGTTAACCATGTCAGACAATTTTGTGTGTGCCACATTGTCTCCTTTATAAGGGACCCTTGTTTCCTTGTTTAAAAAACAAAGATAAGTAGACTTTGCAGACTGCAGAGAATACAGAGCATTGCTCAGATGTTATATTGTGTGACATTACCCTATATAACATTTAATGACTCATATGAACTGACATGTGGGGGCAAATTTACTAAAGGAAGAAGTGACTAACGCTGGTGAAAATTCGTTGCGTGATGTCATTTCAGTACTTCACCAATTTACTAACAGCGTAACTTCACTAGCGAAAGAGATTGATGCTGGCGCTCATTCGCACTCTGGTGAAGGGACCTAACTTGCGCAAATTCACTAAAAAGTGGATTTTACTGAATGTTACCTCTTGCTCCACACTTGCCTTCGCCACTTCAGAGCAGGTGACGTGCAATAGAGTAGATGGGACTTCCTCAAAATTTAGTTAAAAAATTTTCTAAGTCCCAAAAAACGATGGCATCTTTTCCTTTATTCAGGGTGATAGGCTGCAAAAGAGCGTACATTTTTTGGGGGGTCACCGGCTTCCCCCCTACATTTCCTAACATATGGCACATAAACTATACACTGGGCTCATGTGTAGGGCTTTATAGCAACTCTATTTTCTTTTATTAAGCTTCCCTGGGCTTATGTAATGTAATGTATTTGCTGCAACATATACGTCCATTCAACTTTAACTTCCCGCCGTATGCAAATTACCCAAAGCTAGCGCAACTTCGCAACTTAGCCAGCGTTCGCCAGCAGCTTTGCATGTTAGTGAATTAGCGTTGTCTGAGCAAATGCCTGGCAAAGTGTTGCACTGCCTGCGAAGCCGTCGTTGGAAAATTTTCGCCACTTAGTAAATTTGCCCCAAAGATTTTTGTTCTTACTCCTTTATCTCATAATTCTCCATTCTTTTTCCTAATACTACATCGTTTTATTGACAGGCTTAATACTTTTTATAACGCAAAATATTAGAGCACATCTGTGACCTTATGAACCCTTTTTTATGCTTTACAGAGTTAAGCATCAAGTCCATCAAGTTCAACTCCTCCAACTGAAACTCAGTGCACATACATACACACAATCATAACAACTAGGTTTCTATATCTATAGGTTTTAAACCTCAGTAAGTTACTCTCTGCACATTGAATGTGGGAGCTTCTAAGCGAGCGTTGCATATGATCAAAGTCAAAGTAAACTTTATTGTCATCTCAGCAGTATACGAATACACAGTGAGACGATACGACGTGGCTCCAGCTAATACATATCACAAAAAGGCACTTAAAAATACACAATAAATATGTAAACATGAAACGTGCAATATATTGTAGACTTTTCCGTTCAGCAGGGCTGGCACTATGGTACCAGATGGAGATGCAGCTCTATGGTGCCCCTGTAGAACACTGTGAGGGTGGGAGGCGGAAGGCTGGCCCGTTTCAGTATTCTTAGGAAGGGAAGATGTTGCTGAGCCTTTTTGGTGATGGAGGCGGTGTTGGTGGTCCAGGTGAGGTCATCAGAGATGTGGACTCCCACGAATTTGGTGTTCTTTATTGTCTCTACTGTGGAGCCATTGATGTTGAGTGGTGTGTGAGCAGGGCGAGTTCTCCTGAAGTCAACGATCATCTCTTTAGTTTTATCCACATTCAGTGACAGGTTGTTCTCACTGCACCAGACCGCCAGCTGCTGAACCTCATCTCTGTACGCCGACTCATCATTGTGGCTTATGAGCCCCAGCACAGTTGTTTCATCGGCGAACTTGATGATGTGGTTTGAGCTGTGTCTAGCTATGCAGTCATGTGTCAGCAATGTGTACAACAACGGGCTGAGAACAAATCATTGAGGAGCTCCTGTGCTCAATCTGATGGTGCTGGAAACGTTGTCGCCGATACGAACAGACTGATGCCTCTCTGACAGAAAGTCCAAGATCCAATTGCACAAAGAGGTACTCAATCCCAGCTCGCTTAGTTTCCCACTCAGCTTTTGAGGGATGGTGGTATTGAATGCTGAGCTAAAGTCTATAAACAGCATTCTCACACAACTGTCTTTCTTGTCCAGATGAGTTAGTGAGAGGTGGAGAGCAGAAGATATGGCATCCTCAGTTGACCTGTTTGGCCAATATGCAAATTGTAGTGGGTCCAGTGAGCAGGGGAGGGTGCTCTTGATATGTGCCATCTCAAGTCTCTCGAAGCATTTAATGATGACCGGGGTTAGTGCAATAGGGCGGTAGTCATTCAGGCAGGTTACTGAAGATTTCTTTGGCACTTGAATGATGGTGGTGGACTTGAAGCATGTGGGGATGATCATCTGGCTTAGTGA
Organism: Xenopus laevis; assembly: GCF_017654675.1. Classification (NCBI taxonomy): domain Eukaryota; kingdom Metazoa; phylum Chordata; class Amphibia; order Anura; family Pipidae; genus Xenopus; species Xenopus laevis. The sequence continues at coordinate 76,193,502 of NC_054372.1, read as the reverse complement.
TGTGTTGAAAATGTCAGTGAAGACGTCAGCCAGCTGATCAGCACAGTCTCGAGCACACGACCAGGAATGTTGTCTGGTCCGGTAGCCTTTTGTGGATCGAACTTGGTTAAGGTTCGCCTCACGTTGGCCGTGGATAGACAGATGACTTGGTCGGTGAGAGGAGGCATGGCTTTCCTCACAGACTCTTTGTTTAGCGCGTCAAACCGTGCGTGGAACTTGTTCAGTTCCTGTGGGAGTGTGGCGTCTTCATCGATGCTGCGCAGGCTTGTAATGTGTGACAGCCTGAATGCCTTGCCATAAATTGCGTGAGTCTTTTGAGTTGTCTAAATGATTTTGAATCTTCAGTGTGTACTCCTGCTTTGCTTGTCGGATGGTTCGAGAGAGGTTGGCCCTGGCTATTTTAAGAGAAATTCTGTCCCCTGATCAGAAAGCGGCATCTCTTAGCCGTGCACGAACCTTTGCTGTAAACCAGGGTTTTTCGTTGGCTCTCGTGGTGACAGTTTTGGAGACAGTAACATCCTCACAGAGTTTGTGTACTCCTCCAAGTTGATGGAGCCATTGTGGGTAGCAGCCTCCCTGAACATGTTCCAATCTGTGCAGTCGAAACAGTCCTGAAGTGCTTCCACAGCTCCACTCGGCCAGACTGATTTCTGGCTGGTTTTGTGCGTTTGAGCAGCAATGTGTATGTGGGTGATAACATCACTGTCCGGTGGTCGGAGGAACCTATGTGGGCGCGCGCGAAGGCTTTGTAGGCGCCATGCACGTTGGTGTAGACTTTGTCCAAACAGTTTTCTCCCCTTGTAGCAAAGTTCACACGTTGAAAGAATTTGGGAAGCACTGACTTCAGGTTCTCGTGGTTGAAATCGATAAATCCGTCCGGGTGTGTTGTTTGAAGCTTGTTGATAGCCTCGTATAGCTCTCCTAGCGCCAGGTTAACATTTGAGCTAGGCGACAAGTACACAGCTACCACTAGTACTGCGGTAAATTCCCTCGGCAAATAGAAAGGCCGCCATTTAACAATTAAAAACTCCACTTGTGGTGAGCAGTGACAAGTGACTTCAGCAGAGTTCGTGCACCAGAGTTTGTTGATATAGATGCACAAACCGCCACCTCGACTCTTGAAGGACAATGTGGCGTTTCTGTTGGCTCGGTAGCAGGCTAGCTCAGCTAGCTGGATAGCCGAGTCGGCGATGTTTGTGTTTAGCCATGTTTCAGTGAAAATAAAGATGCAACAGTCCTTTATTTCTCGCTGGCTTGAATGCTGGAGCCACAAGGGGCCTATTTATCATGCTGTGTAAAAACTGGAGTGAAGCATTACAGGGGATATTGCCCACAGCAACCAACCAGCAATTAGGAGTCAAAGGCAACCTCACCGCTAATGTTTCACTCAACTTTTAACACAGCATGATAAATAGACCCCTAAATGTTGCATGTGAATGAAGTGTTCAGTAGGTATTGAAAATATTAAATTGGTTGTTCACCTTTAAGTTAACTTTTAGTATGATGTACAGAGTGATATTCTGAGACAATTTGCAATTGGTTCTATTTTTTATAACTTGTGGTTTTTGAGTTATTTAGCTTTTTATTCAGCATTCTCCAGTTTGTAATTTCAGCAATCTGGTTGTTAGGGTCCAAATTACCTAGCAACTATTGATTGATTTGAGTAAGAGATTGGAATATTAATAGGTGAGGATGTGAGTAGAAAAATTAGTAATAAAAAGTAGCAGCAACAACAATACATTTGTAGCTTTACAGAGCATGTGTTTTTCGAAGGGGTCAGAAGAAAAAGGTAAATAATTAAAAAAAACTATAAAAATAAATAATGAAGACCAATTGAAAAGTTGCTTAGAATTAGCCATTCTATTACATAGTACATTTTAACTTAAAGGTGAACCACCCCTTTAAGGTGTTTAAATTTAAAAGGAGTTTATGAGGAATTGCACTTTGGAGACTAAAAAAACCATTGTAAATATGAGTTCCAATAGGTTTGCTGGTGTCACTCAATGTGTGTCTTGTCACATGTATGCGATCTTGGAGCAGCAGTTCCAGGCAGCATTTATATGTAAGAGCTGCAGATTGGTTTTCATCTTAGAATATGAACTGCAGACTCTAAGGAGGGGACTTGCAGCACTGAGGGTTGCAGCATATGTGAGGGAGAAAAGGAGGCTCACAGAGCAAACACTTGCAGAGGTAAATGAAGTGGGGGTGGAGAAGGGGCAGTGGAGGCTAATGAGGGAGATACGTTTGTGACAGTTAAGATAGAAAGTAAAGGATGAAAATGTAGGGGGCTGGTCTACAGCTTGCCCAAAGCAACAGATTTTGGAGACTGGAGAGGACAGCTTTGTAAAATGGGAAAACTGGAGGAGCTGGCACTGGAAATATGATGTGATTGGTTGCCTAACTGGGCAGTAAATATCAGAGGCTCTAATTCGGAGGGACAGAGGCAATAGAAAAAGGAGGAGGGGTATGTCTGTTTGTTAAGCAGGATTTAAATGCTAATGTAAAAGAGGTGATGTTAGAAAACGAGGGAGCTGAAGCCTTATGGGTAGAGCTTTTCAATGGTTGTAATAAGTCCAGCTAATTAATTAAACGAGTATGCTATAGACCCCCTAATGTAAGTGAAAAGGAAGAGGCTAAGTTCCTGCTGCAAATAGGAAAGGCTGCTAGTTTTGACCAAGTAATTATAATGGGGGCTTTTAATTACCTGGATATTGAATGGAGCACCAGTACTGCCAGGACAGTTAATGGAAACAAGTTTATAAACCTGTTGCATGACAATTATATGGCACAGGTTGTTGAGGAGCCAACCAAAAATTATGCTATACTGGATCTAGTGCTCTCTAACAACCAGAAACATATAGCAAATATGCAAGTAATTGAATCTCTGGGTAATAGTGACCATAATGTTATCTTACTTAGGAGCAGATTTATCAAGGGTCGAGTTTCGAAGTTAAAAATACTTCGAACTTCGACCATTGAATTGAAATACTTCGACTTCGAATATCGAAGTCAAAGGTTTTTTTTCAGCAAATTTGGGTATCCTGTGGTCGAAGTAAAAGCGTTCGATTGAATGATTAAATCCTTCTAATCGAACGATTCAAAAGATTTCAGCGAGTGGTCATATGATTTTACAACGACTTCCAAAAACGTAGAAAAATGCTCTAGAAGGTCCCCATAGGCACTTAGGCAGGTTTAATTTGGTGAAGTGTTGAAATCAAAGTTTTTTTAAAGAGACAGTACTTCGATAATCGAATGGTCGAATATTTGAACGATTTTACTTCTAAACAAATTCGAAGTCAAACTCATAGTATCCTATAAATCTGCCCTATTAATGTTTGGTGCAAAAAGCAGATATACACTGGGGCAACAAAATCCCTGAATTTTACAAAAGCTAATTTTAACTGCTTAAGGGCTGCTCTTCAGATCATAGATTGGGGCATTATGTTTTTTTGCTTAAAACACAGAACAGAAATGGTTGTCATTTAAAATATTTATTCCATTAAAAAGTAAAGGTAGATGTGTTAAGAACCACCATATGTGGCTTATTCGGCTGTGGGTAATATCTCTGCGTGTATTGTCGATTGTACGATTTTCAGTGTCTATCGTACGATTGCTGTCAGGGGCAGAACATCGGCTGATCTGTTCTTTAACTACTTTATTTGGTCGGAATGGCAAGACTTTGTTCTGAATGGTTAGTGTCAGATCGTACATTGATTCGTATTATCGGATCTTTGTGTCTGTGGCCAGCTTTAGACTAGGGGCCCACCAAAAAATCTTAGACCAGGGGCCCTCTCTTGGTACTATTGTTTTTCCTGTCCTCACTCAACCTCTTTTCTCCTAGTCTCTTTTTTTTATATACTTTGCATGCTATAATCTATTATTCCATCTATTTAGTCTCTTTGGGGAATGGCCATGAAATAGGCCAAATGTTTATCAGCATGAGGGCCCACTGACACCTGGGTCCACCGGGCATTTTCCTGATATCCCGGTGGGCCAGTCCAACACTGAACCCCATATTATTTTTTTAAGTATATTAACAATAAAAAGATGCAGCCATGTGGCTCCTGTAAATAATGGCCCCAATATGGTTGTAACAGGTAAAGAAAAAGCAAATGTGCTAAATCAGTTATTTTATTTTCATTTTTATTTTAGACAATACAAGAGTCAGAGTTCCAAGACCCACCTCATAACTGCACTGTTGGCTCAGCACAATCTAGTCATTGGCTGACATAGGATAAAAAGCTTAACTCAAATTTGATGTGAACATGCACCAGGGTCAAGTATTAAGAGAGCTAAATTCAGTTTTAGACCAGATTCTAAAAAAATGGAAATGGTGAAAAATTTGTGAAATGCTTGAAGTCAATACTCACGATATTTATGTATGCAACAATTTTGATGCAGTGAATTTGTCTACTGCAAATTTTCACAGCAGTTTCGCAAAAACATTTGTGGGCGTCAAAATGCGGAAATTTGCTGTGAAACCATGCCTGCCAGGCCCGGACTGGCAATCTGTGGGTTCTGGCAAATGCCAGAGGGGCTGCCGTAAGGTCCCATAGACAGTCACTATTTAGTGGACTGCTAATAGTCTCTGAGTACTTGGAATTCCAGGGCCTATCACTACCTGACATCCATGGTGAACAAATTATTTGAAGGCTTGTTAAGGAATCACATACTAAATTATGTCCTGAGCAGTAATCAGCATGGCTTTATGAAGGATATGTCATGTCAGACAAATTTGATAGCTTTTTATGATCTTATTAAAAGATATGAATATAAAGAATACAAACAAAAAAAAGCTCATATCGATGCAGTAAAAAGTATAAATACCTCGAAAACCTATACATTTTTGACAACTCCTAGTGAAAAAAAATCTGAAAATCACTAAAAGTCCAAAATTGATCTAAAGCGGTCTAATCAGATCTGCACAGCTTCCATTGACTTCTTTAGGATCCTGACATCTTTTGCTTGCTGAAGTTTTGCCATTCATGTTTTCTCAAATCTTTTGAAAACATAAAAAAATGGAAAAAAAATTTATATTAAATTGGCCCGTAGAGGCTTATTTATTAAAAGCTGCATTTTAGTGTTTTTAGAGGTTTTTGAAACCATACTTACTAGACTTACAAACAGTAAAAGCACTATTGTCATTGAATTTATTAAAAGTTCAGATTATAAAAACTATGAAAAAGTATGAAAAAGCATTGAACAATCCGAAAAACATTGAATACCTCCAATTTTATCAGAGCTGCTCCCATTGATTTCTATAGCATCTTGTCAACTTTTACTTGTCAAAATTTTGCCTTAGAGGTTTTCGTGGTTTTTAAACTTAATAAATGTCTAATTTTTAGAGCTTTTTAGAAATATAGCAAAAATCATACATCATACCTCCTAATATTTGTAAAATGTAAAGAGGGACAAAAACAGCAATACAGTGATTGATCATGCTTATTTTACACAACTTGGCAGGTTATGAAAGTTTGAACACATTTGTGGGAGTTTTGGGGCCATCTTTTATGTGTTTTATTACAAAAGTGCAGCTGCTCGATTGTTCTGGGCCAAAAAAACTCTTATTTTAATTACGTTTCAGAAACTTTGAATCTTCTTCTGGCGTCAGTGCAGGACAGCATCAGAATAGAGCTGCGGTGGAGGGCCCAGGCCCCTGAAGCAGCAGCCCCGGTGGGCCCCAGGCCCCCCACCGCAGCTGCAGAGGCCCCAGGGCCTCCATTAGAAATCACGGGGCTCCATACAACAAAATTTTCCGGGCCCGCCCACACTAGCGCCCAAGCCCCATCCCAGATCCCGCCCACTCTACCCAAACCCCACTCCATCCCCCCCAAAGACCACACAGACATCAGTGCTAAAAAAGTAACCCTCCCACACACAAGTTATAAAAAGCTATTGGTGCCATGGCCTCCTTTACAAGTAAAAAAAAAATTGGGGCCCCAAAAATTATTTTTAAAAAAAACATTGGTGCCAGGGCCCCCCTTACAAGTTAAAAAAAATTGGGGCCCCCAAAATTTTTTTTTAAAAAATATTGGTGGAAGGGCCCCCCTTAAAAGTTCAAAAAAAAATTGGGGCCCCAAATTTTTTTTTAAAAAAACAAAAAAAATATTGGTGGCAGGGGCCTATAGAATATTAAAATAATACATTGGTGGCCAGGGGATTAAAAAACCCCACATTGGTGTTCAGTAGAATTGAACTCGTGGCTTCAGGACTTCAACTTCGCCTCCTTTTGTGACTTTGGGTCTTTTTGCAGCTTCAGGACTTCAGATTCAGCTGTTTTTGTGACTTCGGGTCTTTTCGCCGCTTCAGGACTCCAATTTCGGATGTTTTCATGACTTTGGGACTTTGGCTTCAGCTTTTTTCGTGACTTCGGGTCTTTTCGCCGCTTTGGGAGTTCGGCTTTGGCTGTTTTCGTGGCTTTGGGTCCTTCGCTGTTCTCAGCACTTCCGCATTTCGGCTGGTCGGAATGGCCGCAGGCTTCGGCGCTCTAAAGGGGGGCCCGGCTCTTTTCAAAACTGCAGCACTGCTGGGCCCCCCTTAATGCCCGGGCCCAGGACACTTGACTTGTCCCCCCTGTTTCCCCCCTCTGTGACCTTTTGGAGCTGCAACCTCCTTCTCCGTCCTCCCAAGCGCATACCTTTTCCTTCTTGTGGCATGGTGGGGCCATGTAGGCAGGTCAGATGCAGTGTCATCATGGAGGGAGCGGGCGGGTCTTGGCCCCGAAGACCAGGGACACCGGGTTTTTGTCCCAGTGTCCCACCAGCACAGACCCTGGGTTGGGTGGTATGCTGTATATTATTTCTAGCAAACCCTGAATTTATAAACATTAAACATAATTTTTCAGTCTGTGGCCCAGTTTTCCAATTTAGTTATGGCTGAAGAGTCACAGGTTTAACTGCAACTCCCAGTATCTCACCCAAGATGAAGACCCCAGTTCAGGGACCTCTACATTTTTATGCCTGTTACAGGACATGTTTTGACTTCTGCTGTTGCATGGCAGAAAATAGTAGTAGTATGATGCAGAGGATGCAGGCAGGATGTAAATGAACACATTTATATGCTATAACAGTTCTCATTACGTATATTAAATCTAAAATTTGTGCACGATTACTCACATATAATGCCCTTAGGGAAGCTGAAGCCACCAACATTTTTGTTATGGAGATGATGCTTGTTCTCAATGCCTTTTAAACTCCTCTTTAGATTTCATGAGAATAAAGGCGTGGGGGGGGGTTCAGTAAAGTATTCGGTGAAAGACAGGTTAGATGAGAGGAAGGGAAAATGGTGGACAAAGGAAGGGAAAATGGGGGAGGAGATTTGGTTGGGAATACTGTTAAGGATAGGGAGGATCACATGTCATATATTCAATATGGTACCAGTATTAAATGTATGTTTGCAAATGCAAGGAGTCTGACTGGTAAAATGGGAGAGCTTGAGGTGTTGTTGCTGGAGGGAAAATATGATGTGACTGGTGTTGCCGAAACATGGCTGAATGAGTCGCATGACTGGGCACTTAATTTCAGTGGCTATACTTTGTTTCAGAGGGACAGAGGCAATGGGAATGTTGGAGGGGTATGTCTGTTTGTTAGGCAGAATTTAAAAGCTTATATAAAGGAGGAGGTGATGTTAGAAAATAAGGGGGCAGAAGTCTTATAGGTGGAGTTCTTCACCAATTGTAAATAGTCCAGCAAATTAATTGTAGGAGTATGCTATAGACTCCCTAATGTAAGCAAGAAGGAGGAGGCTAAACTCCTGATGCAAAAAATAAAAAAATAAAAAAAACTGCTAGTTTGGGTAAACTAATGATAATGGGGGATTTTAATTACCTAGATATTGACTGGAGCAATAGTACTGCCAGATCAGTTAATCGGAACAAGTTTATAAACTTGTTGCATGACAATTTTATGGCTCAGGTTGTTGAGGAGCCAACCAAAAAAAAATGTTATTCTGGATCTAGTGATCTTTAATGACCCAGAACTTATAGCAAATGTGCAAGTAATTGAACCCCCTGGGTAATAGTGACCATGATGTTATATCATTTAATGTCTGGTGAAAATAACAAATATACTCTGGGGCAACAAAAACTTTCAGAAAAGCTCATTTTAGTGCCTTGAGGGCTGCCCTTCAGAGCATTTAAAAGGGATTACTATCACAGCCTGGTAATTATAGGCCAGTAAATTTGACATCTGTGGTGGCAAATTATTTGAAGGCTTGTTAGGTATCATATTTAAAATGTTGTCCTAGTGAATGGCCTTATGAGCAGCAATTCGTGATGGGCTAATTTTGATGCTGGCATCCAAATATTTTTGATGCCTGCGACAATTCTGACGCCTGCAAAAATTCCGACGCTGGCGACAATTCTGACGCCAAAGTCAATGGGCGCCTAGAATTGTCGCCATCGTCGGAAATGTTGCAGGCGTCAGAATTGTCACAGCGTCAAAAATATTTTCACGGGTGAATTTTTTCGGCAATTTATTCGCGGACGGCAAAACGCAGAAATTCGCTGCAAATTCGCCGCCTGGCAATTAAATTCGCCCATCACTAGCAGTTTCAGCATGGCTTTATGAAGAATAGATCTTGTCAGACAAATCTGATTGCTTTTTATGATGAGGTAAGTAAGATGCTGGACAGTAGGGGAGTAGTAGATGTGATCTATTTGGATTTTGTCAAAGAGTTTGATACTGTGCCTCACAAACTACTGCTTTCTAAACTAAGGTCTGTTGGGCTTAATAAAGTCGTTTGCACATGGATAGGAAACTGGCTACAGGATTGGGTACAGAGGGTGGTTGTTATTGGTACATTCTATACTGGAGTAAGGTTCTTAGTGGGGTCCCTCGGGGCTTTGTATTGGGTTCACTTTTTTTTAACTTGTTCATTAATGACTATGGGGAGGTTATTGTAAGTAATTTATCAGTGTTTACAGATGACACAAAACTATCCAGCCCAATTAATTCCATCCAGGATGTGGCATCCTTGCAAAAGCTTGATAAAAGGCCATGTGGCCTGAAACGTTGCCGTGATGCCCCTGTGAAGCACAAATAAAGGCGTTTTAATATATATAAAAAAAAATTCGTTGGTGCTGTCCTGAAGTTTTTTGTCGTATGTGGTGCCAGTGGAAAGTGGCCACTGGCGGACGTGCACCACCCACAAAGAAAGAGTGAAAATCGTTGTGCTGACTGCTTGTCTACTACACATGTAAAAATATCCAAGCAGCATCAAGGGCAAATAAGGTATTGAGCTGTAATAAAATGGACATTGATTCACGGCAGGAAGGGGGTCATTCTTCCACTGTATATTGCGCTGGTAAGGCCCCATCTAGAATATGTTGTACAGTTTTGGACTCCAGTGCTCAAACAGGTCATTATTGTATTAGAGCAGGGGTCCCCAACCTTTTTTTACCCGTGAGCCACATTCAAATGTAAAAAGAGTTGGAGAGCAACACAAGCATAAAATAGTCCATTGGGGGTGCCAAATAAGGGCTGTGATTGGCTCTTTGGTTGCCCCTATGTGGACTGGCAGCCTACAAGAGGCTCTACTTGGCACTATACTTAGTTTTTATGCAATTAAAACTTGCTTCCAAGCCTGGAATTCAAAAATAAGCTTCTGCTTTGAGGACACAGAGAGCAACATCCAAGGGGTTGGAGAGCAACATGTTGCTCGCGAGCTACTGGTTGGGGATCACTGTATTAGAGGGTCCATTATTGAAGATGCCATGTTTAGTTTTCTGTGTCTCAACTCAGTGGGATTTTTGTTGTCACACTGGAGCATAGTGCTGCCCAACTCTTTTCTGTAGTGCAGCAATTACCTACAATAACAGATGTTTATACGCCAGATTATAAAACTCTTGTGATGCCATACAAGATATACTTAATTGAGGGGCTGCATAGTGCCCACAGGCCTCCAATTGGAGAGTTGTGTTGTAAAATATCAAAGTATGTATGTATAAATAACTGAGTGAATCTGCCCTGTTCCGCTTTGCTGAAAAAATTTGAAAAACTACAATAAAATTCTCGAAAACTGCAAAAAAAAATTGTGAAACACATTAAAGTCTGTGGGTGACATTTTTGTCACTGCAAAATATATTGAGTCAATAGGCGATTTTTTCGTCTACTGCACGACAATTATGTCTAACGAGCAGTGTGGCTACTGTGTGGCAAATTTTTGGCATTTTTCCGCAAAACTTTTTGCCAGCAGCAAAACCCAGAAATTCACTGCAAAACAATGCCAAAATTAATTGCTCATCACCATTTATAAAGCAATGCACAATCTTAGAATATATAAAAGTACACACAGAAAGGACAAGAAATATAATGAAGACAACAAAGTTTAAGTGCCATGTGGTAAGAGAGATGGTAGGAAGGAGGTCTCTGACCTGGAAGGCCCTGGACCTGAAACTGGAGGGCAACAGTGAGAAGGAAAGTGCTAGGACTAGACTAATGTTCTAGTGCTTCAAATCTGTGTTTTTTCTTGAAGGAATTGAGAGTGTGCTCCTTAAAGGAGAAATCAACCTGTGGGGAAAAATACCCTACCTAGGAGATGGATAGGAACATACAGTGAGACAAGTGAAGACATAAAGTGAGGAGCAGAATGAATGTGTATTCAGATCTGCAGATAGCTGCTAAACAGGGTTAAAATGAAAGACTACACTGAACAAACAACCCATTATTAAAATTATTCCTATCACTCCTGGCAAGATTAACTACAATACGCTAAAACAGATTTCCTCCATAACAATTTGGGCAGGGGTATAAGGATCCTTCTACTAGAGGAACCATGCTGGTGGAGAAACTTTTACTTATTTTATGTGAAGGTTTAAAATATGCAATATTTTATTTTTGATAATCCCTTTAATTTTAACTAATTGTATGGGTATGCACTGTAACAAGTGTATTCATTCCAATTCCAGGAAAGGACAGAACAGATTGCTCTAAATTAATAAATACATGAAATTCTTTCAGTTTATTACCAAAAGAAATGCTGACTTTGCTTTTTGAGATATTCATTTGCAAGTAGTACACAGCTTAATCTTTCTTTGTGTAGGGACCTATAGGATATCCTATCCCTATAGAGTTAATCCCCTACCTTTTGTATGTAGTTCTCTTTTCCCTAGTTATTGGGCCAAGCCCTTGTAACTGGTAAAGTGTAACACCCACACCTATTGGACAAAGAGTGTAATGACACTCCCCTGCCACACTGCTATATAGTGTTGTGCAGGGAGTGTCCTCTTCCTCTTTGGCTCCTGGTGCTGCTGCTAGGTGAATCTCCACTGAGCCTGGGATCACCATAGGCCCCAGTAAGCATTTACCCCAGAGGGACCTGACACCTTTGGTGCTAAGTCGGGGACCAGGTAACCCCGTGAACGAGGACCAGCTAATATAGAAAGATCTTGTTATAGTCTCTCTAGGAGAGAAAGACAGAGAGGTGTAGCAGAAAGAGCATTGTAGTAGGGAGTAGCTTCCCACAAGGCCTGTTTGCCTTTAGAGCAGGGAACTCAGTTGATAGGCATCTAGGTGAGCAAAGGACTACCTGTACCCTACCTGATAGATCCCGATCCCCTCACTGGCAACGTCGGTTGAACTGGGAATTGATGTACACCTATCTACAATATCCTTTGGGAGTCGCACCTGTTTGACTATGAACCTTGTACTGTCCAAAGTGATTCCACCTGCTGTGTCCTCAGTATATTTGTAAGTAAACCTGTGGTCATTTGCCTCTGGCATAATAAATCTTGCTCCTGTTTTACCTTTTTAAAGAACCTCCTGGCGTCCATTATTCTATTGTACACTTAAATGCCTGTGAGTTGTAGTTCAACTACAGTTTAACGGGGAAGCTTCCATTTGGCGAAGGCTCTGCCCTGGGTGAGGATTCGCAATGTAACCCATGCTCACTACCTAGCTGGTCACCCTTACTCTAATTACTCTAATTGGCAGAATAGGCCAAGAAAGCGTTACATTTGCATGTAAAATTAAGTTGATTTTACCATAACTTGGAAAAAAATGTCTGATGAAAGAGTAACCATTGACTTGTGTGATGCAAATTTACATGGGATTGTATACTCCTCCAGTATGTTGCAATTTTACTCATTGTTTTGGAGAATAATTAGAAGGCAGTAAAATAATGTTTTTGACTGAGCAGTCAAAGTATTTGTCACAAATGCAATTCGCATCCAGGGGTTCAGGCAATTATTTTTTATGTTGGATCACTGGCAGTCAAATCCTAAACTATCAGTTTTGCCCCTACAAAACTATAGTTTATGAAAGGAGGGTAATGAGACTTATTATCATCTTCATTGCAAATTAGCAGTAACAGTACTTTTTTTTATATCCTCCTTATCAGTATTCATTAAACACACTAATATTTTACCTGCAATAAACTACGGAATCTAATACCACACTGGTAATATTTAGTTTTTAGTTTATTCAGGTTCTTGTGTCATTTGCTGTCATTTTTCATAATCAAAATTTCATTGCGATTATAAACAAAACACAAAAACCAGCTCTTTGCGCTATGTAGTAGGGAAGTGAAATTAAATATATGTTTTGATTTACTTGTCAATTTTAATATAGATACAAACTGCATAATCTAAAAATCTCATATACAAAGCTTAATTTTTCTGACTTTATTGCCTTTCGTTTCAGAGACCAATTTACAGTTTGCATTCTGACATTTAAATTAAGAGTATGCTCTAATTCTTGTGCATAACATTAATGAATTAATAGGCTCTTCTCTGCAAAGCCTAATTTTTATGCATAGTACCATAACATTGCTACCGGGACGGGATATGTAGATAGATCATTTTTTTTTGTCCTCAATACAACATTTTTTTGTCTTTAAATAAAAAGTACATATTGATCAAAATTTAAATAATTTATATTGACGCAGTTTTGGTAATCAGAAGGGGCATCTGTAATACTGTATTCTGGTGGTATTAGGCGGTGGACATTATCTCAAAACATAGTGCCTTACAGAGATTATTATTATTATTATTATTAACATGTATTTATATAGCGCCAACATATTGCGTAGCACTGTAAAGTAAATGTGATTATACAACTAAATCACATGAATTATATACATAGAACATATGGAGTTACATACATCACAATCAATACAGGTACAAAAAGGTGAGGAAGGCCCTATGTATAGGCATACACTCTAAAGGTAAGGGAGTAAATACACAAGGTGTGGGAGTGGACAAGATCGAATTAAGTGGGTGAGAAAAGTGGTATTGTATGTGGTGTTGCGTTTGGTAGTTAAGCAGAGTGAGGGTAGGCTTCTCGAAAAAAGTGCGTTTTAAGAGATTTCTTGAAAGCAGAAAGGTTGGGAGAAAGTCGGACAGACCATGGGAGAGAGTTCCAGAGGAGGGGTGCAGCCCTTGCAAAGTCTTGAATGCGAGCATGTGAGGAGGTAATGAGAGAAGAGTTGAGTAGCAGGTCAGTAGAGGAGTGTAATAAGCGATTGGGTGAGTATATAGAGATGAGTTCAGAGATGTAGGGTGGGGCAGAGTTATGAAGTGCTTTGAAAGTCAGTGTCATTAATTTGAATTTGATTCTGAAAGGTAACGGAAGCCAGTGCAGGGATTGACAGAATGGCGAGGCAGAGGAGGAGCGTTTGCTGAGGTATATGAGCCTCGCAGCAGTGTTCATTATGGACTGGAGAGGTGACAGTCTCTGGAGGGGAAGGCCAATTAAAAGAGTTACAGTAGTCTAGACGCGATATGATGAGAGAGTGAATAAGAATTTTGGCAGCATCTTGGGTGATAAATGATCGTATTTTGTATATGTTCTTTAGGTGGAAGTGACATGATTTAATAAGTGACTGGATATGAGGAGTGAATGACAGGGCAGAATCTAGGATAACCCCAAGGCACCGGGCCTGGGGAGAGGGGGTGATAGTGGAATTGTTAACTATGATGGATACTTCCGGGATGTTACTAGCGTTAGTTGGAGGAAAGAGAACCATTTCAGTTTTAGAGAGGTTTAATTTAAGGTAGCGTTGCGACATCCAGGTAGAGATAGCGGACAGGCAGGAGGAGACGCGAGTTAGGAGTTCTGGGTTGAGATCAGGAGATGAGAGATAGATCTGAGTATCGTCAGCATAGAGGTGGTAGTGGAAACCATACGAGTTGATTAATTTGCCGAGGGAGGAAGTATAGAGGGAGAATAGTAATGGTCCCAGGACAGAGCCTTGAGGAACTCCAACAGAAAGAGGTAGGGGAGAAGATGATACTCCATTGTAGGAGACACTGAATCAACGATTGGTGATGTAAGAAGAGAACAGGACAGGGATGTGTCACGAAGGCCAAGCGAATGGAGGGACTGGAGGAGGAGAGGGTGATCTACAGTGTCAAATGCGGCTGAGAGATCAAGCAGTATTAGTAGTGAGAAATGATTGTTGGCTTTAGCGGTTAAAAGGTCATTAGTTAGTCGAGTCAGTGCAGTTTCCATGGAGTATTGTGGCTTAAAACCAGATTGTAGGGGGTCCAGCAGGTTATTGTCAGAGAGGAATGAGGTTAGTCGGTTGTAGACTAGGCGCTCAAGTAGTTTAGAGTTGAAAGGTAGCAGAGAGATAGGTCGGAGGTTGTCAAGATTGGAGGGATCAAGAGAGGGTTTCTTCAGAATGGGGGTATTACATATTGATTGAGATTACATATTGTTTGTATTAGTGCATGTACTAGTGCCCCCTAAGGTCCCTACCATGCACTCTATAGCCTGTTCCATCAGGAACATCTAAACCTGTCTGGTTTTGTTCCTTGGTAGTTTTTCTTTCAACCTATTTAGTGTAGTTACCACATAATCTGGGGTTTTGCCTTTAAAGAACAGAAGCATACAGATATGCACACTAGGGGTGCACCAAATCCACTAACTGGAATTCAGACGAAATCTTAATGAAAGATTCGGCCGAATATTAAACTGAATCCGAACCCTAATTTGTATATGCAAATTAGGGCTAGAAAGGGTTACAGAGAACCTATTAAATATTTTAACAGGAACTGTTTCAAGTTTTACTATTGAAATGTTTCTAATAGTTCTAAGACTCCAAATCATTAAAATACATTGTACCTGGGGAACAAACATTTTCAATAATTGATCACACAGACCCACACACAAAGAGAACACTTTCCACTACACACAGTAAAGACAGTAAAAAGTAAAGTCCATTTTTCTGCCACCATAATAGACTGGTTCAGTGTCAGCCCGAATACCCCAGAGACCTGTTTTTTACAATGCATTAGCCACTATTTGGTCTGTACTGGCTTTTCCAGCCTCAGTAAACACAGACACTGTTGTTCTCTACATTTGCTCATCTCATATAGTAATTCTAGAAGAAATATACCTTGACTTTAGAGTCTTCCCAGCTACTGTGCCACATTATATACAGTATATTAGTGCACAAAAAAACACTCCATATGATGCAATTGTCCAGCTGTATGTAACAACATCAGCATACATATGAAGTACTGTACTTACCACAACAGAAAAGGCTATTTTAAAGGATCAGTAACACCAATAAATTAAAGTGTTTTAAGGTATTGAAAATATAATGCAATGTTATTCTCCACTGGTACAACTGGTGTGTTTGCTTCTGAAACTCTACTATAGTTTATATAAGCAGTTAACAGGGAACCTGAGATATGTCATGGTCGCCCACTCAACCGAGTCAAAAGCTTTCTCATTGTCTAATGAAGCAATGACCCTTTCATCTGAGTTGTTGTGTTCAATTACTAGATTAGTATAAAGCCTCCTCAAGTTGACTTCCGCTGATCTACCCAGGATAAACCTGGAATGACCTAAGTGAATTATGGCAGGGAGGATGGGGGCTAACACTTTAGCCAAAATTTTTGTGACACTATTTATAAGAGATATTGGGCGATATGATGCACATCGCATGGGGTCTTTGCCCAGTTTTAATATCAAAAAAAGGGAGTTGTTAGTGGAGATTGGTAAGGAATTATATAGATAGCATTGAAGAGTTTTGCTAGACATGGTGCTAAGAGCGAGCTGAACCTTTTATACCACTCCATGGGTAGGTCGTCTAGGCCTGGAGTTTTCCCAGATGTAAATGAGTTGCTAGGCTCCTTTACTTCTTGGGCAGTTATGGGTATATTCAAATTGTTGCTATCAGTGTTTGGCAGGGGAGACATAGAAATATCATGGATATACTCTTGCATATCTGATTCCGGTATGGTCAATTTAGTCTTATATAGGTGTTGGTAGTAGTTATGGAAGGCAGCGTTTTTCCCCCAGGCATGTTTGAACATTCCCATTTTCGTCTCTTGTGCCTGGTATTGTTGTGGTATGAGTCCCTTGCTAGTTTCCCAGACATATCCCAAGATTCCAACAGATTTGCTCTGTGGTAAATGTGTGATTTTTTTTACCTCTTCTGTTTGTGCTATCAGCAACTTAGTTTAGGAGAGTTGCCAATCTATTCTAGTATTCTCATTGGGAGTTGTAATATAGGCTTTCTCCAGGTCCACCACCATTTGTTTAAGTTTAGCCAACTCTAGCCTATGTTGTACATTGAGGCGCTTGATGTGTGAGATATATTCACCTCGTATGAAGGCTTTAAGAGCGTCCCACATTATCGTGTATTCAGTTGTTTGCTCATTAGTTTGTAAAAATTCTTTAATGCTAGCTGCAATGTGATCACATAGATCCGTAGGAATAACCCAATATTGACTCAGTCTCCAAATATTATTGCTTGCCTCCCTCCCCATTTGTAGACACACTAAAATAGGTGAATGGTCTGTGAGGTGTTGAATATCCAACACTATCTGATTAGCTTCAGGTGAACCTAAAGCCATATCGATGCGTGACAAAGTAAAATGTGCTTGGTTATAACATGTGGATGAGCAATCCCTGGGTTCCTATATCTCCACAGGTCTTTAAAGGAGAAGGAAAGCTACGGAGACATTTTATTGCCAATATATTAGCTGCAATAGTGCAAGCTAGAATGCTATATTTATTCTGTAGAATGTTTTACCATACCTGAGTAAAAAGCTCTAGAAACTCTCTGTTTGTTTAGGATAGGAGCTGCAGTATTAATGTGGTATGACATCACTTCCTGCCTGAGTCTCTCCCTGCTCTGGGCTCAGATTACAGTAGAAAAGGGAGGGGGTGGGGAAGAGGAGCAAACTGAGCATGCTCTTGCCCAGGGCAATGAGGTTTAAGCTGAAGGCAGGAAGTCTGATACAGAAGCCCATGTGTACACAATAGAAGGAAAGAAATGCAGTTTTTCTTTTGACAGGGGACTCAGAGCAGCATTACTTTGAGGGTTTACTGGTATATTTAGATGGACCTTTCTGATAAGGCTTACTTAGTTTTAACCTTTCCTTCTCCTTTAAGCCCAAATGCATCGAACCATCTATGAAAGGCATTATCTGTACGGGAGGGTATAGGGAGTCTGTCAATGTGTTCATCCAACACTGCATTGAAGTCCCCTATTAACAAAAGCGGGCATCAGGCAAGTTAGCTAGCTTGTACATAATAGTATACAATATTGCATCTGAGAATGGTGGGGGGACATAGATATTAACCAGGGTGATTAAGGATACCAAAATATGAGCCTGAACTATCCGGAATCTGCCCTCTGGGTCAGATATTAGGTGCATCAAGGTAAAGGGACATGTTCTATTAACTAGGATTGTAACTCCTCTTGAATAGGTTGAGTATGTGGCATAGTATGCCACCGACACCCATCTTTTTTTGAGTGTCATAAGCTTACTGCCATCTAAATGTGTTTCCTGGAGGAACACTATATGATGGTTGTGTTGCTTTATAAATTGAAAGACCAAACTACGCTTTATAGCGCTGCAGAGACCCCCGACATCCATGACATAACATTCAATTTAGACATTGTATATTATGGACGAGAGAAAGTTAACCCTTGAAACTGCAACACCCCATCCAGGAGCCTTGCAACCCACGGAACAGGGTTTAATAATACATAATAGTAATTAACTACAATGGTAGCGTGGTGTGAAACACAACTGCGATACTAACGTAACGTAGAGCAGAAAAGAACAGATGTCACATAGCCTGTAACCTGTATAGGTAACCTATTAGGTTGCCACCCTTTCAACCACCAAACAGTTCGTAGTCTTAATAATTCACCCTCAGACGCACCCTCCCGTTGCTTTGGAGGAATTCCTATGACTAGGTGGCATCAAAAATTGATCCACTAATTAATAGTACAGAGTCAATTATGGTGCTTTGTTAATGCGGGCGAAACGCGCGTCAGGCGCATTTTAGTTTGGTTAGGCAGGGTGACTGAACTACTAAGAATTTAGGCCACAGCTTCACATCACGAATGGGAGGGAATCTCTGTGGATGAAGGGGTGGGCGATCTACGGAACCGCTCTCTGGGTAGTTTAAATGTAAGCTGCTAAAGCACCATCATTGACTCTGTACTATTAATTAGTGGTTAAATTTTTGATGCCACCTAGTCATAGGAATTCCTCCTATAAACATAAGAACTGTTTGGTGGTTGAAAGGGTGGCAACCTAATAGGTTACCTATACAGGTTACAGGCTATGCGACATCTGTTCTTTTCTGCTCTACGTTAGTATCGCAGTTGTGTTTCACACCACGCTACCATTGTAGTTATTTACTATAGACTGTAGTGGTTCACTACAGACTCTATGTATGAGCCTTACGTTTGACCTAGGGGTGGCAAATATCGCTTTATCTAACCATTGTTCTTTGTCTCCCTGTGCCTAACTTGGTTTGAAAAGCTATCCTGGACCAATTTTTTAATTAAATTATTAGTAAAAGTTAAGTTTTAACCCTGTTCCGTGGGATGCAAGGCTCCTGGATGGGGTGGTGCTGTTTCAAGGGTTAACTTTCTCTTTTCTCTCAATACTTATTTCTTTAACCCTGCACACCATTCATTGGTTTTCTCAATTGATGGGTGGTGCTCCCTTATCTTGCTTGTGATTATATTATGGAAGAGATAAGGGCCTAGTGAAGGCCACCAATGCACAACATTACATATCATAATTTTTGAAGTCAAGTACTGGTACCACACATACTCAGAAATGAAGAAGGTAAGGAGAGCAAGGGGAAAAAACTAAACTGTGAACATACCCTAACCTCCACCCCATCCACCACTATCCCCAATATTAGAAGTGGATTTATCCCCCAAACAAGAACAAATATACTTATGGTTACGGTCTGCTATCTTAGCAGGAATATGAAGTCTCGGAGCCTATTGAAATTGTGCGTCCCGTGCTCACAGGTAGAATAAACATTCCCAACGGAGTAGGTAAACTGAAGGTTCTAGGTGCTGCTCAAGATTTTGCTTTAGCAGCATGGTGATCTATTGGCTTTTGCCTCGTGCCAGTGAATTGCGTCTTCTGGCCTTATGAAAAAATGTGTTTGATCATTTGCTTGAACCCTTAATCTTGCCATGCCATGCAACCCTAAAAAGTTTTTTAAATATATTAATAGTAAAAAGATGCAAGTTGAGAGTGTTGCTCCATTAAATAATGGTACTAGTATGGTTGTAACAGATACAGAAAAGGCAAATGTGCTAAATCAGTTCTTTTCTTCAGTGTATATAATGGAGGAGTCTGATTTCCCAAGCTAAATTTATAGCTGCACTAATGGCTCAGGATATGATTCATAAAGCTTTAATAAAATTAATGTAAACAAGGCTCCAGGGACTGGTGGATTACACCCCCGGGTTCTAAGAGAGCTTAGTTCAATTTTAGACCAGCCCCTATTTCTGATTTTCTCAGATTCACTTTCATCTGGTATGGTGCTTATGGATTGGAGAAAAGCTGATGTTATTCCAATATTTAAAAAGGGATTACTTTCTCAACCTGGTAATTATAGGCCAGTAAATTTGATATCTGTGGTGGGCAAATTATTTGAAGGCTTGTTAAGGGATCACATTCAAAATGTTGTCCTATTGCTGCATTATGAGCAGCAATCAGCATGGCTTTATGAAGGATAGGTCATGTCAGACAAATTTGATTGCTTTTTATGATGCGGTAAGTAAGATGCTGGACAGTGGGGGGGGGGCAGTAGATGTGGGGTTTTTTTTTACAGTGAGAGCTGTGAAGATGTGGAATTCTCTCCCTGGATCAGTTGTACAGGCTGATACAGTACATTAGATAGCTTTCAGAAGGGGGTTGGATGGCTTTTTAGCAAGTGAGGGAATACAGAGTTATGGGAGTTAGCTCATAGTACAAGTTGATCCAGGGACTAGTCCGACTATTCCACTATGCTTCCAACCTGCTCGCGCATAGACACTCCCCCCATATTGCCCCATTTCTTGAAGCAAAGGGAAATAAAACTTTGATAAATGACTCCTATATTCTTTATATTATTGTATGCCGCCTAATGCTTAAATAATGTAACAAAAATCATATGTACTATCATATTACTGGTAAAAGGTTCATATATATGTTATCACAAAAAATGTATTTAAAAAGATTAAAGGATGATAAGTAAACCCTTACAACTTAAGGCACTGACATGCAAAGAGATATCTTAAAAAAATATTTTAATATTATTCCATTATTCCAGCACAAAGAGTCAGATTCATATATTGGACATTAACATTACAATCATTTTCATTAAGTGCAGTTAGATGATATAGATAAATATTGGTATCAGTTTATTGATCCAGTGGTGCTACACACATTTATTTATGAGTTGCCTGCCATTAATGTCCAATTATTCTTTTAGAGGCAGATTTATCAAGGGTCAAATTTCGAATAGTGTAAAATTCGATTAAACTTGTTTTCGATTTTAAAAATTAGATTTTTCACTTATTTATGAAGGTACTCGAATTTGTGCTTTTCGATCAACTTCTAATCTAATTTGATTTGAGTTTTTGACCATAACGCATAGTCGTATATGATCGGGTTTGCCGTTGCCCCGCTTAAACTTGAATCAATTAATTTGAGTTTTTTAACTTCCTTTCTGCTATGACATAAGAAGTCTTCCAGTGGCCATTTTAGGTGCATTTTCGCGCTGATTCCTCACTTGTTATTTAGACTACAGAGGTGGAGGATATCTATATAACAGGCTGCAATCTTTTGGTGGACTTTTGGGCAAATAGCTGATCCTGGCTGATTGTTTTTACACCAGTAGCAAATGTCACCTTTTATGAAATTTTCCTGGAAAAAAGTACTACATGTGTTACATCATGATGTATTTATTACCCTTTTGAAACACAAATAGATATTTTATGGGGGTGGGATGCTGCTCACCTGCCCTACCCAAAATTGTGCAGCAAGTTTAAATACTGCAAAGGCAAAGGTGTTGAAAATGTTCACTCAAGTGTACTTCCCTTTAAATTCTCCATTTACCACTTGGTATGATCAATAAATATGATAAGGAACAAGTTAGATTTCATCTGGAAATAATGGAAATATGGAAAGATTTGGAATTATATAAAGACTTGTAAGACTATGAGAAATACAGCAAAAGAATCAATAGTGACATAGAGAATTTGGAGAAAAAAATCATCGATACCAAACAGAAAAAAATCCTAAGGGATAAAGCTGATTATGAACAAAATAGAGTGTTCTCATGGGAGATGAAATTGAATCCACAGAAGGGCAGTTGGGAAAGATTGAAACCAGCAATAAAAACCAGGGGCCCCTATAAATCCCCCAATAGAGGGAAACAGAGGGATTTTGACAACATAGATAATGATTCTGATAATACCTCTGCTAGTGTCTCTTTTTTAGCAACATCTGGGAGTGACTTGGAGGATGCCCAGGAGGAGGAATTACAAAAGGTGGCACATACAACCAACAAGAGAAAACCAAGAGAAGAAAGAGAGGACAGAGAGGAAGAAGGAAGACAAGCAACAAGCATGAAATCGAAAGGAACAAGATCAAAGACCAACAAGAAATACAGATAAGAGGAGATCAAGATAAACAAAAAGATCTGGTAATTAACTTATCTGACTATGAACTAACGGATTATGAAAGACCAGTATTGAATAAGGGTCTAACATTTTGTCCCTCTAATCATTTTTCATTAACTGATTACATTATTGATGTAAATACGCTAGTGAGATCATTAGCATTAAAAAGGTTTTTTCACACAAGAAATAGAGATATAGAACAACAATTACCTGACAGTCAAGATAGCAAGTTTTTTAACCCAAGATGTAATTGAAGCTATAAACCAATTGAATCTAGGGAATACTACTACTGCCATGCATACACCAGGGGAATTGGAGATGACAGAAAATACTAAGATAATACATACGGATTTAAAGGTAAAGTCACACTTCAACCCTTCAACACACCGGGGGCCCTTCGTAGAGAGATTCTATGACTTGGTAATCTTGGATTTGAAAGCATTATCAGGCAAACAAGATTTAACATATACTAATAATTTGAATAAACATGAGTACCAAGCAATAGAGTCTCTCAAGAAGAATAATAACAGTCATAAGAAATTCAGATAAAGGAGGATCCATAGTTATCCTTAATCGTGATTATTATGAATCTGATATTAAAGAACAACTTGAGGACACCAATAATTATGGCAAACTGGATGGTGACCCCACATTACTCTTTCAGAAAAAAACTATATAACTTTTTACAATATGGTAGAACAGAATGTATATTAAATGATAATGAATTACAATATTTGCAGGTAGAATACCCAAAAATCCCTATTTTTCACACCTTTCCAAAGGTGCACAAGGATCCCCACAGACCCAAAGGACGCCCGATAATTGCGGGTATTGGATCTCTAAACCAGAAATTAAGTGAATATGTGGACAAACTAATACAACCTATTGTAACACATTTACCCTCATACCTACGAGACAGTGGGGATGCAATCAGTAAATTGACTGACATAGAATGGAAGGAGGGGTACACTTGAGTCACAATGGATGTTTCAGCGTTGTATTCATTTATATTACATCATGATGGCCTGCATGCCTTACAGTACTGGTTAAAAGAGATGAACTTATATACCCTAAAACAGAGCCAGTATATAGTAGATGCAGTGGACTATTTATTAAGACATAACTATTTCATGTTTGATGGTCAATATTATTTGCAGAGGTGTGGTACAGAAATGGGGGCAACGTTTGCCCCCATCGTATGCCAACCTTTTTATGGGATGGTTTGAGAAATACCACATATTTGCAGATAATAACCCCTATAGGAAAAACATCAAAAGCTACTATTGCTATATAGATGATTTGATCATAATTTGGGAAGGGAGTGAACAACAATTAGATATGTTTGTAGAATATTGCAGCCAAAATAATAATAATATACGTTTCACATATGAGTGATAAGACAACAATGGAAATCCTAGATATACAATTTACAACAAAGGATTCACAAATTTTTACTAATGTGTATAGGAAATCCATAAGCAGGAATTCACTATTACATAGAAACAGTAGTCATCCAGAGCCTCTGCTGAGGGGTGTACCGACTGGGCAGTTCATCAAACTTAGACAGAACTGTACCACTTGGGACACCTTTCATCAGAGAGCAATGGAGTTTTGGGATAGACTTATATCCAGGGGCTATGAAACAAAATGTGTCAAACAAGCCTATGAGAATGCGATATTGAGAAATAGGATTGAATTATTGAACACGTCAAATAAGACCAGACAGAAACAAAGGGACAATAGGATGAGGTATATAACATATATAGAGGGAGAAAAAGTTAACCCTTGAAATTGCACCACCCCATCGTGAGACACCGATAACTCAAGGAACTTGGTTAAAACGTAACTTTTACTAATGTACTAAATAAAATCGTGAGTCCAGGAAACCATTTAAAAATGAAACTAGGACCAGGGAGACAAAGAACCAAAATTAGGTGAAGCGACAAATGCGAACCAGGAGTAGATTAACAGGCTAATGCCTAAAGTCTGTAGTGAATCACTACAATCCGCAGTGAACAACTGCAGCAAACAACGCCGTGTGGGGTGAAAAAAAACACATATCACATGGCCTGAATGAATTCTCTATAGGTAACCCATTCCATTGCCACTCATTCCACCACCCATCCACTTTCCAGTTTTGATAATTCCACCACCCATTCACCCTCCGGCGCACCCTCCCATTTCCATGGAGAAATTGGTAAAACAAGGTGGTATCAGAATTAATCCGCTATTAAATTACTGGAATAAATTGTAGTACTGAGAGGATAACAACTAGGTTCGCATAAATTCTACCCCAGAGCCAAGCTCCGTCGTTCGCCCACCCCTTCACCCTCAGAGCTTCCCGCCCATTTCAGCCATGAAGAGGTAGCCTAAATTAATGAAAGTTCAGTCCCCCTTGCGTACCTAAAGCTAAAAAAAGCACCTGGCGCGCGTTTCACCAGCGTTAAGCCGGCTTTGTCAAAGGCATTTCCGCTGCCGGCGGCTCTCCCCTATAAATAAACAAATATGGAGCGGTTAACATTTGAACCGGCCAATCATGGAGCGACACGTCATCAAGGGGAGGATCCAATGTGTCAGTGATTTGATTGTGACAATCCGGTCGAGTTAATGGGTTGTGCGGCTATTGAAAACCATCTATTGCTGGTGACATCATACAGACGCTCGCAAGCCATTGAGTAATCGTAGCTGTCGCAGTCTCAGAAATTGCGCGACCACGTTCTGTCCATTACTGACAAAATATTGCCACATTCATTGACAGTGTATAATCTGATGCCATAATCCCAATACTGCTTGTTCACATATTGAGTGCTTATTGGGAGAGCCTGCCTGCGGTTACAAACTAGACAGCATGTGAAAATGAAAAATTGTTATAATGAAAAGAATTAAGCTACTGTATACATAGTCACTTGAGACTACCAAAGATACAAAGTATCAATTATGAGTGCAGATGTAACTAATGTTACCATTTGTGATAAACATTATGATATTGATAAAGAGACCTAAGAAAACCTATTTGTCTCCCTGTCTTGAAGGTTGATGATTATTTTTAGATGAATACATTCATTGTAATGCTTTCATTAAGTCCCATTGGGCCCAGTGCATTCATCCTAAAGATCCATTCACTTTCTCTAGAGAGTAATGCCGTTTCAATATCTCCACCTCTGATCCCAAGAGAGACTTTGTGAAGACCCATTGCTCTTAGATCAGTGCTGGAATTATTATGGAATTCCAAAAAAATGCCGGCTGACAGGTGGTAATTTCTTATGGTTCTTAATCCATTCTGGTGCATTCTCAATACTAGAGACATGCTCCAGAAGGCGTTTCTTAAAAGGCCTATTGGTTTTACCGATATAGATCTTATTGCATGGGCATAGTAGCATATAGATGACATTGTCAGTGGTGCAAGTGAATGTCTGTGTAATCTTGAATATCTTCCCAAACCTGTCAGTAACCATATTCTGATTGTGCATAAAAGCACAAGCCCTACATTTACCACAGGCAAATGTTCCAACCCGTGTGGGTTTAGTTGGTGGTCTCGAAAAATGACTTTTAACAAATTGGTCCCTTAAATTGGGTGCCCTGCGGCAGCAGGTCAAAGGTCTTGGACCCAATAGTTTGCCTAATATTGGGTCGGTATGTAAAATGTGCCAGTGCTTTTTAAGTGTGCTGTCAATAGTTGACCATTGTTTGCAGTAAGTGCTAATAAACCGTACAGGTTGTTCTGCGTTGGATGTCGATCGTGTGCGACCTTCTAACATGGAATTTCTAGGGGTTTTTGAAGCTCTAGAATACATCCTTCTAATGACAGTCATTGAGTAACCCCTTTCTTGTAGGCGTTTAGTTAATTCACATGCCCTTAGTTTGAAAGTTGATGAATCTGAGCAATTCCGTCTCAGGCGTAAGAATTCCCCAATCGGGATACCCCTTTTAGTGGCAATTGGATGATGGCTATCAAAGTGCAGAATAGAATTAGTCGCAGTAGTTTTGCGAAATAAATCTGTGCTGATGGAGCCATCTTCCTGGATGATCAATGTCACATCAAGGAAGTCCAAACTTTAGTCACTGATTGTGTGAGTCAATCTGATGTTCAGATTGTTATGATTGAGAAGATTCAAGAATTCAGTCAGAGTTGCCATGTCCCCTGTCCATAGAAAAATCAGATTGTCTATATAACGAAACCAATGTGAGATGTGTTGAGTGTATGGGGCCATCTGGTCATCAAACACATAATTAGCCTCCCACCATCCCATGAACAGGTTCGCATACGTTGGTGCGAAGGCAGCACCCATTGCAACACCCCTAATTTGTAAGTAAAATTTGTCATGGAATGTAAAGAAATTATGATTGAGGCAGAAATCAGTTAGGTCCGCCAAAAAGTCTCTATATTGACCCCCCCAATTGCTTTCCGTTTCCATGAAAAAGCGGATTGCTTGAATGCCTTGTTTATGTGAAATGGACGAGTAAAGCGATTCAACATCACAACCGACCAAGAGGGTCCCTTTATCTACCTTCACCTGTGAGAATTTATATAGTAAGTCACTGGTGTCACGGATATATGATGGTAACTTTACAACAAATTGATGTAATTTAATATCAATATACTGACTTGCTTTCTCGCTTTTCTTTTTTTAGCATGTGAACATGAGAGACGTATAGTATCTGAACTAACGACTAAGATAAATGACATTGAGAAACAGTTAGCCGAATTCTCTCAGAATGAACTGTACATTACACGCATGTCCAGGATTAACTCTGAAATAGACCGTGTGGCTCAAGAAATAATAGACAGGAAAAGACAAAAATACATTAGAGACACCACCGATTATACAATTGGGAGAATTTACAAATGGGGTCGGAAGGGGGCTAATAAGGATATGTCCAATAGTGACTATTCTAGATCAGAAAGATCAGGAGATGAAACTACGACCCGTACAGGTCCAGTACAAATAACTGACCCTTCTTTTTTAGGGGTAAGCAACAGAAGAGGATCAGAAGAGGGGGGGAGAGAGCTCAGAGATCGCGAAAAGTGGGTCTATCGTCGGCAGAATCATTGGGAACGGGGTCAATACAGGAGGAGAAGGAATCAGAGATACTAAACATTATTAATCTCAGTGATCATGTACTGACTCCAACCCAGAATTCAATTTTGAAAAAAGGTCTATTCTTCTCTCCCATGTATGATGTCAACATTTTTTCTTTATACAAAGATCTCTTTCTGTTCTGCCGTAAATTATTGTTAAAAAAACATTTTCATAGGGATTCTGACCCAGTTGGACAAGTTTTGGTTAATCCACTCATGGCCATCAGTGATTTTCAGAATCCACATGATTTGGCATATCCGTCTGTAACTGCTACCCAAGAACAGACAACATTAGATCAAGCCATCAATGATCTACAAGATTTGCTGTTGGAGCAAACAGAATCAGCTCAAACGCTGAAACCTAAAAGCAAATTTATGCCCCCCAGGAACACCAGCTCTGCCGTAACCACTTTTGGGGAATTGGTAATGCGAGACTTCATGTGTATGTCTAATAACAATAATGACAATTTAAATACGGCTGAAAGGTTGGCGTTACAACAGATCGCCTCTTGGGAGGATGTGGTTATCAAGCCTTCAGATAAAGGCGGAAATATAGTCATATGGCCAAGAATTATGTATCTCACAGAGGCCCTTAAGCAACTCAATGATACATCCTGTTATAAAAAACTCCTATCTGACCCCTCTACAAGGTTTAGGTCCTCATATAATGGACTCATCACTGATGGTTACCAGACAGGTTTAATTTCAAAGAATGAGTACAAAGCATTATCCAATAAAATTCGGTTACCCCAACTTTCTATATGCTGCCCAAAGTACATAAAAATTTACATAAACCACCTGGTCGACCCATTGTTTCTGGTAATGGGAACATCTGCGAGAAAGCAAGTCAGTATATTGATATTAAATTACGTCAATTTGTTGTAACGTTACCATCATATATCCGTGACACCAGTGACTTACTATATAAATTCTCACAGGTGAAGGTAGATAAAGGGACCCTCTTGGTCGGTTGTGATGTTGAATTGCTTTACTCGTCCATTTCACATAAACAAGGCATTCAAGCAATCCGCTTTTTCATGGAAACGGAAAGCAATTGGGGGGTCAATATAGAGATTTCTGCCTCAATCATAATTTCTTTACATTCCATGACAAATTTTACTTACAAATTAGGGGTATTGCAATGAGTGAACCTGTTCATGGGATGGTGGGAGGCTAATTATGTGTTTGATGACCAGATGGCCCCATACACTCAACACATCTCACACTGGTTTTGTTATATAGACGATCTGATTTTTCTATGGACAGGGGACATGGCAACTCTGACTGAATTCTTGAATCTTCTCAATCATAACAATCTGAACATCAGATTGACTCACACAATCAGTGACAAGAGTTTGGACTTCCTTGATGTGACATTGATCATCCAGGAAGATGGCTCGATCAGCACAGATTTATTTCGCAAAACTACTGCAACTAATTCTATTCTGCACTTTGATAGCCATCATCCAATTGCCACTAAAAGGGGTATCCCGATTGGGGAATTCTTACGCCTGAGACGGAATTGCTCAGATTCATCAACTTTCAAACTAAGGGCATGTGAATTAACTAAACGCCTACAAGAAAGGGGTTACTCAATGACTGTCATTAGAAGGGCGTATTCTAGAGCTTCAAAAACCCCTAGAAATTCCATGTTAGAAGGTCGCACACGATCGACATCCAACGCAGAACAACCTGTACGGTTTATTAGCACTTACTGCAAACAATGGTCAACTATTGACAGCACACTTAAAAAGCACTGGCACATTTTACATACCGACCCAATATTAGGCAAACTATTGGGTCCAAGACCTTTGACCTGCTGCCGCAGGGCACCCAATTTAAGGGACCGACTTGTTAAAAGTCATTTTTCGAGACCACCAACTAAACCCACACGGGTTGGAACATTTGCCTGTGGTAAATGTAGGGCTTGTGCTTTTATGCACAATCAGAATATGGTTACTGACAGGTTTGGGAAGATATTCAAGATTACACAGACATTCACTTGCACCACTGACAATGTCATCTATATGCTACTATGCCCATGCAATAAGATCTATATCGGTAAAACCAATAGGCCTTTTAAGAAACGCCTTCTGGAGCATGTCTCTAGTATTGAGAATGCACCAGAATGGATTAAGAACCATAAGAAATTACCACCTGTCAGCCGGCATTTTTTGGAATTCCATAATAATTCCAGCACTGATCTAAGAGCAATGGGTCTTCACAAAGTCTCTCTTGGGATCAGAGGTGGAGATATTGAAACGGCATTACTCTCTAGAGAAAGTGAATGGATCTTTAGGATGAATGCACTGGGCCCAATGGGACTTAATGAAAGCATTACAATGAATGTATTCATCTAAAAATAATCATCAACCTTCAAGACAGGGAGACAAATAGGTTTTCTTAGGTCTCTTTATCAATATCATAATGTTTATCACAAATGGTAACATTAGTTACATCTGCACTCATAATTGATACTTTGTATCTTTGGTAGTCTCAAGTGACTATGTATAGCTTAATTCTTTTCATTATAACAATGTTTCATTTTCACATGCTGTCTAGTTTGTAACCGCAGGCAGGCTCTCCCAATAAGCACTCAATATGTGAACAAGCAGTATTGGGATTATGGCATCAGATTATACACTGTCAATGAATGTGGCAATATTTTGTCAGTAATAGACAGAACGTGGTCGCGCAATTTCTGAGACTGCGACAGCTACGATTACTCAATGGCTTGCGAGCGTCTGTATGATGTCACCAGCAATAGATGGTTTTCAATAGCCCCACAACCCATTAACTCGACCGGATTGTCACAATCAAATCACTGACGCATCGGATCCTCCCCTTGATGACGTGTCGCTCCATGATTGGCCGGATGTTAACCGCTCCATATTTGTCTATTTATAGGGGAGAGCCGCCGGCAGCGGAAATGCCTTTGACAAAGCCGGCTTAACGCTGGTGAAATGCACGTCAGGCGCATTTTTAGCTTTAGCTAGGCAGGGGGACTGAACTTTCATTAATTTAGGCTACCTCTTCATGGCTGAAATGGGCGGGAAGCTCTGAGGGTGAAGGGGTGGGCAAACGACGGAGCTTGGCTCTGGGGTAGAATTTATGCGAACCTAGTTGTTATCCTCTCAGTACTACAATTTATTCCAGTAATTTAATAGCAGATTAATTCTGATACCACCTTGTTTTACCAATTTCTCCATGGAAATGGGAGGGTGTGCCGGAGGGTGAATGGGTGGTGGAATTATCAAAGCTGGAAAGTGGATGGGTGGTGGAATGAGTGGCAATGGAATGGGTTACCTATAGAGAATTCATACAGGCCATGTGATATGTGTTTTTTTTCGCCCCACACGGCGTTGTTTGCTGCAGTTGTTCACTGCGGATTGTAGTGATTCACTACAGACTTTAGGCATTAGCCTGTTAATCTACTCCTGGTTCGCATTTGTCGCTTCACCTAATTTTGGTTCTTTGTCTCTCTGGTCCTAGTTTCATTTTTAAATGGTTTCCTGGACTCACGATTTTATTTAATACATTAGTAAAAGTTACGTTTTAACCAAGTTCCTTGAGTTATCGGTGTCTCACGATGGGGTGGTGCAATTTCAAGGGTTAACTTTTTCTCCCTCTATATATACTTATCTTTTTAACCCTGCACACCATCTACTGGTTTCTCAATTGATAGGTGATGCTCCCTACTTTGTTTGTGATTATGAGGTATATAACAACATACAGTATAGAGGCCAAAGAAATAGAAAAAATAATTTATAAACATTGGTCCTTACTTCATATGGATCCCATCTTATCTATTATGGATCTCAAAAAAACACAGATAGTATACAGACACAGCTATAATCTGAGAGATAAGATAGCACCAAGTATGTTACCAGATGCTATTTCTAATAAGGAAAGAAATAGCAACTGGATGAAGGTCCTAGGTACATATAAATGTGGAGCGAATATTTGTAAATGCTGTGGTTTTATAAATAAATCAGACCAGTTCCAGAGCACCACCACACAAAAGCATTATAGGAACAGGATGTATGCTAATTGTAGAACTATGAATGTCATATACCTAGCAACATGTAAGTGCGGACAATAATACCTAGGGAAGACCACTAGGAAATTGAAAGATTGCGTTCTAGAACACAGCCTGCATAAATAGAAGGGATATCTCATCTGCAATAGCGGAACATGTGATAGACAAACATCAGGCCATGGAGCAATATATAACCTTTCAAGTAATTAAATCAATAAAATTGGGCAAGAGAAAAGGAGAAATAGAAGATATATTATCTAAGAGAGAATTCTACTGGATATTGACCCTAAATACTGTTAAGCCGAAAAGGTCTCAATAAAGAAGGGGATATAAAATATTTCACAAGATAAAAGTACACACCACAATTAAAATAATAAAAATATAAATATTAACATTATAACAAAGACATTATGATTTTGAATTTGCCCGGGTGTATTATTGCTTGAAGAACTTATAAAATTTAAAAGGGAAACAATAATGATAACAACGGTAATCATTTATTGGGTCATAAAAACACTTGTTACAAATTAATATACAGTCTACCTATGAAAGAATGAAGAATGAATTAGAATAGAAAAAATTTAAAAAAATTTAAAAAATGAATACAAAAAGAAAGATAATGAGTTAATTGCCTGTTTTGGTTATTGAAAGGTTAATACTATATGGTAAGAAACACAATAAGAAGTAATAAATAGAAATGAAATTTCATTATAATACATAAAAAGATATTTAACGAGTTAAAAATATATAAAATACTTAAATCCCCATAAGGAACTTTTCTGCTCCTAAATTGATTTGAGATAAAAAGCAATGGTTACAAAAAGTTACAAAAGTTAAAAAAGTGAGAATGAAAACAGATTAAAAAGATACATAAATGAGGGGACTTCCGGGTGGCAGACCCAAAGATGGCCGCATTTTAAAAGAGCTCCTGAACAGAGATCGCTATCAAGTGCCATCGCCACCTTTAAACATACGGCAACTACAAAAATCTCTGCCTCCAACAACAGGATGGTGAGGGGAAACTATAGCCGCGGCTATTTGGCTCGTCCCTCAATTGCAATCCCTGGAAGTCATAGCACACGTAGTGCGCTCACCTCGTGGGCCCGAACCGGATCGCCACAACCAACTAACCTTACCACAATGTGGTATACACCCGATCATAACAAATCCGGCGAATCCAGGTTACGGGAGGGCGGGGAACACATAATCCAAGGCCCTGACAGATTTACCAGAAACCGGAAGTGCTTACCGGAAAACAGTGTAATCCAAAACAGGGCACGGGTTTTCAACCGGTGAACAAGATTGTGCCTAAAGTGTGTCACCGGGGAGAGCAGACTGGGCTCCGGTCACCTTACAGCATATAAGACGCTTCAAACAGAGACCTAACCAGAATCCCCAGAACAGACGCATTGACTGGGCTCCTTCAGATTTAACCTGTCTATACAAATTATACAAGACAGTGAGGGCACTAAACAGTTACACCTATCTGGCTCCCTCAACCGCAACCCTTGAAAATCCACACACACTGTGCGCAAACCTTGTACACTCTCAAGAGAGAGTCCTCAGTAATGGGTTGTCATTCGCACCTACACATCACTTTAGCCTGTTTAATACTCTATTAGATGTTAATAGGTTTGTCAGAAAACTTACCCTACGCAGACACTTTGGCCCATGTGGAATAGGGACAGTTAGTGACAACAGTCAACAGTTTGAGGATGGCAGTGAGTGTACTGGGATAAATCAGAAGGGGTCCCCCAATTTCGATTCCTTTCGAGAATATTGTTGCCTTACGGATTTAAGCTCTTTAAAGAGGGAAAATACAATAGAGTCCCAAGGTCAAAATAATTACATAGGTCATGTTTATTTATCTAAGAAACTACCCTCTAACTTTTATCCTCTACATTCCAGATGCCCCTCTATGGATACGTTCCAAGAATTGGTGGAGGGAGACTTAACCAAATTGAGTTTAGACAGGTCCAGGAGGACCCTTGAAAACATCTCTAGTGAAGAAAGAGCAGCCATAAAATCCTTGAGAGATAACGCAGCTCTCACAATTAGACAAGCAGATAAAGGGGGATGTGTTGTGGTGATGAACACCACGGATTACATATCCGAAGCTGAAAGACAGCTTAGTGATTCCGATACTTATCAAAGATTACATTCCAATCCACAAAATGAATATATGAGAATCATTGAGCAACTGGTTTCTTATGGGGTGTCATTGGGGGTGGTGGATCCTCGGGACAAGGAATATTTGGTGAGAACACAACCTATTGTCGATCTTCCACCACCTCCCTAAGATACACAAATCTTTGTCATCCCCAGAAGGTAGACCCATTGTGGCTAGTATAGGGTCAGTCAATGAAGGCCTTTCCGAATGGGTGGATGCTTGCTTGAACCCCCTGGTACCTCAACTGGCTTCTTTTATTAGGGATTCCGGTCACTTGTTGGATAAGTTGTCTACCGTGAAATGGTTAGACACGTACACATGGGTCACAATGGATGTGAAGTCATTGTATTCAATGATACCACATACATTAGGCGTCACTGCCGTCACAGAGATATTGAGGGATGCACAACAATATACGGAAGATTTAATTCACTTCACACTTTTAGTTTTAGAATACTTGCTAACACACAACTTTTTTTATTTTGACGGGGGTTTCTACCTTCAGAGACGGGGGACCGCTATGGGGGCCTCATTTGCCCCTTCCTATGCCAACCTCTACATGGGGTGGTGGGAGTGGTCCCGCGTCTATGGAACAGAAAACCCCTTCCGTCATCACATAATATGGTATGGCCGCTACATAGACGACCTTCTATTTATATGGGGTGGTCCACAAGAGTTGATTGGTGATTTTCATTCTTATTTAAACGACAACCAACACAATTAAATTTTTTCACTTGAGTACAATCATCTGGAAATTAACTTTCTGGATCTCAATTTAAGAGGTAACTATGTAAGGGGAGGCATTGAATCCAATATTTTTAGGAAACCAACGGCAGGCAACACGATACTAAAAGCCAATAGTTGTCATCCTAAGCACACTATTCACAGTATCCCCTATAGCCAGTTTGTGAGGTATAGAAGGAATTGCAGTCAAGATGATACCTTTAACGAACAATCTCGAATGCTGGGAGAGAGGCTCCGTAGGCGGGGCTACTCTAAGGAGATTGTAACTACATCATTTGATAAAGCAGGGAGTTCCATAAATAAAAATGGTTCCCGCTCTTACTCTAAATTCAAGCCCAAGACATACGCTACTAAAGGGGAGAATCAAGTCCATTTTGTAACGGAATATAGTGAGGAATACAATAAAATCTGTGGCATCATTAGGAAGCATATTCCAGTTTTATACAATGATGCCAAGTTAGCAGAGACTCTGAAGTCGATAGACATCAGATATGTCTCGAAAAAAGCCCCTACGCTGGGAAAAATCTTGGCACCCAGTTTAGTGACTAAAGGTTCTACTAACACCAACAATACTTGGCTTTCGGTTAGAGGCACATATAGATGTGGGACAATTCCATGCAAAACATGCACGGTTATCTCCACAGGACCCGACTTCAAATCCAATGTTACTGGGAGAACCTTTCAAAACTATGGCTTTTATAACTGTAACACTAAGCGAGTCATTTATCTACTGGAATGTACTTGTTGCGGGAAACAATATGTGGGACGCACTACCCGCTGTTTAAAGGAAAGGGTTAGGGAGCATATCAGGGCAATTGAGAATAAGGATGAAGGTTCTCCTGTCGGTAAACATTTTGCCCTATGTTCCTCGAGAGGTATCCAGGACCTGGCCGTTAAAGTCATTGAACAGGTAAAGGTGCCATTTAGAGGGGGCGATCTACTACATATAATCAATTTAAGGGAAGCCTTCTGGATCCTAAAATTGGAAACGAGAACACCAAAGGGCTTAAATACTAGATATGATATCACCTACCTATACTGACAAATGTGAATTATAGGTTGTATCAGTTGAATATGCAGATACCTATTTAGATTTGGGTCGAGTAAAAGGGTAACCCACTAGGATATCTAAGCCTGCTCATCTAACCACTTTATAAATTAATGGAAGCCTAACCCACAGCTCACGATCGAATCCGACTGCATTCGCTCGTACAGATTAAAGATTTCCTTAAGATCAATCTAAATATATATACAAAACATAAGAAATATAAGAAATCCCCCCCCCTCTCTTTCCCCTTTTTTCCCTTTTTTTTCCCTTTTTTTCCCCTTTTTTTCCCTTTTTTTCCCCTTTTTTTCCCCTTTTTTTCCTTTTTTTCCCCTTGACATCCCCACTTGAGTGTGCATACACCAATTTACATATATATATATATATATATATCTTTCAGTACATTCAAATATAAATATAGCATATAGAAAAAACCAAAGTAATAAGATCCGAAGTAAACTATATAGAAGTTGATTTGCTTCTGGATAAATCCTATAGTACGGATTTATGTTATTATTATATTGCTACACTTCAGCTCTAATTGACAACTATATGCAACTTCCAAGGCTAGACAATCCCCTTCCCCCCCTTTTTTGGTTTTACATATTTTAACAGAGTGTGATTGATTTTATTGATTTACAAAACATAATAAAGTATAAGAAAAAATATATGTATATATCTTTTAGCTGTAAGAACTCTGATAACCAACAGAGGTCGCTAGACATTTATAGTATATAATGCATGTGTTCGATCCATTCTGTATGCCTATGATTAAGGGAAGGTGTTCCCGAAACGCGTAAGGTTTATGTATTCTTGCAGTTCTCTACAATAAAAACCTGCTTTTTACCGGAGTGCCGTCCTCCTGTTCGTATATTACTGTTGGCAGTGGGGACACTGCGGACTGAGCACCCGGCACTACAGAGGAACAGCTAAGTGGTGGTGAGTTGAAGCGGTCCTTTTCGTTTCTGAGAGCAAACCTTGTACACCCAAACCGAATCGCCACAATCACATGGTTCCACCAAGGTTCTGATCAGTAAGAGTAAATACACCCAATCCCACAAAATCTGGCGAGACCCGGTTAAGGGAGGATGGGGAATACTAAATTTAAGGCCCTGACAAACACCGGAACACAATATAATCCAAAACAAGGCACACATATTGATCCGGTGAACGGGATTATACCCAACGAATTCCATCTAACAGAAACAAACTGATCCTTGGTTATATTATGACATACAACACGCATTAAAAAGAGCCAATATAGAACCCACTGTACTGATATACCAATTGGGCTATCTCAAATACAACTTATCAGCGCAATTTGATGACCTGAACTATAACTGCGCACTGCAACTCGAACTACAAATAACTACTCTATACTGTAAATACCACAGCCAACATTGGAACTTTTAAGCCTAACTACCAAACACATTACCTGGCTCATCAAATGTTTCATGAGCTACAATTCCATACAGTATATATAGCCTCAACCACTTACAGCTATATATATATTTCCGCAATTATACAACATCGTATAACGGTGCTGCATACTTTCAAGAAAACAGACAACCAAAGAACTACACAACTCTAACCTATTGAATGTAATGGGACCATAATGGACTGAACATTCCCAACTTGCCCACAAGAAGGAGATCAACATACCAAACAAAACACACAAAGAGAGTTCATTCCAATTTCAGACCACTCAAAAATCCAATTGGAATTCTAACCATAAATATCCACCCTATGACCGTCCAATACTAACCATGGACAAATATCTAGGCCATTCAACCACAAAAACAAACAAAATCAAAAGTAAAAAAGACAACTCAAGAAGTTGACCCAACAGACTCGGAACCTGAATACAGATTCTCCCTATTATTCCCAGCGAAGCTTAAAATCATAGACAAAGACAATGGAAAACCTCTGTTTTTTGAAAGTCCAAAACTCGCTAAGGAATATTATGAAGGGAAAACAAGAGACACAGAACACACTTAAGATACCAACTGGGAAAATATATTTCTGTGACTTACAGTGAAGAAATACTCTTATTCCTCATTGAAACATAAATGACTTACAAGAAAAACGTTCTAAAGGAATATATTTCTTCTGTCTTCGAAACCAATCTCCTCTCCATGAGTGAAATATCAAGGTTGGACAATAATATGAAGGGCAAGATGTGAAATGTTTGTTTTTCTATGTTAACTCAACTACCTGAAACTCAAGCAGAGCAAACTAAATTGAGAAGTAACCAGGAGCTGTTCTTTTACTCTCTTTTGACTACTATGTTACTTTACAGTTTGAATAGTTATTGTTTATATCAGCTCAATACAATTCCAGATACGAAACAAATACAAATATATGCTCTATGGTTTCACCATAAATCCTATGTGACTTAACCTAGGGACTGGGTCTGCTCGCTGGGACAGACCACTCCCAAACCACACTCATACCTTGCAAATTGACCACTTGAAAATGGGAATAGGTTAAAATATGCACTCTACACATACGACAGGCTCCGAAACCCTTTCAAAAAAACGTATTGACCACTTTAAAATAATTTCTTGGAATGTGGGAGGCCTGAACTCTCCAGTTAAAAGACGAAAGGTGCTAGATAAATCACAAAAAGAAAAAGCCCAAATAGTGCTTTAAAAGGAAACACATTGGAAATTTACAGATACCAGAAAATTACACGATAAATGGATACAGAAAACATTAGATGCTTCTTATAAAACCAAATCGAGGGGGGTAGCGATATTAATTTGCATAAACTTACAATGTACTGTCTCACAAATCTACAATGACAAAAATGGCCGATACCTGATTATAGATTTAGACATTGCTGGTACCAAATACACAATAGTGAATGTTTATGCACCTAATGATGATAACAAATCTTTTTTTACAGATGTGCTACAGAAAATAACTTCCTGGGAGGCTTCAAATCTCATTTTAGGAAGAGACTTCAATGCTGTCTGGGATGATTTCATGGACAAATCAGGCAAGCCTACTGCACACTCACGTAACAGAGCAAAACCTATACACACAACATGTGATACTTTACAACTATGTGACACATACAGACACACTAATCCTACAACTAAAGACTATACGTTTTATTCAGGAGTCCATGGCACGCATTCCAGATTAGACTACTTATTCCTATCGCAGACACTACTACCGTGGTTGAAATCAACTAACATCAGCAGTATAGACATCTCAGACCATGCACTAATCTCACTCACTTTAAAATTACCTACACCCAACCTAACTCTTATAACTGGAGATTCCCGGCATATCTGTGCACTAGTGAAGACTTCCAAACCTTTTTAAAAACAAGTTGGGCCAATTACATAGACGATAATATTGATCATTGGGATAACCCACAACTGTTGTGGGCAGCGGCTAAACCAGTATTGAGAGGACAAGTTATCTCATACTTAATCAAACAAAGGAAGAATTATAATGAAAAATACAACTTCTTACAAAAACAATTAACCAACCATTACACGACCTTTAAAAAAACAAATACACAAGAAGACAAAAATAAATACAAAGAAACAAAGGAACTCTTTGATATTTTATTAACGGAAAAAGCACACAAATCAATCATCATACTGCAAACACATTTTACAGATATGGTAACAAATCAGGAAAATTATTGGCACACATAGCTAAAAGAAGGGTCCGCAACACATATATACAGAAAATTAAAACACCAAATGGATGGACACATGACACGAAACAAAATAGAAACATAATAGCCGAACATTTTGGGAAATTTTACGAGTCATCCTCTGATGATCCACAAGACGGTGTGAAATTTCTATGGGAAGCCGGTCTTCATAAATTGACAGTTCAAGACTGTGAGATATTAGATGCACCTATAACAAAGAGAGAATTATCACATACAATCACACAATTAAAAAATGGGAAAACACCAGGACCCGATGGCCTCTCGGCAGAATTTTACAAACACCTGTCAACAGATATAACACCCATCCTATCTAAACTATATAATGACACCTTACAAGGCATAATGTAATTCTCCTACCGCACACCTGTAATTCACCAATCCTGCAAGCTGGTGGTGCGTTCCTTCTGTTGACCCGGCCGGGGTAAAAAAAAAACGGATTTGCACACACACCGATTAGTGCAGTCGGGGATTATCCCCTTTTATTCAGCCACCAAACATCAACGTTTCGGGGGGGAACACCCACCCTTCATCACCTTACAAGGCACACCTCTATGGCATGAAGCCAACGTAGCTAGAATAATACTGGTTCCCAAAGAAGGAAGAGATTTAACAGACCCAACCTCATACGGACCAATATCATTACTTAATCAGGACTTTAAAATACTGACTAAAATAATGGCAGATAGATTACAACAAATTTTACCCTCAATACTTACCGAACACCAAGTAGGTTTCATCAAACACCGTCACCCAGTCCAAGCAGTTAGGAAAATAGTAACAGCAATCTATCATAGTAACCTAGAAAAAAGAAAACATGGAATGTTAATAAACTTAGACACAGATAAACCTTTTGATAGGATATCACATGCACATTTACGTTGCTTACTTAAATTCCAACATTTTGGCATTGAAACCTTTAATCTATATAAAACGTTATATTTATCACCCACTACATTCTTAACAGTTAATAACACTAATTCAGACAGATTTGTAATCAGCAGAGGTACACGCCAAGGCTGCCCGCTGTCACCTCATTTCTTCAACATAGCAATTGATCCACTGTAAGACATATATTTAAATGCTAACAGTTACAGGGGATACAAATAGGCCAAACAAATCTTAAAGTGACAGCTTTTGCTGATGATATCCTGCTTTTTGTCAATCAACGAAAAACAGAAATACCCGCTCTCCTGCAGATCATACAGAGATTTGGCAAAATAGCAGGATTTCAAATCAATTTAGACAAATCAGAAGTCCTTCAATTGCATCATACAGAAAACACAGATTGGCTTTCACACTTCCCCTTCAAAAAAACAAAACAAACCATTAAATACCTGGGAATCAAAATCCCCTTGCACCACAAAGATTTATATTCCTTAAAAATAAGGAAAATAATTGACACCATACAACAGGAAACGCTACAATGGAAACACATTAACCTGTCATTCCTGGGCAGAATACATTTCATTAAAATTATTTTATTCCCCAAACTCTTATACCCAATACAGATGTTACCATACTGCAT
The DNA here is from genome assembly GCF_017654675.1 of Xenopus laevis. Classification (NCBI taxonomy): domain Eukaryota; kingdom Metazoa; phylum Chordata; class Amphibia; order Anura; family Pipidae; genus Xenopus; species Xenopus laevis. The sequence continues at coordinate 76,153,317 of NC_054372.1, read as the reverse complement.
TAATCCAACTGATCAAAAACGACTAAACCAAATATTCAAAACCTTCATATGGAATAAAAAAAAACACAAATCAGTCTCTTTAAACTACAACAACCCAAAACTCTAGGCGGTCTCAATTTCCCTAACATTAAGGCTTATAACAAAGCAGCCCTTCTTCGATACGCAGGAGACTTAGACTTAAAACACGACACTCTCTTTAGACCAGGATCAAACTGACAACCATTCATTAAACTACCTATTACATACACCTTTACAAAGCATTCCAACACACATAAAATATAACCCACTATTTCTAGATACATATAAAGCATGGCACTCAGTCAGGAAAAAACAAAATATCTCACCATACTTCTCCCCCTACTTATCATGGATAGACAATAAAAACTTCCAGGTATACAAAATCATATTCTCTATCACTGGAGTGTAAATGGTTTACATAACATACATGACATACTAGACAACAAATATTCAGTACTCTCTTTAAATAAACTGACAGAAAAATTTCCGTTTATAAACACCCATATATACTTAGGTCTGCAAATCATTCACTTTGCAAATACTACATTAAAGGACAAGGAAAGTCTAAAGTAGAATAAGGCTAGAAATGCTGTATTTTGTATACTAAACATAAGCATGAACTGACTGCACCACAAGCCTAATCAAACAAATGATTTATGCTTTCAAAGTTGGCCACAGGGGGCTGTCATCTTGCAACTTTGTTAAACATCTTGGCCTGACCCTGACCCTGCACATGCTCAGTGTGGTCTCTGCTGCTTAGGGATCGTCATAAACAAAGCTGCTTGAGTTCTGCATGGCTGGGACGTTAGATGAGGGCTCCCCCTGCTGTTCATAAGTATGATTGTTCCCCATAGCAGTTAGGGACCATCTGACAATTCCTATCCACAGCAGTAAATGAAGGGAGAATTTCACTGCATACAGTCGGGTTTCTTATAAAAACGGTACACATTTTTTAATTAAAGTATATTGGAGAAAGGTTTCTTTTTCATTAAAGAAAGTAAAAATGGGATTTTATTTTTTTGCCTTTCCTTGTCCTTTAAGACTCCTAAAAAACAATGACAAAATTAACCTATTAAACCAACTCTGGAAAAACAAAAATAAGAAACTCACAACTTCACACATTTATCACACCATTAAACCGTTAATAGACCTAGATAATGAAAATAAACCCAACCTAATTGGACTACAGAGATACCTCATACCACAGAAGCAGATATTCTGAAACAACATACTAAAATTATGACACTGCTTCCGGCAAGCAGATATCAGGAAATGTCACTGCAGATTCTCCATAACTCATATCTTACTCCAATTTTTAAGATGGGTAACCTCTCCCCAGATGAATGCTTAAAATGCCGCAATCCTAAAGCAAACCTAGTACATACCATATGGTCATTTCCTTTAGTGCAATCCTTTTCGGAAGAGGTCATTCAATTCGGTGCACAAATGATTGGGAAACCCCTCCAAACACACATGGAATGGGCTTTATTCAGCAACACTACCTCGTTCACACAAATTACAAAAACTGAAAAACACCTCATGGGAAGATTGGCAGCAGCAGCCAGGAAAACTATTCTACAACAATGGCTACATACTGACCCCCCACCATTGATATTGGTGAAACAAAAACTACACCGTATTTTCCATATGGACTGGCTAGAAACCATAAGCAGAAAAGAACACAATACATCAAAATTCTTTAATATTTGGTTAACCTACATAACACACCTCCCACAACAAATCAAATACCTCACAATTTATACCTTTAGACATACATCATGGTATGATATAGAATCTTTGAAGGATCACCCTTTGATCATGGAATCATACCACTATCTGGCAACACTGCAACGAGAACAACTGCAACCTGATAATGCGCCTCCCAGAAGTCACCAGGTTAACAGATTGCTAACCTCCTATTTAAACTAATGCCCATAGGACATACTCCTCATGCTATTCACCACAACTGAGCTGAATGTTTAAAAAGTTGTTGAAATGTTTTATACTTGATGTCATAATCACTACAATTTTTACTTTATGGAAACGTACAAATATGTCATGTGATTTTACTATCATTTACAATAAAAACAAGTTACAAAAAAAAAAAAGATACATAAATATATACAATAAAATGCAATAAATGCACGCGGGAGCATTGTTTTATCTGCATTGATTACCGGCATGAAGTACCTGGCGTCTCGCAAAGGCAGCGGCCGGGAAGGCACAGCATTACCGGGTGAGCTCCGATGCGATCCGCATCATTTTCAATTATTTAACCACTTGGTGTAATGCTCGTAATTTTAGCAGATCCCACTGTTCATCTAGGTCCACTTTTACTCCCATGCAGAGAAATATAAATCCAAATAGTGTAACATCATTTATTTAGATAAAAATACTTTAAAACAAATTTTGCACTCACATTTCATTGTTTGAATCAATCACAAATGTACAGAAATATCACAGGTTGTTTGTGCTTATGGAGGGACCCTGCTGGCGTGTGTTTCCCTTGTGGCTTCTCCTGCGATTGGGTGTGACGTCACTTTCTACCAATGGGCTGCCTCAAATCATCCATAGATTTTCGATGATATTCAAGTTGGGGGAATGTGATAGCCATTTGAGAATATTGTACTTCTTCCTCTGCATAAATGCCTTTGTAGATGTCGAAGTGTGTTTAGGGTCATTGTCTTGTTGGAATATCCAACCACTGCATAACCTCAACTTTATGACTGAAGCTTGAACATTATCCTGAAGAATTTAGATATTGGGTTGAATTCATCCGACCCTTGACTTTAACAAGGGCCCCAGTCCCTGAACTAGCCCTGAACTAGCCCCACAACCCCACAACATGATGGAACCTCCACCACATTTGACAGTAGGTAGTAGGTGTTTTTCTTGGAATGCAGTGTTCATCTTCTGCCATGCAAAGCGCTTTTTGTTATGACCAAATAACTACATTTTTGTCTCATCAGTCCAAAGCACTTTGTTCCAAAATTACTGTGGCTTGTCTAAATGAGATTTTGCATACAACAAGTGACTCTGCTTGTGGCATGAGTGCAGAAAAGACTTCTTTCTCATCACCTTGCCATACAGATGTTCTTTGTGAAATATGTGCTGAATTTTTAGAACAATGTACAGATACACCATCTGCAGCTAGATGTTCTTGTGGGTCTTTGGAGGTGATCTTTGGGTTGTCTGTAACATTGTCACAATTCCCCATATGCCGCTCCTGTAATTTTCTTGGCCTGCTAGACCATGGTTTTACAGCAACTGTGCCTGTGGCTTTCCATTTCCTGATTACATTCCTTACAGTTGAAACTGAAAGTTTAAACCTCTGAGAGCCTTTTGTAGCCTTCCCCTAAACCATGATACTGAACAATCTTTGTGTTATGTTTTGGCAGCCAAGGATGAGTAGAGTATAACAGTGCTTTATTAGCAGGTTACACTTCAACAGTAGCTTCAACTAACACTTTAAGCTGTCTAGAAGGTACTATGTATACACAGTATAACTCATGTGCACATTGACACCTACAGGCCCTTTGTATAAAACCACATATTCCCCCTATAGTAGGAAAGCATTTAGGCAAATGTAATAAACTACAACAAATAAACAGTATGCATCTTAAAGCAATATTATGCATTCAATTTTTTCAGTATTTCAGGTTTCTTAATTCTGACTAATGATCCAGGCTGAAAGTGCACTTCTCTTGCACCACGTTTTCTGTCAGAATAAGCCTTGCATTTGGCTTGTTGACGTTTAACAATTTCAGCCGTAGACAAATTTGTAGGCACAGTATTTTGTGGAAGTTTGATGTCTGCAACATGTAACAGTGTGTATCTGTTTACCATGTAGTAATTCAGCTGGAGATGATTGGGTTGTTGCATGGCGCGTTGCTCTGTAGTTATGTAGGAACTCTGTTGTAAATACTTCCAAGATTTCCCAGTTAGATTTGCTGTCTGTAGTGTTTCTTTCAGACTTCTGTTGGATCGCTCAATTTCTCCATTTGCTTGTAGATAATACACTGAAGATTTCCAATGCACAATATTCTTCTCTCTCAGAAAGTATTAAAACTCAGATGAGACAAACTGTGGTCTTTTGTCTGATATTAACTCCTTTGGATTACCTTCTCTGCTGAAGACTGTAGACAGAAATGTTATTACTGTAGCTGATGTTAAATTAGAAACAAATGCAGGTCATTTACTGTAATAGTCTATCAAGGTTATAGCAAATCTACAGTCTATAGGAGCATCTGTAAAAGGACCCGCAAGTTTTTCCCATGCTGAATCAGGGAATGGTACTGGCTGAAGTGGTGGTGTATGTGTGATAGCTGTTTTGTCATGATTCTGACAAGTAACACAAGAATGAATGACAGTTACCACATCGGCATCCATTGCTGGCTACCAGCATAGTTCTCATAGTCTTTGTTTTGTATGTACAATTCCTTGATGACTCTCATGTGCAAGTTGTATGAGCTTTTCTCACAAGGTCTCTGGTACCAGTAAATGGTGAGCTCCACAGACAACATAGTGTGAGGAAAGTAACTCACCCTGGTGGTCTAGTGGTGCGGTGGGGACGCCCGCCACACCGCTCTTCTTCCTGCACCATTGCTGCTCCTTAGGGCACGCGCACCCAAGTCTCGTCTTCTTTATAGACCCGGATGCGCTGGCGTGATGACGTCAGCGCGCAGATGCGTGCAATGGCGCAAAATTCACACGGTATAAAAGGGATTTTTAGGTTGCAGTTCATTGCCCGTTATAGGAGTTTGTTCCTAGTGCTATCTGAGCTTTTGCTAATCTGTTTTGAACCTGTTTGATTCCTGTTGTGACCCCTGTCTGGCTTTTAACTATTCTGACCTCTGAATCCTGACCATTGCCTGAATACCGACTACCTCTTCTGCTTAACCCCTCTGATTGACTTCCTGGTTAGACCCTTGCCTGCTTGACTATGTTCATTCTCTGTCTGCCCCGGCCTGATCTGACTACTCTATTGTACCTTGTACCGTGAACTTCGGCCTAAAGGCTCTAGCTAACAGTCGTGCCCCTCTGCCTATCCAGAACCTCTAGCCTTGCACCTCTCATTTAAGTCCTGGTGGCATCCAAGTAGCTGAGGGCTCCTCCCGAGGCCAAAGGCGGTCACACTACAGGTGAAGCACGAGCCGAGACCATGGTGCTTGGCATTTGTTCTGGTGTTGGGTGCCGACCGTGACATTAAACGGGCCATGGAAGATGAAGGTCACTCCACTGCTGCCGTTCCTCCGTCTTCTAACCACCTTATTTCAGCGCTTGGAGGATCATGAGCGGAAGCAAGATTATCTCATGCAGGGCTTCCATAATCTGAACCGCTGACTTCTCTACAGTCTCCAGCTCCAGTAGTCACCCCTCCTATGGCCATTCCAGTGGGTTCTTCTGCCATGATGTGTAACATATTAAAAACCCATGAATTGTCTTTCCCGAAAAATTTAATGGGGATAGATCAAAATTCTTTCCTCAGTTTTCCGCTACTGGTGAGGAAAAAGTGAGGTTTGTAATGACCCTATTACTGGGTGATCCCCAAATTTGGGCCCTTAGATTACCTCCCACTGATCCTGCCCGCTTTTCCCTAGAAACCTTCTTTCACACTATGGCGATACTTTATGATGACCCGGATCGGCCATCATCTGCCGATTCCATGATTCGTAAATTACGCCTGGGAAAATGGGATGCGGTGGTGTATTGCACTGAATTCCGCCGATGGGCAGTAGAAACTGGGTGGAACGACATGGCTCTTCGTAGCCAGTTCCCGGATAGGGCTCTCAGATTCTGTCAAAGATAGCTTAGTTAATTATCCATTATCTTCTTACTTGGATGACCTCATGGCTCTTGCCATCCAAGTATATAGAAGACAGAGGTAGAGAAGGTGTGAGAAGGGTACTTCCTTTCATTCTGGGGTTACCAATGTTAAGTCGAGTCTGCCAAGCGGCTGAATCCTAGGCAGGCCAGATGGGCTTTATTTTTCACCTGGTTTAATTTTTCCCTTACCTACAGGCCTGGCTCCAAAAACACCAAGGCAGATGCACTCTCTAGAAGTTTTGAATCCAACTCATCTGATTTTAGTGAGTGCATTTCTATCATTCCTGGTGAGTTAATTTTGGCAGCTCTGGGATCAGATCTTGCCACCCTATTATCCTCAGTCCAGTCTTCTGCCCCTGTAGAAACTCCCCCTGGGAGTTTATTTGTTCCCGAGAATTTGAGGGAACAGGTGCTGGGCGAAGCCCATAATTCCAAAATGGCATCACTAAAACGGTGTCCCTCAAGTCTCGCAATGTATGGTGGCCTTCCTTTAAGCAGGATGTCAAAAGATTTGTTGATGGCTCTGTTTGCCAAAGATCAAAATCCTCCAGGAATTTGTCGCAGGGATTGTTAAGGCCACTACCTATCCCTAACAGACCCTGGTCCCATCTCTCGATGGATTTTATTGACGATCTTCCTCCTTCTCAGGGGAAGACTATAATTTGGGTGGTGGTGGACAGGTTCAGCAAAATGAGTCACTTCATTTCCCTCCCACACCTCCCTTCTGCCAAAAGCTTGGCTGAGTTATTAGTTTCCAATATCTTTAAGTTACATGGTTTTCCGGTGAATATTGTTTCAGATGGAGGGGTACAATTTGTTTCGAAGTTTTGGAGAGCATTTTGCTCTTTGGTTGGAATTGAGTTATCTTTTTCTACAGCGTACCACCCTCAAACTAATGGGCAAACAGAAAGGGTTAATCAGCCCCTTGAACAATTTCTAAGGTTTTATGTGTCTGACAACCAGTCCTCATGGGCTGAACTGTTACCCTGGGCAGAATTTGCTTACAATAATGCTCATTCTTCAACTGGTGAATCTCCATTTTTTATTGTTAACGGTTTACATCCCAAAGAATTTTCCTTTTCTGGTTCTTTGTCCCTGTACCCTCTGTCAATTCTTTTATCAAACAGCTTGCAAAAATTTGGTCTGGGGTGCACGACTCTCTTTCTGCAGCTACAGCCGCTTAAAAAAGAGCAGCCGACAGGTCTCGTAGAGAGGCACCCAAATATCAGGTGGCAGATTCTGTATGGTTGTCTACAAAAAATATTAAGTTAAAGGTCCCTTCCCTCAAGTTGGGGCCCAGGTTTATTGGTCCATATCCCATCATTGAAATAATTAACCCTTCATCTGTTCGTATCAAACTCCCTGATAATTTCAAAATTTCTAATTATTTTCATGTTTCCCTCCTGAAACCTGCCACACAGGTGCACCAACAATCCTTTCCTCCCCCAGTATTGGTTAAGGGTCAGCCTGAATTCATTGTCCAAGAACTCCTCGATTCTTGCTTAGTGCAGGGGTAAGTTGCAATAACTTGTGAAATGGAAGGGCTATGGTCCTTAGGAAAACTCTTGGGTTCCTGTTGGTGATATTAGGACTGATCATCTCAGGAAGCAATTACATTCTAAGTTTCCTGAGAGACCTGGGGGTCCAGTGGCCCCCCTAGAGAGGGGGTTAATGTGAGGAAAGTAACTCACCCTGGTGGTCTAGTGGTGCGGCGGGGACGCAGGAATGTCCCTTGTTTTACTTGAATTGGACATGTGCGACAAGCTTGCTTAAAATAAGTAACTGTGTAGATGATAGTAAATCAGTCAGTGCTGCAACTTCTATGTCCTCATCCAGTGTATCAGAAGCTGCAGGTAAAGGTAAACGTGACAAACAATCAGCAGTGCCATTTTTCAAACCTGGTTTGTATTGCATTTTGTAGTTAAAACTCAGTAGCCTTGCTGACCATCTAGCTATATGCATTCCAGCTCTTCCTAGTCCCTTTGTTGTAAGCAGTATGTTATGTTTTGGTAGCCGAGGATGAGTAGAGTATAACAACTCTACACCACAAGCAGTATAGAAAGTATGCACAGTATAAGTCTTGAGCACAGTGACATCTACAGGCCATTTGTATAAACACCACATATTCCCCCTATAGTAGGAAAGCATTTGGACAACTATAAACAATAAACAGCAACAATTAAACAGTATGCATTTTAAAACAATATTATATATTCTTCACATCACAAAGTCCTTGGTCCATGCAGGTAGTTTTCTGATTCTCTCAGTATGCCTTATAGGTTCACTTTCTTCAGGTCTATTGCAGTTGGCAGTAGGAGTAGGAAATGTCCTTCATCAAATGGAGCTTCTTCAAAGTCATATCTAACAGGAGCAAGATGACTTGCATTCCATATGCGTCCATCATACAGTTAATATGTGTATGGTCTTTGCTGGCGTCTCACTTCAAATGGTGTAGTAAATTTAGATTGTCCTTGTTTCAGTATTCCAGGTTTCTTAATTCTGACTAAAGATCCAGGGTGAAAGTGTACTTCTCTGGCACCACATTTTCTGTCAGTATAAGCCTTGCATTTGGCTTGTTGACATTTCACAATGTCAGCAGTAGATGATTTTGTAGGCACAGTATTTTGTGTAAGTTTGATGTCTGCAACATGTAACTTAGTGCACATCTGTCTGCCATGTAATAATAATTGAGCTGGAGATGATTGGGTTGTTGCTCTGTAGTGCTTCTTTCAGACTTCTGTTAAATCACTTGATTTCTCCAATTTGCTTGTGGGTAATACACTGAAGATTTCCTAGGCACAATATGTCTCTCTCTCAGAAAGAATTCAAACTCAGATGAGACAAACTGTGGTCCGTTGTCTGATATTAACTCCTTTGAATTAACTTCTCTGCTGAAGACTGTAGACAGAAATGTTATTACTGTAGCTGATGTTATATGAGAAACAAATGCAATTTCATGACATTTAGGGGCCAATTCACCAAGCTCAAGTGAAGGATTCGAAGTAAAAAAACTTCGAATTTCGAAGTGTTTTTTGGGCTACTTCGACCATCGAATGGGCTACTTTGACCTTCGACTACGACTTCGAATCGAAGGATTCGAACTAAAAATCGTTCGACTATTCAACCATTCGATAGCCGAAGTACTGTCTCTTTAATAGAAAACTTTGACCCCCTATTTCGTCAACTAAAACATACCAAACCCAATGTTAGCCTATGGGGAAGGTCCCCATAGGCTTGCCTAAGGATAATCCTTCGATCGTTGGATTAAAATCCTTCGAATCGTTCGATTCGAATGATTTAATCGTTCGATTGAACGATTATTCCTTTGATCGTTCGATCACAGTTTTTGCACTAAAATCCTTCGACTTCAATATTTGAAGTCGAAGGATTTTAATTCCCAGTCGAATATCGAGGGTTAATTAACCCTCGATATTCGACCGTTGGTGAATTTGCCCCTTACTGTAATAGTCTATCAAGGTTATAGTAAATCTGCAGTTTATAGGAGCATCTGAAAAAGGACCGACAATATCAATAGCAAGTTTTTCCAATGCGGAATCAGGAAATGGTACTGGTTTTAAATTTGGTCTCAACTTAACTTTGTGTACAAAGTTCTTTGCACAGCCCAGTGAAGTGTTGTTTTGCGGTGAAATTTTAGACACTGGCTGTGTGGCAGTCACTGGTGCTGTAATAATGAGACCATCAACTAATTGTAGGTTTAATGCAGCAAAGAGATCCCTTCCAAGTATAGCAGTAGTAACTGACTAGTTTCAGGGCAGGTGCAACAAGCGGATCTTTTGCAAAGTATTTCAAGAAAATATCCTTTGGTAGTATAGAAACAGCTGAACCTGTATCAAGCATCAGGTTAATGGAGTGTCCCTTGTCAGCCGAAGCAGTATTGATATTGACAGTGCATATAAACTTGTCTGGAATAAATGTACCAGCTCTATCCACACTTAATACTGTAACATTTGTAGTAGAGACTTCATGAACATCTTTAGCAAAACTACGACAGATGTAAGCAAAATGCCCTACCTTTTTGCATTTGCGGTACTGTACAGCTTTTGCAGGACATATAGCATAATTTGCAGTGTGTTGTGTTGAACTCCAGTGAAAGCATGGTTTTGCAGTGAATCCCTTTCCTTAGGCAACTACATCTCCCGCATCTTGGGTGCTAATCCGGAGGGCAATGCCAGGACACAGTCTTTGTAAAAAAGTGGCTTTAATGAAGCACGTACAATGTAAAGCTGCTTATTTTTTACAAAGAAAAGGTGCAGGCTGCTGCAGAGATAGAAGAGGCATCTCATCACCAAGTTGTTATGTTTTGGTAGCCGAGGATGAGTAGAGTATAACAGTGCTTTATTAGCAGGTTCATGCAGCCATAACATGTCAACTCTTGTGCACAGTGACACCTACAGGCCCTTTGTATAAATACCACACTTTGTTTTCAGATCTTTTGAGAGTTGCTTAGAGGATCCCATGCTGTCTCTCTTCAGAGGAGTGGCAAACAGAAGCACAACTTGCAATTGGCCTCCTTAAAGGAGAAGGAAACCTAATTGGCGCAAAAAACCCTCCTCCCCTCCCCTGTGTTGCTTCCCCTCCCTCCTCCCCCCTGGCCTACCTGTCCCGCTGGGCAAATGCCCCTAACTTGTTACTTACCCTTCTGCGCAGGTCCAGTCTACGGAGTTCACCGACGCCATCTTCTTCCAAGCGATCATCTTCCTGCTTTGACCGGCGCATGCGCAGTAGGAGAATTTCGCCGGTACGATCTACTGCGCATGCGCCAAAAGTCACGAAGTGAAATCGGAAAACTTCGTGACTTTTGGCGCATGCGCAGTAGATCCTTACCGGCGAAATGCTCCTACTGCGCATGCGCCAAAACGCCGGTCAAAGCAGGAAGAAGATTGCGTGGAAGAAGATGTCACCTGTGAACTCCGTGGACTGGACCTGCGCAGAAGGGTAAGTAACAAGTTAGGGGCATTTGCCCAGCGCGACAGGTAGGCCAGGGGGGAGGAGGGAGGGCAGGCAACACACGGGTGGGGGGAGGGTTTTTGCGCCGACGGGTTTCCTTCTCCTTTAAAGGGATCCTGTCATCGGAAAACATGTTTTTTTCAAAACACATCAGTTAATAGTGATACTGCAACTGCAAACTGATTTATTATATTCAATTTGGAAATCTGACATGGGGCTAGACATTTTGTCAATTTCCCAGCTGCCCCTGGTCATGTGACTTGTGCCTGCACTTTAGGAGAGAAAGGCTTTCTGGCAGGCTGCTGTTATTCCTTCTCAATGTAACTGAAGGAGTCTCAGTGGGACATGGGTTTTTACTATTGAGTGTTGTTCTCAGATCTTGTGTTAGGGAGCTGTTATCTGGTTACCTTCCCATTGTTCTTTGTTTGGCTGCTGGGGGGGAAAGGGAGGGATGATATCACTCCAACTTGCAGTACAGCAGTAAAGAGTGATTGAAGTTTATCAGAGCACAAGTCACATGACTTGGGGCAGCTGGGAAATTGACAATATGTCTAGCCCCATGTCAGATTTCAAAATTGAATATAAAAAAATCTGTTTGCTCTTTTGAGAAATGGATTTCAGTGCAGAATTCTGCTAGAGCAGCACCATTAACTGATTCATTTTGAAAAAAAAAATTTCTCATGATAGTATCCCTTTAAATACCTTTAAATACCTGTCTATGAAGTTCAAGGCTTAGCGAGCTAATCCAACCAATTTGGTGTTTCCAGTAATCAGTATTGAGGGTACCCAATTTTTGCAAAGCCAGTTTTTCAGATTTGATTTAATTTCATACAACTAAATACTGCTTCACTTAAAAATCTTTGTTCAGAAAAACACCCCAGTACTAAAATGTTCCTGGGAAATGAAAGAGATACCACTGTTATCTTTTATTTTGTTGAAAGTGGTGTAAATTATTATTCTGGCTGAGAGTTTTTTCCAAACTTTGTTCTGAAACAAAACTGTATTCCTTCTCCCATGTGTGGGTTTTATGTATACACAAACTAACACAAAGCCAATATGAGCTGCAAGATACTTTTACATTGCTGAATCTATTTTGCAGCAGCTTTGCAGAGCCTTTTGTCAAGTAAGATGAAAGAAGTGATTAACGGTATTCCTCTTATATCACAATTCATTGCCTCCCCTTTTGTTACCTTTAATATATTCATTGCCTTATTTCTATGCAAGTTGATAGAACATTACTCCATGTCATAAGTGCCACAATTGTTATCCAAAGAAGATGTAAAATCTTTATTCTCTAACCATTGTCTAAATCATAGTTTCCAGTGGTGCAGATCATGTGGCACAGATTATTAATAGCTCTGGTCTCTACACCACTTGACACAGTGCTCCAGCTGTCATTCTGCTCTTTGGCTCGTATAATTCTTACACTGGTGAAGTGCCAGGCCTGGGTCTATTTCATCAGTCAATGTCACCCACCAGTCAGTGATGAATAGCTCTGCTGTTGCTGTTGCAAGGTCTGGGTTCTCATTCACACATATATGACTTTTACCAACTTCTACACACCAGATGAGACCTGCCCCTGCTGATAAAGGCATGTGCTGACCTGGAAACAAATCCACCTTCTTCTGGATTAGTTAAAAACTAAACAATTCCTAACGTGATCATGTCACTAATTATGCATTTTATTCAGCTATAACAACCTAATGGCTCCCACAGTGACAGCTTTTACTGCTAAAAGGCAATTAATTTCTGAAACTAAGAAATCTAATTACACAAAATGCGTTGTCCTAATCTTTTCCCAGAGTAATCTTATTTGTAGACATTAACATCCCAGATGCTGCTGCTGTTTGTCCATTATGACAGTGTTTGTCCTAAATAATGTATAAATAGCTTTTTCTGGACAGTTGCATGTCTCTAAATCAATAACATTTGCTGTCTTCTGTTACATTACAATGGAATGAGCAAGCTATAAAAAAAATAACCTTTTGTTTTCCCAAGTCTTAAGGATGGAAAATGCAATATGTTGTCATGTGCATGATACTTGATTAAAAGTAATCTGTTTAAGGTAAAAACCTATCATACCAGGAAAATCTCTAACAATTTTTACTTGGTAAAACCATTGTACTTGCTATTAATCTTGGAATGACAACATAAGTGAGTTGCTACAGCAGTACAAATTTTGTGACCTCTAAAATCTCAAAATCCCAAAAGCAATTATTGTGAAAGATATTTATTTAATATGTACTACAGTACGCAACTCATGTTGAACTAAGGGGTAGACTACCCCTTTAATCGGGAATATGTATGTAGGAGGGTAAAGGTTTTGCTAATCTTTAGGGAATAATTTAGACACCTAGATTGGGTCCTCAGTTACACAAGGGAAGCTGTTTACTTTGTCCTATGTGAAAATATTCTGCTGGCAGTTGAGTGACTGGCCAGTGGATGTCACTATTATATTTTATAAAAGGTTAAAGGTTTTTCTATACCCCAGGGATTTAGTTGGCCAGCTAGGCTGGGTCCTTTTTCCCAGAGGACAGGGGAGTAGTTCCCCATAGGTTATAAAAAAAGGATGTTGCCATGTGTTCTGCCTCTTTCAGTGCACCCATTGGAAGTGGGGTGTTGCTGCTAGCGCCTGAGGTGAAGGTAGGTCTCAGAATAGGTGAAGCAGGTATCAGGTCAGAAAATGTAATAGGTCACTATAGGAGTGACAGATGAGTTCAGGAAAGTTAGTGAGCAGCTAGGGCTCCAACCAGGAGATTAGTGATGGGTTAGCACCCTGCGTTATGACAAGGCTGACAGGTTAGGACTCAAGTGATTATGCTCAGGGATAGAGAGATCCTTGGAGCGTGAGACCAGCTGTGAGGTACCTTCAATGGGGATTGTGCAACAAAGGCAGGAAAGGTGGCTCAATTCACAAAGCTGACTAATAAAGGATCATGCAGTAAATGTGAGTAATACATTTGTGTAAATGACCTGCTGCCATAAATTGCTTAGTGAAGTGTACCACCAGTTCAATAAACGTTCTGCTGTTTTAAAGAACCACTTTAAGCTTATTTGATCAAGATTAAATACTGTGTGTGCTTATACCAAGTGGTTACCTTCTTCCATACCATAAGCGAGGGCCCCACCTGAGGATAAGGAGTCTAATTATATTGTGCCTACTGGGAGTTGCTGGGAATTGGACCCCTTGCCCGGGTACCGAAATCAGTGGTTAGTAACCCAAGTGAAGGTTTAGGAAGACCCTGACCCATCCACCTGTTACATTTATAAATGTATAAGGGGGATCTCTCTCTTTGATATTTTTTTCACCAGTAGGACCGGCAGGCACAAGGCCATCTGTTGAAATTAGAAAAATGGATATTCCATGCAATTTACAATTTACAACAATTCATCCTGAAGTGGTTGTGCTGTCAGATACATTACAGTATTTATATCTTCAGGAATGGATTGGATACCTTTTTAGCTAGAAAGAATATTCAATGTTACTGAAATGAGCTTTAAGCAAAAAGTTGATCAAGGGACTGGTCCATTTGCCATCTCGGAGTTAGGAAAGAATTTTTCCCCCACTATGGCAAATTGGAGAGGCTTCAGATTTTTTGACCTTCCTCTAGTCTAGATCATATAGGCAGGTTTCATTTAGGAGAAAAGATTGAACCTGAAGGAAATGCTCCTTTTTTCAACTTGAATTTCTATGTTACTATGTTCACAAAAACTTTACTGCTAGTTCAAATGATTAACAAATTGTGGCAGGTACAATTTAAATGGCAACACAATGGGACCATGTGGGAAGTTTCATTAATGGAATGACAGGGCAGGTCAGAACCCCTACGGGACCAGCTTCCACTTACCAATTACCTTGTTCCCTGTAAGAGAGCATACACAGCAGTTCAGAATGAATGTGAAAGGTCACAGCTTTATAAACATAGTAATCAAACGGATAGATAACAACTATCTAATTAAACAATTATCTGATCAGTACTCCACTGTTCCACTGGAGTAAAGAGCCACTTGCCATGCCAGCTACATCACTACTCTATGCAATGGAAAGTGAAGACATAGGTTGACCTATTTTTTGAGGAATGAAACTAAATATGAGTGCAAGTGGGTTTGCTGGTATCACTCACTGGGGGTCATTTATAAACTTCGCGCAGGGCAGATTGGTTCGCAAAGTGAATATATTTGCCCTGCGCATGGTTATATTTATAAAGCTGAATAAGAGGGTGCATACAGAATTGCGAATTTTTTCTTCACAATGCGAATGTCTAAAGGGGCTTTATAAATGTCACAATTCGCAAATTGCGAATCTTTATGCGCACACTCTGCGACTCAATTACGCCACAACTTTGGTGGCGGATAAAATATTCGCAAAACAGTTTTGCAAACTGCGAATTTAACGCTATTTTCGCGCACAACAACCTCGCACATTGGGTGCGCTCGCGCAAACTCCTGTCTCATTTGCGCGCCATTTGCAAAAATTTATTCACACTGCGAATTCGCAAAAACCGGAAAGACGGGCAGAGCAGTGCAATATATTAGCACTCAGCAAAAAACATGCGCAATACAACCATTTGCGAAAAATATGCGCTGCGCGAACTTTATAAATGACCCCCACTGTGTGTCTTGTCACAGGTACGTGGTGTTGAAGCAGTAGTTCCATGCAGTATTTACATGTTAGAGATGCCAGTGGGTTGTCATCTTGAAATCTGAAATGCAGAACTGAGGGCAGTGGCAAATGTGGGGATGGAGAAGGGACAGTAGAGGCTAATGAGGGAGGCAGGGCCGGATTTACATAGTGTGCGCCCCTAGGCCCAGTGCCGTTAGTCACCCCTGTCCCCTCCCCTTTATTCGTGCAAATTTTCATCATCTGGACCAGAGCAATGGGGATTGGTGCACGGGAAATTTTAAAAATGATTGTATCTCCAGCGCATCCCCAGTGTTTTTGAACCAATGTGGGTGTGGTTGGGCAGCATGCCGCCCCCCTAAAATCCTGCCACCCTAGGCCCGGGCCTAGGCGGCCTTTCCACAAATCCAGGCCTGGAGGGAGGCAGGTTTGCTACAGTCAAGAGGGGAAGTATAAGGTGCTTGTCCACAGCTTGTCCAAAGCAACAAATTCAGCATTGGTGCTGGGGAGGACAGCTGTTTGTTAGGCAGGATTTTAAAGCTATAAGCTATAAAGGAGACAATGATTTTAGAAAATGAGGGGCTGAAGTCTTATGGGTGGAGCTCTTCACTGATTGAAAAGAGTCCAGCAAATTAATAGTAGCAGTATATTATAGACCCCCTAATGTAAGTGAGGAGGAGGAGGCTAAGCTCCTGATGCAAATAGAAAAGGCTGCTAGTTTGGGAAAAGTAATGATAATTTAGATTTGCATTCATAATAGATTTTTGTATACATACATCATTCTAATAATGTTACAAATCTCTTAATGTTAACACATATTATCCAGTATAAATAATTATAATTATCCAGATATTGACTGGAGTAACAGGACTGCTAAATTATTTAATGGGAACAAGTTTATAAATATGTTGCATGACAATTTTATGTTGTTGAGAACCCAACCAATAAAATGCTATACTGGATTGAACCCCTGGTTAATAGTGACCAATAATAAAAATAAAATGAATTTCAGAAAAGCTAATTTTAGTGCCTTGAGGGATGCCCTTCAGAGAATAGATTGGTGCATTACATTTCAGCTAAAAACACAGAACAGAAATGGTTGTCATTTAAAATTATATTAAATCTGTTCTCAATGTATTCCCATAAAGGAACAGTTCAGTGTAAAAATAAAAACTGGGTAAAATATTTTGCTGTGCAAAATAATAAAGGTTTCTAATAAAGTCAATAGCCAAAAATGTAATCTATAAAGGCTGGAGTTACTGGATGTCTAACAGAACAGAACACAACTTCCTGCTTTGCAGCTCTCTAACACTGAGTTAGTCAGCGACTTGAATGGGAGCCATAATAGGACATAACTGTTTGTGAGTTTGCAATTGATCCTTAGCATGCAGGACAGATTCAAAAGCAAACAGTTATGACCCATGTGCCCCCCCCTCAAGTCATGGATTGGTTACTGCCTGGTAACCAATCAGTGGACACCAAGAGAGCTGCAAAGCAGGAAGACGTGTTCTGTCTATTATGTTACACATCCAGTCACTACAGCCTTTATAGTAGACATTTTTGGCTAAAACTGTAAACTATAATAATATAATATACTAACTATATTAGATTTTTTTTATTTACCTGTTTTTATTTTTACATTGAAAAATTACTTTAAGAAGTAAATGTAGAAGCTCCCTGTGTGGCTTGATATAGAAGTTAAGTAGTTAATAGGAAAGAAGAGAGAGGCATTTAAAAACTGAATAATCATTGAATACGTTTCACTACTTATCTGACCAGCTTCTTTGGTTCAACTGAATTTTACAATTACTTATATTAGATATACCATGACCTGGCTGAATGAAAATCTTCATAGTCACATTTAAAAACTACAACTCTGTGGAGACAGAAGCTGCATTTATCTATAATAAATTTTGTAAACCCACAATCCAGAAGGCAAAAATAGGCAAAGATGAGCACATTGCGCAGAGGCTAAGACTAACCCATAATTAAGTACATTAATAGTAAAAAAAATGTGGGTTGAGAGTGTTGCTCCTTTAAATAATGGTACCACTATGGTTGTAACAGATATAGAAAAGGCAAATTTGCGAAATCAGTTATCAGTGTATACAATATAGGAGTCAGAGTTCCCAGGCAATCAGTATGGCTTTATGAAGGATTGGTCATGTCCGATGAATTTGATTACTTTTTTATGATGAGGTCAGTAAGATGCTGGACAGTGGGGGGCAGTAGATGTGATCTATTTGGATTTTGGATATCGTGCCCCACAAACGAATGCTTTCTAAACTAAGGTCTGTGGTTAAAGGGATTCTGTAATGATTTTTATGATGTATTTTTTTTTTTTATCTACCTGTTTTTATTTTTACATAGGGTGCTATATTATATTATATAGTATACAGTTTTAGCCAAAAATGTCTACTAAGACTGGATGTGTAACATAATACAATATAAAATGTAATTCCTGAACCAGCAAGTGTATTTTTTTAGTTGTAATATGAGTGTGTAGGCAGCCATTTCAGGTCATTTTGCCTGGTCACGTGCTTTCACAAAGAACCAGAAATTACTTTCTGTTATTGAATACAACTATTGACACTTTTCTGAAGGACACTTTACATATAGTTTGGTTGAAAAAAGACAAAATGTCCATCAAGTTAAACTTTTTAATTCTATTTTAACCTGCCAGAGGAAGGCAAAAAACACTAATTTGAAGCCTCTCCAATTTGCCTCAGAGGGGGAAAAAATTCCCAAAAAAACTCCAAAATGGAATTCAGACTAGTCCCTGGATCAACTTGTACTATGAGCTATCTTCCATAACCCTGTATTCCCTCACTTGCTAAAAAGCCATCCAAAACCTTCTTAAAGGGGTTGTTCACCTTCCAAACACTTTTTTCAATTTAGTTGTTTTTAGATTGTTCCCTAGAAATAATGACTTTTTCCAATTACTTTCCATTATTTATTTTTTACGTTTTTTCCAAAATCTAAGTTTAAAGTTGAATGTTCCTGTCTCTGGTGTTTGAGTCTGGCAGCTCAGTGATCCAGGTGCAGATTCTGAACTGTTACAATTTTGCAACATTTAGTTGATACATTTCTCAGCAGCATCTCTGGAGTATTAGCAACAATTGTATCAATTCTAACAGCTGCCTGTAATGAAACCCAGAGATTCTGCTCAGCAGGGACAAAGATAAGAAATGTATCAACTAAATGTATCAATTTAGAACAGTTTACAGGATCGGCGACCCCCCCTCCCAGAGCTGCTTCAGAAGGAGAGAAATTACACTTTATACTTCAATATTAGAAAAACCGTGACACATAGAAAATAGAAAGTCATTGGAAAAAGTTGTTATTTCTGGTGATCTATCTGATAACAACTAGTTGTTTGAAGGTGAACAACCCCTTTAAAGCTAGACAGAACTTCCTTTCTTCTAATCAGAATGAGTGACCTTGTGTCAGCTGGAAAGACCTACTGGTAAATAAAGCATTAGAGAGATTATTATATGATCCCCTTATATATTTATACACACAGTAGTTATCATATCACCCCTTAAAGTGCCTCTTCTCCAGTGTGAATATCCCCAATTTGGTCAGTCTTTCCTCATAGCTAAGATTTTCCATACCTTTTACCAGCTTAGTTGCCCTTCTCTGTACCCTCTCTAATTCAATAATACACTGATACATTACTTACTCCCCTAAGTCATTAATGAGCAAGTTAAACAAAAGTGGACCCAATACTGAGCCTTGAGGGACCCCACTAAGAACCTTACACCAAGTAGAGAATGTTAACAACAGCCCTCTGTACCTGATTCTGTAGCCAGTTTCCTATCCATGTGCAAACGACTTCATTAAGCACAGCAGACCTTAGTTTAGAAAGCAGTCATTTGTGGGGCACAGTCTTGCTTACCTCACCATTAAAAGCAATCAAATTTTCTGATATGGCCTATCCTTCATAAAGCCATGCTGGCTGATTGCTGTTCATAATGCCATACTCTAGGACAAAATTTTGAATGTGATCACTGGTTAGGAATTTAATGTAATGATATTGTGAATCCTGTAAAAAAGCAATAATATGAAATAGATACCTGAGTATCTGAACTTCAGGTACTAGTAATTTATAAGATTGTAAGATTTCCTGCGGATCCCTTCAATGATAACCTCTTCCCACAGGTACTCTGGGAAGAAGTTGATCCACGCAGCGGGGAATAATCGATTCTTACAGAGGTAAGTAACAATGGAGCGTTGGAACTTTAGATAGAAACCTGTCAAAGTTTTAGGAGACATTCTGTGGAATATTCCCCCAATATATGGAGTAATGCAGTAGATTAGGCAAGCAAGGCGACACAGGCAAGCAAGGGTTAACGACAGGAGTCTTAAGCAGGAATTAGTTTTGCAGGGAAAAAGCCTAGCACAGCTGACAAGGGTTAGCGGCACTGTCTTGAGAAAGCTGACACGGGCTTGCAATAGTTAATAAAAGTCTTTGCAATGCAAATTAAATAAAAAGGAGAGCAGGAGAAGAGCTTGACCCACACACGCCCGCGACCCTGAAGATTTTGTGCAGGAGTTGGCCCGAACCAGCCGGACCCGTGGGTCCCGCGGATTTCGTGTTGGTCCATACATCACTACTGGCCCTGGTGCCTTGTTTACATACATTTTTATTAATCCTTTAACCGCCAAGCACGTACGGCGTAGATGCTGGAGGTTCAGGGCTCAGGCTGCCAAGAACGTACCTCGTATGTTCTCCTGCAGCTGAGCCCTTCTCTCTGCATCGGCGGCTTTTGCCGCCTCTGCAGAGAGTCAGGAGGGTTGACAGCCCCCTGGGCAACGAGGCTGGGGGGCTGTCAAGTCGGATCTGCGACACAATTGTCACAGATCCAACTTCAAAGAGGCAAACGCTGCTGCAAAAACTCTGCTGCTCTCTCTTACCTGCTCTCTGTCGCACATCCGCCCACACACTTCCTGCTCTGCAGTGACTCAGCAAAAACGATGTCCTGGCTGCCTCCTTTGTTTCCAGTGATCCTCCTGCTACAAAAACGGTTAGTGCACATTTTTTTACACACTTACCTGCACTTACACATACTTACAGTACATTTATACACTTAGACACACATTTTAGTAAAGATTGTTTTTTTTATTATTTATTTTTTTATTTCAGCATACTTGGTCTCTTTTGTACACTTATTTATACTTATTTACATGTATTTGCACACTCAGACAACTTTTAGAAGTGCACAGTTTGTTTTGCCTAAAAACATGTTATTTTGACAGCGTGACTATTGGATAATCGATTTCGAACACTAATTACGCTGTAGGATCAATTATTTTGTTATTTAATTGATTTACGCTATTTTTGTGGTTTTATTGCAATTTTATCCCTGCATTATTGTTCCTTATGCATCTTTAGTATAGTTTTGCTGTTTGGTGCTTTGCAATAGAAAGATTTATTTTACTTAGTTTGATTCGCCAGAATATATGCTTTCCAAAAATATATAGTTTTCTGGGGGTCTTTTTACAGTTTGGGGGTCTTACGGCACATAACGCACAGTTAGGGTTCTCTTTTCTGCAGCTTAGTTGGCTAGCGTGAAAATTCATATTCATGTTTTTCATTTGGGGTCCGTACACACCACATACTTTGGTAAATCTATGCATATTGGGCAGCAAACTATTCAGTAGACCTCTGACGTCCATATTTAGGGTGATTTTTCTTTATACGTAAAACATTGTGTGTGATAAATGCGGCAAACTGCAACAATTTTAGGCAATTTTCAGAAATGTTATAAAAATCTCTACGTTTAGAAAAGCTTTAAGTTTGGTGTAGAAAGACGTCTTTATCTTTGTTGGATTCATCAGAATGTGTACTTTCCAAAAATATATGGTTTTGGTGGGTCTTTGCTGTAAAGAGGTTCTTGAGGCACATAATATGAAGTCAAGGGTCTATGTTCACAGAAGGCGAATCGGCAGCGGAGAAAAATCATATGCACTATTTTCATTTGAGGTCCGCACATGCCAGCTGCCTTGCTATATCAATGCATATTGGGCATCAAACTGTTCAGTAGACCCTTGGCATCAGTATTTATGGTGTTTTACAATTGTATGTAAGAAATTAGGTGAGATAAATGCGGCCAATTGCAATATTTTTAGGCCATTTTCAGAAATGTAAAAACTTGTTTTTTTTAATAATATGTCTTTATTGAAAAATTTTTTATAACAAATAAAATAAACAAACACAAAGGAATTTGGAATTACGAAAAGAACAGAATGACGGATAAATCCATCGCTAATACATTACGAACATACACACTCGATAGCCAGAGCACTAGTCTCCTCTTAACGGTGCATTGTAAAACAGACTAAGGTAATATAGTACACAACATTATTTCTCTCATACATATCATTGAAAGGGAAAAGAAAAACGATTAAGAATACCTCGTTCTTAACATCTGATTTATGTGGTGGCTCCTGGGGGACGTTCGTGATGTTTGTTCCTGTGAGCGTAGGAGATTTTGAATATACTGGTCTGTTTCTTGGACATTAGTATTGTTGAGTAATAGTTCCGTATCATACCACGTAGTGTATCTAAATGCATATATCATTAGTTGTCTAGTATGAATTGGGAGTGATTGAATGTAACTCATCCATGTCGAAAAAAAAATTGTTTCCACCCAATCCATGTGAAATATATGGTGTAGCTTTTGTTTGACCAGAGATAGTGGGGGTGCAGATGGGGAAAGCCAATGGTGCAGAATAGTTTTCCGAGTTGCAGCCATTAACCTTTCCGTCAGCTGCCTTTCAGAGAGTCAAAGTTTCAGGTGTGGAGGAGGTATCCCAAAAATTGCTCATGTTAGCGTAAAAACGTTTGCTCGTTGAGTCAGAGACTTTCAGTATATCTGAACTTCCCCCTATAATTGTTGAATGTTAGGGCATAGCCAAAGACAGTGCACAAGATCAGCCCGGGGTTGATGACATCTCAGACAATTATCCGAATTTAGAGTACCCATACGATGCCTCCTAAAAGGAGTGAGATAAGAGCCATGCAATACCTGTAAAGCCATTTCTTGATATTTGCTAGCAGAAATAGCTTGCATTGTTTTTGTGTGATACTGAAGTATTTGGGAGGCCTCTGTTTGTGGGATTACAGAAGTCCATCTGAGTAAAGATTTGTCCTGCGCTTCAGTCGACAGTGTGGTCCTAATAAAGCGGTAAATCTGGGAAATAGTTCTGACTGTGTTATATCTGGGCCACAGTATATTTATTGTGTTATCTTTATCTGTCGTGGAAAGATGCCTCAACACTTTCGTGGCATAGTGGATAATTTGGTTCAGCAACATATAGTCATTCGCCAGGAATGGGAATTTCTGGAGAAGCTTGTCTTTGGGTAATACAGTGAAAGTGTCATCGACAATATCTTTAACAATTTTCAGATGTCGGTTATGCCATTCCACTAGAGTGTTATTATGTTTCCCCATCGGAAATGTTGGATTATCGAGCCAGGACAGATAAGTGGAGTAACTAGATGTTAATTTAAACCTGCGCTTCACTGAATTCCATGTTCTATAAGTGTCTATAAATAAGGGGTGTTCACGCATATCTTGTGGAACATCCCTTAATGGAGAATGCAAAAGAAAGTTAAGGGAGAGACCTCCTGTCAGGAGTTGGTCAAGCTCTGTTGAGGCATATGTACTTCTATTATACATCCAGTCCCCAGCGAAACGTAGTAATGCTGCCTCATTATATTCCCGAATATTTAGAAAGTTAACCCCACCTAAGGCTTTAGTCTGCTGTAATTTGAATAAACTTATCCTTGGACGTTTCTGTTTCCAGATAAAAGTCCGTAACATTTTAAGTAACCTTTTGTAGTCAGATGGTTTTATGCTGTAAGGTAGCATTTGTAGTTGATAGAATAATTTAGGAAATAAAATCATTTTGATTAGGTGAATTCTCCCTAAAAAGGTTAGGTTTAGTGATTCCCATTTATTTAGATCTTGTTGAATATTGTCAATAGTATGTCTAATATTGAGTGAGTAAAGCTCTGTATGTTTTTTCGCCAGTTTAATACCCAGATATGTTATATAGGATTGTGCCCTCTTAAAAGGGAATTTGGTATTCCCAAGTGTTGTAATCGCCGGGCCACCAAGTTCTAATGCTGCAGACTTATTGAGATTGATCCGAAAGCCTGCAAAAGTACTGAATATCTGTATGGTATCTAGAATCGCAGCCAGTTCTATGTGAGGGTGATGAATAAACAGCAAGATATCATCCGCAAAGGCTGTTATTTTATGTCTAATATGTCCAAGTGGTATGCCTGCAAATGTTTCATTGAAAAGAAGATGTTTTATAAGGGGGTCTAATGCAATGTTGAATAGTAGAGGCGAAAGAGGGCAACCCTGTCTAGTCCCTTGTTGAATTTCGAATGATTCTGAATTGTAGCCATTAACTGTTATAAAAGTCTGAGGAGCATCATATAAGGTTTTGAATAGGTTAAGCATATGAATTCCAAAATGTTGGAATTTTAAAAGTCTACGAATGTGTGCATGGGAGATCCTATCAAAGGCCTTATCAGCATCCAAGTTTAGCAGTAATCCCTGTCTTCTTTTTTCTAGGTTACACTGATAGATTGTGGCGATAGCTTGTCTGATAGCCCAAACCGGATGCCTGTCCTTGAGGAAGCCCATCTGATTAGAGGTAAGTATACGGGGAAGAATTTTTTGTAATCTAGTAGCCATAATTTTCGTCATAATTTTGAGGTCTTGATTTAATAACGTTATTGGTCGATATGAAGATGGAACAGTAGGGTCCTTGCCTTCCTTATGTAGTAAAATAATTCTGGCATCAGCCGCTTTGTCCCATAATGGGTTACCTTGTAGTACATTATTGTATAGAGACGTAAGTAAAGGAGTCGTTTCTGGTAACAATAGTTTATAAAATTCCGCCCCCAATCCATCTGGACCTGGGGATTTGCCGTTTTTAAATTTTGTGACCGTCATTGAGACTTCTGTTTCAGTTATAGGTGCATCTAAGATTTCCCTATCCTGGACCATAAGTTTGTTCAGATGGGCTTCCTGAAGAAATTTGAGACCGGGCTCAGGAGAATCAGGAACTCTTTGGTAAAGCATTTTGAAATGTGTCGTCATCAATGTGGCAATGTCAGGTGTATAACGTGCCCACCCGGTGGGTGTTTTAAGTTTCTGAATGAAAGTAGACCCTTGCTGTCTCTTGACTATATTAGCTAATAATTTACCTGATCTGTTTCCCCAGCGATAGAATTTGTTTGCCGTATGACTTAATTTATGTTGGATTTTCTCTGTCAATAAAGTGTTAAAAAGAGCCTTCGTTTCTGCGTATTTTTTTTTTGCAGTAGGTGAATTAGTAAGTTTGAAGGGGTTATAAGCATGGGTGAGCTCGTTTTGTAGTAATTTGTACCTTTCATCAAACGTTTTTTTCCTTTTAATTAGGTAGGCTATTATGTGACCCCATAGGACTGGCTTGGCAGCAGCCCATAGTAAATTTTTGTCATCCCAGTGTACCAAATTATCATCGATATAATTAGCCCAGTGTTGTTTAATGTAAGTTCTAAAATCGTAGTTATGGTATAGATATGCTGGAAATCTCCAATTAGAAGAAAAAGTTTGTGGATTAAATAATTTCAATGTCATTCTCATAGGTGCATGATCTGAGATGTCTATATTACCTATACTGGAGTCTTCTATCGATACAAGAAGGTGAATAGAGAGAAAAAAGTAATCAATTCTCGAATGAGAGTTATGGACTGCAGAATAAAAGGTGTAATCTCTAGTGTCAGGGTATAAATATCTGTAGACATCCTTTAATAAAAGATGGTTACAGAAGGTGTGGAGTGGTTTGATACGTCTCAAGGTGTGGATGAGAGATGTACCTGATTTATCCATATACGGGTCATTCACTGTGTTCATGTCTCCACCAAGAATTACATTCGAAGCCCCCCAGGAGTCCAACCGCTGAAGCAATTCTGTAAAAAAAGATTGATTATCATTATTTGGAGCGTATACGTTTACAAGGGTATAGTTTGTCCCTTGAATATCCAAGTCCATAATCAGGTATCTGCCCAATTTATCTTTATAAGTTTTTCCCCTCCTGCAATTTAAAGAAGCATTTATTACAATTGCTACCCCTCTGGATTTTGATGTATAGGAAGCAGCCGTTAATGAACCTATCCAGCTGTCTTTCATGGAAATTGTATCTTGTCTACGCCAATGCGTTTCCTGAAGAAATGCAATACTGTATGTAGGGATGTAGCGAACGTCGGAAAAAAAGTTCGCGAACATATTCGCGAACTTGCGCAAAAATGCGAGCGGTTCGCGAACGGTTCGCGAACCCCATAGACTTCAATGGGAAGGCGAACTTTAACATCTAAAAAAAAAATTTCTGGCCAGAAAAATGATTTTAAAGTTGTTTAAAGGGTGCAACGACCTGGACAGTGGCATGCCAGAGGGGGATCAAGGGCAAAAATGTATCTGAAAAATCTGCCTGTGTGTGCTTGGAAGAGATAGTGTAGGGGGAGAGCTGTTAGTGATTTCAGGGACAGATGATAGTAAGTTTGCTGGCTAGTAATCTGCTTGATACTGCTCTGTATTGGAGGGACAGAAGTCTGCAGGGATTTGAGGGACATTTTAGCTTAGGTAGCTTTGCTGGCTAGTAATCTACTGTTCTCTTTAAACAACTGCCATACGTTGACCTTGTAGGCATTGTTTGCCCAGTTTTTTTGGACGCAGCCACTGAAGCACAGTTGCCAGAAAAAATATGCCATATAAATGCTGAAAATAGTAATTTTTCGCCATACGTTGACCTTGTAGACATTGTTTGCCCAGTTTTTTTGGTTGCAGCCACTGAAGCACAGTTGCCAGAAAAAATATGCCATATAAATGCTGAAAATAGTAATTTTTTGCCATACGTTGACCTTGTAGGCATTGTTTGCCCAGTTTTTTTGGTCGCAGCCACTGAAGCACAGTTGCCAGAAAAAATATGCCATATAAATGCTGAAAATAGTCATTTTTTGCCATATACGTTGAGTCAACGTATGGCAAAAAATGGCTATTTTCAGCATTTATATGGCATATTTTTTCTGGCCTCTGTGCTTCAGTGGCTGCGGCCAAAAAAACTGGGCAAACAATGCCTACAAGGTCAACGTCGTTGAGATGCGGTAACTTGGCTCTGCACATGTTGGTACAGGTGTGGTATTCCCTTTTTAGAAAAAAAATTGCGGCTGGGTACCTTCCACTGCGGTGTCCCAATTGCTACAAATTTGCGGAAGGCCTCAGAGTCCACCAGCTGGTATGGTAAAAGCTGGCGGGCTAAGAGTGCAGACAAGCCAGCTGTCAGACGCCGGGCAAGGGGGTGACAGTCAGACATTGGCTTCTTACGCTCAAACATGGCCTTCACAGAAACTTGGCTGGTGGCAGATGACTGGGAATGGGAACAGGTGGTCAAGGTGGAAGGCGGAGTGGAGGGTGGTTCAGACGGGTCAAGGAGAGCAGAGGTAGAGCAGTAAGATGCTGGACCAGAAGGAGTGTGGCTTTTAGTTTGCCTGTTGCCTTTGAGGTGTTGCTCCCAAAGTGCTTTGTGCTTGCCGCTCATGTGCCTTCGCATAGAAGTTGTACCTATGTGGCTGTTGGGCTTACCAAGGCTCAGTTTCTGACTGCACTCATTGCAAATTACAATGCTTTTGTCAGAGGCACACACATTAAAAAAATCCCACACTGCTGACTTTTTGGAAGTGTGCGATCTGGCGGTAACAGTAGAAGTTGGCGGCATTGGCGGCAATGGCGGGTGCGTTGGCCGGCTGAACACAGGTGCCGATACATGTTGTTGCCCTACTGATCCCTGCGGGCTGTCCTCCCTGCTTCTTCTAAGTCTTATTCTCCTACTGCCTCTCTGACTCTCCGTCTCTCCATCTGAACTACCCTCCTCTTGCTCTCTTCTACTAGGCACCCACAAAACATCAATCTCCTCATCATCATTCTCCTCAGATGCATCAATTTCTTCTGACACATCACAGAAGGAAGCAGCAGCGGGGACCTCCTCCTCATCACTCATTATGTCCATCTCTATCGTGTTCTCTGCCAGAATTAAATCTGGTGTAAGGTCCTCATCTCCTTCATCTTCTTCTGGCAATAATGGTTGCGCATTACTCAGTTCAAGAAACTCATGGGAAAATAACTCCTCTGACTCCAGTGAAGAAGGGGCACCGGTGGTGGAGGAAGTGTTACGTGGGGTGGCCATAGCAGTGGAGGATGAGGAGGATGTTGTGGTAAAGTTAGAAACGGTAGAGGATGGGGTGTGCTGTGTAAGCCAGTCAACTACCTCTTCAGCATTTTGGGAGTTCAGGGTCATTGGCTTTTTAAAACTGGGCAATTTGCTAGGGCCACAGGATTGCATAGCAGCACGGCCCCTAGCACGGCCTCTGCGTGGCGGCCTGCCTTTGCCTGGCATTATTTTTAAAAAAACAACAACAACAAAAACTCAGTTGGTTTTTCTGGAAACGATAATACACACAGCTAGATGGCAGTTTGAAGAAAACAGTGTGCAAATAATGCCTACAAGGTCAACGTATACACTACTACAGTGGTGGATACGGATTACGTAAAATATATGAATGCTGCTTGAAAAAAAGTAACTCAAGTGGTTTTTCTAGAGACGATAATATTATCAATATTTAGACAAAATGTGAACAAGGTCACACAGCTAGATGGCGGGTTGAAGAAAACACTGTGCAAATAATGCCTACAAGGTCAACGTATACACTACTACAGCGGTGGATACGGATTACGTAAAATATATTATGGCTGCTTGAAAAAAGTCACTCCGGTGTTTTTTCTGGAGACGGTAATATTATGGATATTTAGACAGAATGTGAACAAGGTCACACAGCTAGATGGCGGGTTGAAGAAAACAGTGTGCAAATAATGCCTACAAGGTCAACGTATACACTACTACAGCGGTGGATACGGATTACGTAAAATATATGAATGCTGCTTGAAAAAAAGTAACTCAAGTGGTTTTTCTAGAGACGATAATATTATCAATATTTAGACAAAATGTGAACAAGCTCACACAGCTAGATGGCGGGTTGAAGAAAACACTGTGCAAATAATGCCTACAAGGTCAACGTATACACTACTACAGCGGTGGATACGGATTACGTAAAATATATTATGGCTGCTTGAAAAAAGTCACTCCGGTGTTTTTTCTGGAGACGGTAATATTATGGATATTTAGACAGAATGTGAACAAGGTCACACAGCTAGATGGCAGTTGGTTGAATAACACACTGGGCAAAAAATGCCTACAGGGCAAATAATGCCTAAAAGCTCAACTTATACACTACTACAGCGGTAGTAAAATAAAAAAAAGTAAAATAAAAAAAATGAATATTAAAAAAAAAAAATTAAAGTTGGTGCTGCTGAACTACTAGGAGCAGCAGATTAGCACACCAGTCCCACTCCCCAACACTGCTAGACTAATAGCACTGGGCTCTTATAGTAGTAGTAGTAGTAGTAGTAAAACAACAAAAAAATAAATAAAAGCAGTCCTTACAAGGACTACTGTTATTGCAGCAGTCAGCAGATGAGATCAGAAGCAGGACAGCTGCCCACAGCAGCTACATACAGAGCACTGCAGTAGAAGGTAGATTACTAGCCAGCAAAGCTACCTAAGCTTAAATGTCCCTCAAACCCCTGCAGACTTCTGTCCCTCCAATAACAGAGCAGTATCAAAACGATTACTAGCCAGCAAACTTTCAACTGTCCCTGAAATCACTAACAGGCAGCAGCTCTCTCCCTACACTATCTCTTCAGCACACACAGGCAGAGTGAAAAAACGCTGCAGGGCTTCGGTTTTTATAGGGAAGGGGAGTGGTCCAGGGGAGAGCTTCCTGATTGGCTGCCATGTACCTGCTGGTCTGGGGTGAGAGGGCAAAAAAAAGCGCCAACAATGGCGAACCCAAAATGGCGAACGTCGCGCGACGTTCGCGAACTTCCGGCGAGCGCGAACACCCGATGTTCGCGCGAACAAGTTCGCCGGCGAACAGTTCGCGACATCTCTAACTGTATGTACTTTCTCTCTCTTAAGATGATCAAGTACCTTACATCTTTTAAGAGGTGTATTTAGTCCCCCAACGTTCCATGAAATAATTTTTATACTTTCAAGGTTTTTATCAGAAGTATAATCCTTATTATCACTGCTAGCCGCCATTTTAATTTATCCTATACCCTTCAAGAAGAAAACAAACAATTTGATTCCAACAGAATGCCCGGTCTGGCTGTCCCAGCGAGCAGACCAGGGTCCGGGACCTAGGAAGGATATGGGGAAGTATGTTGTGTGTAGATAGATTTTAGATTCCAAATTCCAAAACATAACATAAATATTTACATGACTCAGAGTTTAGCGACAGTGTAACTAGCTGTCACTGATATATCACACACGTGGTCCCGCTATGTACTAGAATAATATAATTAAATTAGCAAAAGAGCACAAGGCAAGTAGTAGATTTTTCCACCTCGTAGCCATAATTGAAGAAATTCCTAATTGTGTTCCCTGTTAACCGTTGTGTAACATATTAAACATAACTGATTAATTTGTTTGTAAACTATAGCTGAGATAAGATAGGTACCTTAAGAAAGGGAAACTATGTATCCCATAACCTTTGAACAGAGCTAACATGTTAAGCCTTTCAACTAGGTTATCCCACTAAAAACAGAATAGGTAAGACAACTTAGCACATTCCAAGTCACCATCTTAGTATCTGAAGGTCAGCTTGTCCCTATGAGGTTGAAATTCAGCATAAAGATACCGCAGTCCGATATCCCACTCGGCTGAAAAATCTTGAGTTTTTGTAATACAAGGTACATAGTCTTGTAGATATCAAGTCCAGCAACGTACATCCCATAATTGCCCTCAATGAGGGATCAAGCCGGATCATTACGGAACAATATATGTAGTTTCCAGGTTCCAGAAAGAAGTAGCCAGAAAAAAATAGTAAAACTTTTGTAAGCAAAAAATTATGGTAAAAGGGTCCAAATCCAACAATAGTGTGTTAGATGAATCAAATATGGGGAATGGTCTTGAATCCCCAGCGTTGAACAAGCAAACGTCGTAGACATTTCGGTAGATGAACAGATTAGGGCTATGACAATCCCAAAACGTAGCCAATGAGAAAAACATCCATCAAAAGTCAGATGGCTATGGCGGAAAAGGCGGAAAGGTCGACAATAATTTGTCAGCAAACTGGAAGATAATATATTATTCCCTTTAGAAGTAAAATCAGCCATCTTGGAGGGAATGATGAGTGTTTAAGTATTCCAGTGCTTTGTCTGGATTTTCAAAGAACTGTGGTTTTCCGTCTGTTTTGCTGAAAACTTTTAGTTTGGCTGGATATAGCAAAGAAAATTTATAGCCAGAGGAATAGAGAGATTTACATACAGGTGAGAACTCACGCCTCTTTGCTGATACTGATGCCGAGTAGTCCTGAAAAAGAGAAATTTTGTGTCCATCAAATTGCAAATCCTTTGTTTTCCGATATGCGTCGAGGACTTTGCTCTTATCGGCAAAATTAAGGATGTGAAAAATAACTTGTCTCTGTCTATTCGCCCCATCTTTTGAAGGCGGGCCGATTCTATGATAGCGCTCGTTTTGAAATGGGGAGGGTGAGAGACGTAGTTGGAGCTCACGGGGTAGCCAGTCAGTTAAAAGATCTTCCAGATCCTTGCCTTTGAAGGTTTCTGGGACCCCTATAAGTCTCAAATTGTTTCGTCTACTTTGATTTTCAAGATCTTCCACTTTGTCGGCCAAAATGATGATTTCTTTTTGTTGTGTGTCAATTGTGTTCTGAGCCCTGTCCAAGTCATCCTCCAAAGTGGATATACGATACTCCGCTTCTGTCAGTCGTTGAGAGTGGTGTGTAACCTGTTGCAAGACCTCAGTCAAAGATTCCTTTATCGGGGCTAGTTTTTGGTCGAGCAGGGGACCAAGGATATGGACAAGATTTTCTGTGGTAGTGGGATTATCTGCCTGAGAGTGTTGTGAGTCAGATTCCACCTCCATTTGTTCAGTAGTTTTTTGTTATCTTTTGGTTTCGTTCTGTTTGGCCTTTGTGGTTTAGTGGTAGATTGGCCGAGAAATTTATCCATGTCCCTTGTGGAAGTGAGGGGGATTTTGGATTAATGAGCTCCAACTGAAATGACCTGCTCCCTATTCAAATGGGAATTGATGTAGAAGTATATGGATGGTGTGATATAGTTCACTTGTAAGGCAAGACCTCGGGTGTGTGTTAGGTAGGTATTTACATATTCTTCGTCGAGTCCCGAAGTATGCGCTATAGACTCTTTACCTAGTCTCTATTTTATAAATAGAGTTAGCAGGCTGATGGGTAACAGGTTATGCGATCTGTTCTGCCTCCACAGAATCCTCGATGCAAGATAAAGCCTTTAAAGTATGGTTGTTGAGAGCATTATAACTGCCATATAAAGTTGCCCACGGCAGGTTAGCTGTGTCTCAGTATCTTTGTGTCGAATGTATGGACTATGTACAGGTCACGTCTCCTGTAGGGGCTTCAGTTTCTGCTGCGTGGGTGACACCTTGGATACATATAGTGGGGTAGAAATGGTCGGATCAGCACTTTAGGCCTGAATATGGCACCTCCACTAGGCCTGTTGGCAGTTCCTGCGCAGTTGGTAAAGGCCTGTGGCAGTATTGGGGTTCTGCTACGTAATCAAAGTGGAGGGAGTCTTTGATAATATTGCTGGTAAAAGCACCAGTGCCTGCTCTGTGTATGGTAAGTAATGCGCAGGTAAGGATGCAAAGCCAGACGGAACCGTGCACAAGCGCAAGTATGGCGTCTCCACATGGTCTGCAGTCTATGACCGTTGTGTCTAAGAGCCTGCGGCCTCTTTGGGGCACCGCTGCATGATCGGAGCAACTAGAACTCACGGTTGTGATGGTGCTGGCCACACTAAGCCGCTGGCGTTTCCCGACCTGCTGTCTCGTCCTGCTGTGTTGTGCAGGAATGGCGCCCGAGCTGCTTCACGAGCTGTTGCGGCAGCGTGGACTTCCAGGGTCGCAAGGAGAGGGGGAGCTGGGCGGTAAGATCTTTTCCCCTTTTCCCCTCAGGTTATCCTCCGGTTCCTATAGCCCTTTTGCCAATTCCGCTGAAGAGAATAGCAATATTCAGCGCTAATGAGTGCTATGGAGTGAGGAGCTCTAACTAAAAAGCGGCCATCTCTTGGGCCCGCCCCCCGGAAGTCCAAAAAACTGTTGTTTTTATGCCAAATTTAGGAAAGGCTTGCGACTTGGTGCTTGGAGTAAAAAGACATGCATACCCAATTTGGATTCGCGGGAATGTGTACTTTCTGAAAATATATGATTTTCTGGGGTGAACGTACTTTTTTCTACCATTGCTCCCCCCCAAAACTATGTATATGTGTTGATTTTGCAGTACCTGAAATGACAGACCATATGGGGGTCTTCCTTTTGGGGCCCATATACGCTACGTGCTTTGGTACACCTATACATATTGGGCATCAAACTGTTCAGAGGACCCTAGACTTTCATATTTGGGGTGATTTCTCTTGATACCTAAAAGTATGTGGGTAATACGATGCTGCAGGTTAGAAATTTTGAGGTGATTTTTGGAAATGTCACCAAAATCACCAAATTTAGGAATGGTTTGTGGCATAGTACTTTGTAGTACAAATACATGCATACCCAATTTAGATTCATGGGAATGTGTACTTTCCAAAAATATTTGGTTTTCTGGGGTGAACTAACTTTTTTCTACATTTGCCCCCCTCAAAACGATGTAAATGTGTTGATTTTGCAGTTTTAGAAATGACAGACCATATGGGGGTCTTCCTTTTGGGGCTCCTAAATGCCACGTGCTTGGGTACACCTATACATATCGGGCATCAAACTGTTCAGAGGACCCTAGGCTTTCATATTTGGGGTGATTTCTCTTGATACCTAAAAGTATGTGGGTAATACGATGCTGCAGGTAGAAATTTCGAGGTGATTTTTGGAAATGTCACCAATATCACCAAATTTAGGAATGGTTTGCGGCTTGGTACTTTGGAGTAGAAAGACATGCATACCCAATTTAGATTTGAGGGAATGTGTACTTTCCAAAAATATATAGTTTTCTGGAGTGAACGTACTTTTTTCTAACTTTGCTGCCCCCCAAAACAATGTAAATGTGTTGATTTTGCAGTATCTGAAATTAGAGACCAAATGGGGGTCTTCCTTTTGGGGCCCCTATATGCCACGTGCTTGGGTACACCTATACATATTGGGCATCAAACTGTTCAGAGGACCCTAGACTTTCATATTTGGGGTGATTTCTCTCGATACCTAAAAGTATGCACACCCAATTTAGATTCGTGGGAATGTGTACTTTCCGAAAATATATGGTTTTCTGGGGTGAACTTACTTTTTTCTACTTTTGCCCCTCCCCAAAACATGTAAATGTGTTGATTTGGCAGTATCCGAAATGACAGACCATATGGGGGGCTTCCTTTTGGGGCCCCCATATGCCACGTGCTTGGGTTCACCTATACATATTTGGCATCAAACTGTTCAGAGGACCCTAGGCTTTCATATTTGGGGTGATTTCTCTTGATACCTAAACTTACTTTTTTCTTGGTACTTGGTACTTTGGAGTAGAAAGACATGCATACCCAATTTGGATTCAGGGAAATGTGTGCTTTCCGAAAATATATGGTTTTCTGGGGTGAACGTACTTTTTCTACCTTTGCCGCCCCCCAAAACTATGTAAATGTGTTGATTTTGCAATAATATTTTAAATCATAAGTGTGTATTTTCTATGGGGATCAGAGGTACAGTACTAATGGTAAAATTGCCTATTACTTATTTTATATACAGTTTTTATATAAAATGGCTTAGATATTTATGTCAAAGTAAGCAATGTTCTGTTTGTTACAGTCAAGAGGAGGGAGAAGAATGGGACAGAAGGGTAGGGAGGCCAGTCCACAGCTTAGCCAAAGGAACCGATGAGCCATTTTGAGTGAAAGACTTCCAAAGTAATTATGTCAGAGATATTACAAGTGCCACAAGCAATGTTTAGATTAATATGTGGCTGAGAGCTGATGATGGTGCAGCTGCTTTGGGGGAGAAGATGGCTAAATGATTGGAGGAGATTTTAAAGTAGGCATGGGGGGTACGTTGTAGTGTGTATTTCTGTGGAAGACAGGTTTGATGAGGTAGTGGGATAGTAGGGGAAAATCCAGTGGAGACTTGGTTTGAGATATAGATAATGGCCAGGAGGACCACAAGTTGTATATACAAAATTGACAAGCTGGTGTCAGTATTAAATGTATATTTACAAATGCAAGAGATCTGACTGTAAAAATGGAAGAGCTGGCACTGGATAAATAATATGATGTAGCTGGTATTGCTGAAACATGGGTGAATGAGTCACATGATTGGGCAGTAAATAAAAGAGGGACAGTGACATTAGAAAGGGAGGAGGGGTATGTCTGCTTGTTAAGTAGGATCTAAAAGCCTATATAAAGGAAGAAGTAATGATGGAAAATTATGGGTATACTATAGACCCCCTAATGGGAAGAGTAGAGGGCAGAGCTCCTGTTGCAAATACGAAAGGCTGCTAGTTTGGGGCAAGTGGGGATAATTGGGGATTTTAATTACCCAGATATTGAGTGGAGCAACTGTACTGACAAGATATTTAATGGGGAAGTTAATGGGGGACATTTTTATGTCGCAGGTTATTGAGGAGTCAACCAGAAATCATTCTATACTGGATCTAATGATCTTTAATGGAAGAGAACATATAGCAAATGCAAGTAGTTGAAGCCCTGTGTAAAAGTGATCATAATGTTATCTAATTTAATATTTGGTGCAAAATAAATATATACTGGGGCAACAAAGACCCTGAATTTTAAAAAAGAAAAAGGCTGTCCATCAGAGCATAGAGTGTGGAATTATGTCTTCTGCTTAAAACAGAAATGCTTGTAATTTAACTGTACTTAATTTACTCCCTTAAAGTTATACTGACACTAAAAATTTTCTTTTCAAAATATCAATCTACATTAAAAGTTACCTATAGGTCATGTTGATTGTTTTTCGTTGATAGTTCTGCTTTTGTAAGTAATTGTCACTTGAAGTTCCTAAACCTGAATGTTTTGCCAACCTGACTGTCCCTTCTTAACCTGCCAGTTAGAGTTTCTAATGCTAATGGACTACTGCTACACAAATATGGCAGCATTCAAAGACATGATAGATAATAAAAAAAGGTTATTTTCTGATGTTAGTAACTCTTTAAGAATAGTGATGAGTGAATTTTTTCACTAGGAATGGATTTGTGGAGAATTTCTGCATTTCGCCATCTGCAAATTTTTTTCCGAAACTGTGATAAAAATCGGCAGCGAAAAATTTGACTGCAACAAAAAGGTTGCCAAGACAAAATTGTTGCTGAGACAAAAAAGTCATCATAAGAAAAAATGGCCATTGACTTTAATGCATTTGGACAAAAAAGTCACTGAGACAAAAAAAGTTGCTGAGACAAAAAAGAAAAACACCCATGGAGTGAGAAAAAAATTGGTGTGCATTTAAAAAGTTCACACCCATCGACTTCAATGCATTTTGCTAATTTTTTTGCAGTTTCGCAAATTTTTCAAAGAAATTAAATGGGTCCGATTAGCTCATCACAACTTAAAAAGTAAATGCAGCATTAAGGACCACCCTATGTGACTTAATTCAGAAGTAAATAAGTTAATAGGGAGAAAATGGAACACATTTAAAAACTACAAGTCTGAGGGGATAGAAACTTAATTCAATGAATATAAATGCTGTTGTTTTCATCAACCAGCTGGGGTCAGCTGGTTGATGAAAACAAAATAAAAGCGCAGATTCTGAACTCATATTTTTCATCTGTCTACACAAATGAGGAACCAGTAAGTGAAGTTTTCCCTCTTAACAGTCCCAATTCTAGTAATACAACTAATGATGCATGGTTCACACATGAAGAAATTCAAAAGAGACTAAAACATGTTAAGATTAACAAAGGTCCAGGGCCAGATGGTATTCATCCCAGGGTAATTAGCTCTGTGATTGCCAAACCTCTTTACTTAATTTTTCAGGATTCATTGAGATCTGGCATAGTGACTGGCGAATTGCTAATGTGGTGCCTCTATTCAAAAAAGGATCCCGTTCTCAGCCTCAAAACTATAGGCCAGTTAGTCTGACGTCAGTGGTAGGAAAGCTTTTCGAAGGGTTAATAAAGGATAAGATACTGGACTTCATAGCAAATCATAATACTATGAGTTTGTGCCAGCATGGTTTTATGCGTAATAGATCTTGCCAGACTAACTTAATTTCTTTTTATGAGAATGTAAGTAGAGACCTCGATTCTGGGATGGCAGTGGATGTGATTTACTTAGACTTTGCTAAAGCATTTGATACAGTGCCACACAAAAGGTTACTGGTTAAATTAAGGAATGTTGGCCTGGAACATAGTATTTGTACCTGGATAGAGAACTGGCTAAAAGATAGACTACAAAGAGTGGTGGTAAATGGAAAATTTTCTAATTGGACCAGTGTTGTTAGTGGAGTACCGCAGGCCTCTGTACTAGGTCCCTTGCTTTTCAACTTGTTTATTAATGACCTGGAGATGGGTATTGAAAGTACTGTTTCTATTTTTGCAGATGATACTAAATTGTGCAGAACTATAGGTTCCATGCAGGATGCTGCCACTTTGCAGAGTGATCTGTCAAAACTGGAAAACTGGGCAGCAAACTGGAAAATGAGGTTCAATGTTGATAAATGCAAGGTTATGCACTTTGGCAAAAATAATATAAATGCAAGTTATACACTAAATGGCAGTGTGTTGGGAGTTTCCTTAAATGAGAAGGATCTTGGGGTCTTTGTAGATAACACGTTGTCTAATTCTGGGCAGTGTCATTCTGTGGCTACTAAAGGAAATATAATTCTGTCTTGCATAAAAAAGGGCATTAACTCAAGGGATGAAAACATAATTATGCCTCTTTATAGGTCCCTGGTAAGGCCTCATCTGGAGTATGCAGTGCAGTTTTGGACTCCAGTCCTTAAGAGGGATATAAATGAGCTGGAGAGAGTGCAGAGGTGTGCAACTAAATTGATTAGAGGGATGGAAGACTTAAATTATGAGGGTAGACTGTCAAGGTTGGGGTTGTTTTCTCTGGAAAAAAGGCGCTTGCGAGGGGACATGATTACACTTTACAAGTACATTAGAGGACATTATAGACAAATAGGACCTTTTTACCCATAAAGTGGATCACTGTACCAGAGGCCACCCCTTTAGAACTTTCATTTGAAGCAACGTAGGGGGTTCTTCACAGTCAGGACAGTGAGGTTGTGGAATGCACTGCAGGGTGATGTTGTGATGGCTGATTCAGTTAATGCCTTTAAATCATCATGGCTTGGATGATTTTTTGGACAGACATAATATCAAAGGCTATTGTGATACTAAGCTCTATAGTTAGTATAGGTATGGGTAAATAGAATTTAATTAAAAGTAGGGAGGGGTGTGTGTATGGATGCTGGGTTTTCATTTGGAGGGGTTGAACTTGATGGACTTTGTCTTTTTTCAACCCAATTTAACTATGTAACTATGTAACTATGTAACTTTCATTTCCTTTATTTAGGGAACAGTTAGCTGCTTACATTTGCAATAGTCTCAGACTGTCACAAGGACTTGTTATTTAAAAAAGAAGCTACACAGACAAATATCATGTGTTTCAAGTATTAACTCTTAAATTTCCTTACACCAAATCATCAAGCAGAACGTTTATCTGTCAAAGAAACTGAGTATACAGGACTGGTTGAATTCTAAAGCAAATTGCAATGTTTTCTGAGCTGTCATGTTCTAAGAGTCTGAATTAATTACTAAACAGTATTGTATTGTGACTTTCATAGTCTATATAAACAGTATATTGTAAGTTAGATCGTAAGCTCAGGTAACTGACAGCTGCTCATGAATTTACAAAAAAGAAGATGTGGACCTACTTGAGTCCCCATGAATAACAGAACTATAGCACAAAAATGTAATTTTTCATCCCCAACTATTTTATATATATGTTTTGTATCATGTAACTATGCAGGTATAGACATATAGATATACAGTAGATAATACAGGTAAGGGATCTCTTTCCATTTTTTCAGTGATATTAAAGAGTCCCTTTACTTTGTGATTACATAAAACCACATTGGTAGATAAATAATCCTTGTTTTTTCTCTTTTTACAATTTTTCCACATTTTTATGTAGTCTTAGGTAATAGTGGTCCTATTTACTGAAGACTCTGTACATGAGGGTAGCTTCCCATCTAGGGAAAGCGGGTAGGGTTATTTGTTATCTGGATTTCTTCAACCGAACAGTTTGCTATCATCATGGTGCCAGGGTTTGGCATGTGATTGATCGGGTAGACAAATTATTGGGTGAGGCTGGGCATGACACATCTGTCTTGGTACATATTGGTACTGTCATGATATAGGCCTGTAATAGTTAATAAAACAGGCCAATGTATCATGAAAAAACATTTATGCCAGTACGTAAATCAGACACATAACAATTTTGATGTATCACAATCTGGTGTCACAATTATATTAATTGCAGTATATAAAAAATGATAGTACTGGTCCCACCTAGATCTCACATTGACCTGTATGCCCTCTAGTAATTGGTGTGAAGTGTGGTGGGGATCAGGATGGTATAAATGGCAAAGTGGGTTTGGGTTGTTGCTGCTATAAGTGGGTACCAAGGACAGACCAACACCTGGTAAACTGGACCTGAGTGCATCACTACACACATAAAATCCAATATGGTGTGCAAAAAAGAAGTTATCTCAGAGGCACCTAAAGTGGATTGGAAACAGATCCACTTACCCGCAAGGTAAGTCTGTATTGGCGTGATCACATTACCTAGGGTAGGTCCGGCATTACCTTTGTTAGATATAAAAAGTTTTTACCACCATTCCGCCACCCTCTAAAGTACTGTCACCCCCACCAATTCAATCAAAAATAACTCGCAGTGGAGCAAACGCCTGACACTCATTTCGCCTGTGAAGGCTTTCTCAAAATCAAAATGTCACCCAAATCTCGCAATATTTACATCATCGCAGTTGAGCATATTGGTTGTGGGCAGGCACATGGTCATTAGACCATTCTCCAGATTCTTCAACATCACAATACCGGATAAATTTATAATTTTGACTGTAGAGGATGCGCAAATGCTACAATTGTTTCATGAGTCAATTGAATTAAAGCACCATTGGTTAAGGATATGTTTATAAGAATGACAAATCACCAAAAGATTTTTTCAGGCACGTTAGTTGAATAATTACTGTAGTCAGGAGAGTATAAGTAGGTTTTTATGAGAAATATACCCATTATTATTTTTTATTATTATATTAATTGCACTGTTATGCCTTTTATAATATTAAATATATGTAACAAACTAAAGTTTGTCTTTAGTGCTCTAACAAGCCTTAACCCTCTTCATGCTGAATGGAAATGCTAGTCTGTCTATATGCTGATTAACCCTTGGTGAGCTGGTGTACTTGTTGAATTAGTAGGAATTGACTATAGTGAGAGAGTGTTTAATGCATTGGTGTATTGTGAGTTATTACCTGTTAAAGAGAGCAGGGGAATAGTCAATAGGTTTCTATCGCCTGCGAATGATAGATGGTGGCAGTGAATTAATTTTCTGGGTGTTGGTTGGTCTTGCGGGGTGCTTTTGTATTAGTCTAACCTGTGTGCAAGGTATGAGAGACTGAGTTAGTGACCCCTGATAGCCACACCTAAATTCATGTGCAGCCAGAATACCGTAATTGTGACAGGTAATAACAACAAAATTAATGGTAGATGGAGGACCCTATACAATAAGTTTAGGGATCTAGGCTCTTTTAAGGGAAGATCTTCCAATGTAATTTTTTCTGAAATTTTGCCTGTGCCAAGTGCAAGTTTAAGAAAACAGCAGAAGCTTAAGGAACTCAATAAGTGACTTTGGGTTCCTAGAGCACTGGGCTGATTTTGTCTTGGGGTACAATGTATATATAGTCATGACTATATATATTGTACCCCAGTACCCGGATTACACCTCAGTGGGTTTGTGAATTATATATGGATGTATAGTGGGTGAAGTATAGATTCCACAATTTAAAACAGCCAGGTAAATGGATACAACCAAGTTTCTTTTTCAGAGACAAAGTGATTTATTAAGATTTTCCAGCCTAGAGACAGCAAGTGATGACAGGACTTTAGATTGCCCCCACAGGTATATATTGTATAAAGAGCAGCCTTCAGAAGACTCTTTCCTGACCTTCGATAACTAAGTTACCCCCTCTCTCTCTCTGTAAAAACTATTGTTATACAGTAACAATCTCATTGAACAAAATAGGAATGTGTTCTGATTTGACTAACAAGTTAATAAA
Organism: Xenopus laevis; assembly: GCF_017654675.1. Lineage (NCBI taxonomy): Eukaryota > Metazoa > Chordata > Amphibia > Anura > Pipidae > Xenopus > Xenopus laevis. The sequence goes on along the minus strand of NC_054372.1, from coordinate 76,112,429 downwards.
GTATCACAGTCTTCTTGTATTAATCACACCAGGTCATTTCTTTTGATGTTGTTTTACCAATAAATAGTTATACATTCACTTTCCATTGAAAGGATGTTCCCACTGAAGACCCTCTCTAGATAGCTTTTCAGAGTATCTTGTTGTAATAAATACCAAAACACCCATCACAAATGTCCTTCAAAGCATTCTAGAGGGAAATAACTTATTTTGCATTTGATTAGCATCTACCTAACAAGGGGTTTATAATCCATTGAAGTAGAGAAGCTAGAGTAGTCTGGGTAGAGGATTAGTAAAGGGTCAGGGGGGAGGAGTGAGGGGTGCATACAGCTGACTAGCTAAGGAGATCCCCCTATTACAAGAAAAACAGGCTACTAATAAAGTAGTATCCTTCGTTGTATGCTGGCAAATGCACAGAGTTTTCAGGTAAAATGGAAGAGCTGGATTTCATTACATGTGCACCAAATTATGATATAGTTGCCATCACAGAGACCTGGTAGGATGAAACATGTGACTGGGCTGTTTAATGTAAATGGCTAGACCCTTTTTAGGAGCAATAGATGGATCAAAAATGGTAGAGAAGCTTGTATTTACATAAAGCCTGAATAAAAAGCCATGCTCTAAAGAATTAACCATAGATAGCACTGGGGAGGTTGTGGAATCCCTTTGGGTTGAGATTTTGACTGGGCAAAGAAAATTATCATTGGTGTATGCTACAAACAACCTTCTATAAGTGACAAGAATGAGGCCCAGCTACTATCATAGTACAGTAGGTCAAGTTATTTTATTATGGATGACTTCAATTATAAAAATATTACCTGGGATAATGGGATTGCCAAGTCAGAAAAAGCTATCAGGTTTGTAAATATTCTTAATAGCAACTTCCTATTTCAGCTTGTTCAAGAACCTACTAGAAATGACTCTATTTTGGACCTGGTAATAACTAATACTGAATTGATCGCTAGCATTTGTGTGGGTGAGCATTTTGGGAATAGTGAACATAACATGGTCTCCTTTGAACGACAATAATTGCTGCAGCAGCACTCCAAACCTTGATTTAAACTTTTATTTGTGCAAAAAACACGGCAACGTTTCGGGCTATACAAGCCCTTTATCAAGCCTAGTGAACAAGGGAACAAGTGAAACTAGGGAATAGGGATGTAGCGAACGGCGGAAAAAATGTTCACGAACATATTCGCGAACTTGCGTCAAAAATGCGAACGGTTCGCGAACGTCGCGAACCCCATAGACTTCAATGGGAAGGCGAATTTTAAAAGCTAGAAAAGACATTTCTGGCCAGAAAAATGATTTTAAAGTTGTTTAAAGGGTGCAACGACCTGGACAGTGGCATGCCAGAGGGGGATCAAGGGCAAAAATGTATCTGAAAAATACATTGTTGACACAGCGCTGCGTTTTGTGCTGTAAAGGGCAGAAATCACACTACGTCACTCAGGTGATGTTTCTGGACACGGAATGTGAAAAAGCTCACACAGCTAGGTGGCACTTGGTTAAAGACTGGGCAAACAATGCCTGCAAGGGCAACGTATACAGTAGTGGGTACGGAATATATTATTGCTGCTGTAAAAACATCACTCAGGTGATGTTTACGGACACGGAATTATTATTGTTATTTAGACAGAATGTGAAAAAGCTCACACAGCTAGGTGGCACTTGCATACCTCCCAACTGTCCCTCTTTTGACCACTCAACCCCCTCTCTGAACTGAACAGCCAGAAAAAAAACAGTTTCTAACTTAATTAGCTTTTGGCAGAGAGCTCAGAACAGCTAACAGGTGCAAATAAGATACTTTGTAACAATTTTGACTCTGGTTGGTGCTGGTAGTGGTGAACTACTAGGAGGAGCAGCACACCAGTCCCACTCCCCAACACAGCTAGACTAATAGCACTGGGCTCTTACAGTAGCAAAGTAAAAAACAACAAAAAAGAAAATAAAAGCAGTCCTTACAAGGACTATTGGGTTATTACAGCAGTCAGCAGATGAGATCAGAAGCAGTGCCCACAGCAGCTACATACAGAGCACTGCAGTAGAAGGTAGATTACTAGCCAGCAAAGCTACCTAACCTAAAATGTCCCTCAAATCCCTGCAGAGTTCTGTCCCTACAATACAGAGCAGTATCAAGTAGATTACTAGCCAGCAAAGTTACTATCAACTGTCCCTCAAATCACTCAACAGCTCTCTCCCTACACTAGCTCTTCCAAGCACACACAGGCAGAATGAAAAAACGCTGCAGGGCTTCAGTTTATATATGGAAGGGGAGTGGTCCAGGGGGTGTGGGGGTGGTCCAGGAGGGAGATTGGCTGCCATGTATCTGCTGCTCTGGGGTGAGAGGGCAAAAATAAGCGCCAGCTAAGGAGAACCCAAATTGGCGAACGTCGCGCGACGTTCGCGAACATTCGGCGGACGCGAACGGTCGATGTTCGCGCGAATTAGTTCGCGGGCGAACAGTCCGCGACATCCCTACTAGGGAACAAGTTTATAAACTTATTGCACGACAATTTTTTAGCAAAGGTTGTTGAGGAGCCTACCAGAAAAAATGCTATTCTTGATTTAGTGATCTCAAATGACCCAGAACTTATAGCAAATGTGCAAGTCATTGAACCCCTGGGTAATAGTGACCATAATGTTATATCTTTTAATGTCTGGTGCAAAAAACAAAAATATACTGGGGCAACAAAAACCATGCATTTTGGAAAAGCTAATTTTAGTGCTTTGAGGGCTGCCCTACAGAGCATTGATTGGGGCATTAGGTTTTCAGCTAAAAACAGAGAACAGAAATGGTTGTCCTTTAAAATGATATTAAATCATTACTGTTCTCAATGTATTCCCTTAAGGACTAAACGTAGAAGCTCTAAGAATCATCCTGTGTGGCTTAATACAGAAGTAAAGAAGTTAATGGGAAAGAAGAGAAAGGCATTAAAAACTACAAGTCGGTATTGACAGAAGCTGCATTTAATGAATATAAACACTGTAATAAATGTTGTAAATCAGCAATCCGGAATGCTAAGAAAAGAAATGAAGAAATGAAGAATTAATTCCGGTGGAGGTGAAAACTAACCCTAAAAAGTTTTTTTTTTTTTTCAACTTTCTGTTTATTGAAGTTAACACATTAGTTCAACAGAATGCAATGTTCTTTTCCTGTTTACACATTTAGCAATAAAATTTTACTGATATGCAATCTTCGCCTATTGTGTTTTTCACTTTTACAAACCCAATTATGTGTTAACAAATTTACAACAATTCCTTTTAAATGAGGAAAAGGGGAGGGGGGAAAAAGGTGAGGGGAAGGGGTTGAGTGAGATCTCCTGGTGGTTGAGGTATTATATTTGTCTTAGCAACAGTCCTTCTCTATATAACCAGATATTCCATACATCCTCAAATTTACTGAGCCTATTGTTCAGCATAGCAGTAAGCTTCTCCATTTCGATAGACCACCACAATTTGTTTCGAATTTCCTGCATAGTCGGAGGTGGGCCCTTCCATCTTTTAGCTATTAAACCTCTCGTGATTAGGCAGATTTGAACACATAATTTATGTTCATTGTATGTTAACTGTTCAGGTTTACGTAGTAGGAGAGCTAACCAAGGGTCAGGCGGCATTAATGTCGCCAAAGTGTCATTTATCGTTTTAAAGACGTCTTCCCATAACCTGTATATTGTAGGACATGTCCACCACATGTGCATTTCATCTGCCACTTCCCCACATCCCCTTGGGCATAGATCAGAAGTGCTTCCACACCCCTATTTTTATACATTGTATTGTTGCCAGAAGCTGTGGCTGAGCTTCATGTGGTTTTTAATAGCACCCCATACCCCCCCTTAAACTAATGGGGCCCTATACTTTTAAAAATGGGCGTTGGTTGGACAATGCCTCTCCCTTAAAAGCCGCATACTGGCGGGGGAGGATAGATCCTTTTCACTGAAACCAAGGTTCAACAGACACTGATTACACTGAATGCTACTATGCAGTAAGACTTTTTATACTATGGCCGAAAGGCAAACAAGTTAGGGACCGCCATGTGGGGTTTACCTTGACGTGGTATGGTGGCTTTTCAACTTTATGATCATAACTTTGTAACTAAAAACCCCTGTTTTGTAAACTTACTTTTGAGACAGGGGCCCAGGGAATGTGCATTAAAACTAGCACTTCCATTATACTTAAATATACTATTACTTAGCCTTTAGAGTGCTTCCACACCCCTATTTTTATACATTGTATTGTTGCCAGAAGCTGTGGCTGAGCTTCATGTGATTTTTAATAGCACCCCATACCCCCCCTTAAACTAATGGGGCCCTATACTTTTAAAAATGGGCGTTGGTTGGACAATGCCTCTCCCTTAAAAGCCGCATACTGGCGGGGGAGGATAGATCCTTTTCACTGAAACCAAGGTTCAACAGACACTGATTACACTGAATGCTACTATGCAGTAAGACTTTTTATACTATGGCCAAAAGGCAAACAAGTTAGGGACCGCCATGTGGGGTTTACCTTGACGTGGTATGGTGGCTTTTCAACTTTATGATCATAACTTTGTAACTAAAAACCCCTGTTTTGTAAACTTACTTTTGAGACAGGGGCCCAGGGAATGTGCATTAAAACTAGCACTTCCATTATACTTAAATATACTATTACTTAGCCTTTAGAGTGCTTCCACACCCCTATTTTTATACATAGATCAGAAGAGTTAAACCATTTATGCAACTTCTTAGGAGTGTAGTACCAGTCATGATAAATTTTATACGCATTCTCTTTAATATAGGTATTTATAGAAGCTTTTGCCATAACCTTATGAATATTCTCCCATTCCTCCATTTCTATGGGCTCCCCTAGCCTCTGTTCCCATTTCAGCATAGTAGTTGTTTTCCCCTGTGTATATGTGGCTTCCACAAGTCCAGAGTATAAAACACTGATTTTATGTTTGCGTAAGGGATGATTACATAAGAATTCGAAGGAGGAGGCATCGGGATATGTGCGACCCATCAGCCCCGAAGCGTAATGAAGGAGCTGTTGGAACCTATAGTGTTCTTTCAGTGGTATATGAAACTTCAACCGTAAAGTATCCCAAGAAATGGGTTTAGAATTAATGAACAAATTCTGAACCCGGAGGAAAAGCAGGATTGTGAAACAGTGGAGTAAGAGGAGAGGGGAGCGTCTGAGAAGACAGGGTTGAGTGAACTTTATCCCATGCAGTCACTGAGTACTTAATAAACACATTCCTCATACTGTGTCTAGGTCGATATTTATGCTCTAGCCATAGTAAATCTGCTGCTGTATTGGGAGCGGTTATTTGGTTTTCTAGTTCTACCCATCTGCAATCGTTAGGGTCTGAGTGCCACTTAGTTATTTGAGCTAATACAGCTGCTTTCCTATAATTCTCTAAGTTTGGAAAGGCCAGTCCCCCTCGTGTGGTGGAGTGATAGCAAATTTTTTTATTTATCCTGTGTCGTTTATACTGCCAAATAAAATCGAACATCTGCTGTTGCAGTTTCTCCAGGTCTTTCTTGGGAGGAGGCACGGGCAGCGCCCTAAACAAATACAAAAGTTTAGGAAGTAGATTCATTTTAACAGAGCTGATCCTACCCATCCATGATATTGGCATTCCATGCCACCTTCGGAGATCTTTGCGTAAGGAAGCTACCAGTGGGGTGTAATTAATATCTGCAATTTGACTGGTCGTGGGAGGGACCGTCACCCCCAGATATTTAAGACCCTTTTTAACCCAATGAAATTCAAAGTTCAGTTCCAGGAGTTTCTGAGTAGGTTTCCTAAAAAGTTTTTTAAATATATTAATAGTAAAAAGATGCAGGTTGAGAGTGTTGCTCCATTAAAAAATGGTACCAGTATGGTTGTAACAGATACAGATAAGGCAAATGTGTTAAATCAGTTCTTTTCTTCAGTGTATACAATAGAGGAGTCTGGGTTCACAGGCTCACTTTATAACTGCACGAATGGTTCAGTTCAATCTAATCAGTGGCTGACTCGGGATATGATTCAAAAAGCTTTAATACAAATTAATGTAAACAAGGCTCCAGGGCCTGATGGCATACACCCCCGGGTTCTAAGAGAGCTTAGTTCAGTTTTAGACCAGCCCTTATTTCTGATTTTCTCAGATTCATTGTCATCTGGTATGGTGCCTATGGATTGGAGAAAAGATGATGTAATTCCAATATTTAAAAAGGGATTACGATCTCAGCCTGGCAATTATAGGCCAGTAAGCTTGACATCTGTGGTAGGCAAATTATTTGAAGGCTTGTTAAGGGATCACATTCAAAATTTTGTCCTAATGAATGGCATTATGAGCAACAATCAGCATGGCTTTATGAAGGATAGGTCATGTCAGACGAATTTGATTGCATTTTATGATGTGGTAAGTACGATTCTGGACAGTGGGGGGGCAGTAGATGTGATCTATTTGGATTTTGCCAAAGCGTTTGATACTGTGCCCCACAAACGACTGCTTTCTAAACTAAGGTCTGTTGGGCTTAATGAAGGCGTTTGCACGTGGATAGGAAACTGGCTACAGGATCGGGTACAGAGGGTGGTTGTTAATGGGACATTCTCTACTTGGAGTAAGGTTCTTAGTGGGGTCCCCCAGGGCTCAGTATTGGGTCCACTTTTATTTAACCTGTTCATTAATGATATAGGGGAGGGTATTGTAAGTAATGTATCAGTGTTTGCAGATGACAAAATTATCCAGCCCAATTAATTCCATCCAGGATGTGGCATCCTTGCAACAGGATCTTGACAAACTGGCAATCTGGGCAGCTAAGTGGCAAATGAGATTCAATGTTGATAAATGTAAAGTCATGCACCTGGGATGTAAAAATATCCAAGCCACTTATACCCTTAATGGGACTGCACTAGGCAAATCCATTATGGAAAAGGACCTTGGAGTGCTTGTAGATGAGAAACTTGGCTGTAGCAAGCAATGCCAGTCGGCAGCATCAAGGGCAAATAAGGTCTTGAGCTGTATTAAAAGGGGCATAGAGTCAAGGGAGGAGGGGGTCATTCTTCCACTGTATAGAGCACTTGTAAGGCCCCATCTAGAATATGCCGTACAGTTTTGGTCTCCATCACTCAAACAGGACACTATTGTATTAGAGAGGGTACAGAGAAGGGCAACTAAGCTGGTAAAAGGTATTGAAAATCTTAGCTATGAGGAAAGACTGGCCAAATTGGGGATGTTCACGCTGGAGAAGAGGCGCTTAAGGGGTGATATGATGACTATGTATAAATATATACGGTGATCATATAATAATCTCTCTAATGCTTTATTTACCAGTAGGTCTTTCCAGCTGACACAAGGTCACCCATTCCGATTAGAAGAAAAGAGGTTCCGCCTAAATATTCGGAAGGGGTTTTTTACAGTGAGAGCTGTGAAGATGTGGAATTCTCTCCCTGAATCAGTTGTACAGGCTGATACATTAGATAGCTTTAAGAAGGGGTTGGATAGCTTTTTAGCAAGTAAGGGAATACAGGGTTATGGGAAATAGCTCATAGTACAAGTTGATCCAGGGACTAGTCCGATTGCCATCTTATAGTCAGGAAGGAATTTTTCCCCCTCTAAGGCAAATTGGAGAGGCTTCAGATGGGTTTTTTTTTTTTGCCTTCCTCTGGATCAACTGGCAGATAGGTAGTTAATAAAAAAAAAAAAAAAAAGGTTGAACTCGATGGACATGTGTCTTTTTTCAACCTTACTTACTATGTAGTGTACTGTGTAACAAACGTGGTTAAATAGGTGTTTAGGGGGAGGGTTTCCCAGTGAGTCACCACCTCCCAATCATGAGACACAATTCCCAGAAGTCTCAGTGAAATGTCAGTGAAATCAATAAATATTTGTAACAACATACCATGGTGGTCTAGTGGGAGGGGGTCGGCAGGGATGCCTGCCGCCCCCTTGGCGGTGACGCCAGCCGTGAAGTGTGTCCTCTTCTTCCTGAAGCTGTGTACTAAGGGCGCACTCGGCGCGCCTCTGCTCCTTTTCTTTGGTGCATTCGTGGTGACATCAGCAAGCAAGATCGCAAAGTTTGAAAGTTAAAAGGTGCACTTGGGCTGTAGTTCATTGCCCGTTATATGTTTCCACATTGTGTGTTCCTGGTGCCTCTTTGCTATGTGCTAAGCTTCTGTATTTCTGCGATCTGATACTCTGTTGTGACACCTGCTTGCTACTGACGATCCTGACTTCTGAATCCTGACCCATGCGTGATAACCCACTCTGCTATATCTGTATCCCTTTCTGATTGATCTCCTGGTTTGACCCTTGTCTGCCTGACTCTGTTTGTACTCTGCCTGCACCGACCCAGCCTGATCTGACTACGCTTTCTTTCTTTGCCTTGTACTGTGACCGTCTTTCTTTGCCTTGTACTGTGACTTTGCTTTACCGTCGTGCCCCTTTGCTCGTTCAGAACACCTCGCTTGGCACCTCTCTTAATAAGACATGGCGGAATCCGATTAGCCGAGGGCTCCTCCCGAGGTGAAAGGCAGCTGTTAAAGGTGGAAGCAAGAGCCGAGAACAGGGTGCTTAGCATTGGTTCTGAATTTAGTGTGCCGACCATGACATTATAACGGGCCAGAATGTAAGAAGAAGGTCATGCTGCTGCTGCTCCTTCTACCACTGAAGCACTCCTCACTACTCTACTACAGTGCATGGAAGACCAGGAGTGAAAGCACAATTATCTAATGCAAGGCTTTCATAACCTGACTCTCAGACTGGACACTACGCAACAGACACGTAGTCCAGTAGTTTCACCTCCTGCTGCCGTCCAAGTGGGTCCTCATGCCAGGATGGGTAATATTCATAAACCCCATGAACCTAAAATTTCTTTCCCTCAAAAATTTAGTGGGTATAGAACCAATTTTTTGTCTTTCAGGAGGCATGCAAACTATACCTGAGTTTTTTCCCTCACTTCTTTACTACTGGGGAGGAAAAAGTGAGGTTTGCAATGACCCTATTACAGGGTGACCATCAAATTTGGGCCCTAAGGTTATCCTCTTCTGATCCTGCCATTTTTCCCTTGGAACCTTCTTTAACACCATAGTGATACTTTACCATGACCCGGATTGTGCATCATCTGCCGATACCGCAATTTGTAAATTACGTCAGGGAAAACAGTATGCGCCGATGGGCTGTAGAAACTGGTTGGAACGACATGGCTCTTTGTACCCGTTTCCTGATAGGGCTCTCTGACACTGTCAAGAACAGCTTAGTAAACTACCCTCTATCTACTAATTTGGATGATCTAATGTCTCTGTAATGGAAAGTGAAGAACTTACCCCACGGGACATCCAAGATGGCGACCTCCTGCTCCACCATGCGGCTCTTCCTGGTCGTAATATGACTGCGTCAGAAACGTGTCGCCCCAGGATTGGTCGCCGGCGACGGAATGGACGCCGGCATCAGAATGTGCGTCAGCGTCAGGACGCCAACGTGAGGACGCCGGCGTCGGCGTCATGACGTCACTGCGTCAAGTTTTGGCGCCAACCTTGGACTATTTAATTCCAATTGCCCTTTCTGTCCTTGCCCAATTATAGGTCTATCTTGTATAGTTCCTGGGTGTGATTTCTTGATATTCTGCTTATCCGTGTACCGACTTCTTGCCTGTTTCATAGATTCTGATCCTTGCTGCCTGTATTGACCATTTGCCTGATTACGACTATTCTTCTGATAAATCCTTTTGTACCGCGAACTTGGTGTTGTTGTCTCCTCCTTGGTCCACACTACAACAGAGCCTTCGGGCCCTGACAGTATAATTGGGCCATGGACCCCTCTGAGGAGCCCCAAGTTCCTACTGATGTCGGCAGAGCCGTTCGTGGATTGGCTTCCCGTATGCACACCTATGAAGCCCAGCAAACCCACTTCGGCCAGGCACTTGAAGCAATCCTGGAGAAATTATCTGCTTTATCTCCTGTGGCTCCAGTCCCTATGCCGGTTCCTGCAACTCCGCTCCAGGTTTCCGAGCCTCGCATCCCTGCACCTCCTTTGTACAGCGGTGATCCGGAATCATGCCGTGGTTTCATCAACCAGTGTGAGATCCAATTCACCCTGCTTCCAGGTCAGTATGTCTCGGAGCGAGCTAAAGTGGGCTATATTATCACCCGCCTGCAAGGGAAAGCTCTGGAGTGGGCTTCTCCTCTTTGGGAGAAGGAAGATCCGGTAATCGACGATGCCAAGGCCTTCATCCGGGACCTTCGCACAGTGTTCGATGCTCCAGGTCGGGCTACTTCTGCCTCGGCTCGTTTATTCCAGCTGCAGCAAGGAACTCGTTCTGTTCCTGAATATGCCATAGAATTCCGAACTCTCGTGGCAGAAACTTCGTGGAATAATGACGGATACCATGCTGCCTTCTACAACGGCCTGGCGATGCGCATCAAGAACGATCTTGTATCTCGTGAGATTCCTTCTCGTTGGGAGGACCTTGTTGCGTTGGCTGTGAAGGTTGACACCCGACAGAGGGAGTTCCAAGTCGAACTTGACAGGGAGCGTGCTAGGAAGTTTTCCAGGCACCAACCCACCCTGGCTCCACGCTTCCAAAGATCCTTACTTCCCAGTCCGGCTTCCAACCTTTCTCCTCCTCCTCCTGCGGCACCTGCTACTTCTTCTTTACCACCTGAAGAACCAATGCAGATCGGGCGGGCACGCCTTTCCGAACAGGAGAAGCGCCGGAGAAGGGCCGCTGGGTTATGCCTCTACTGTGGGGGAAAAGCCCACTTCGCCCAGGAATGCCCAGTGAAGCCGGGAAACTCCAAAACCTAGGTAAGCTTGGGGAGACTTACCTGGGTGGAATTTGTTCTCCTCCCCATTCCTCTGCTCAACGCTTTCTTCTTCCTGTTCAAATCCAGTTCGGCTCCAAGAAGATCTCCTCTCAGGCTTTCCTCGATTCTGGTGCTGCAGGCAACTTCATGGATCGTACCTTTGCTGTTAACCATGCCATTCCGCTCCAACCCTTGGCAACCCCTCTTCGAGTCCTGGCAATTGATGATCGTCCCCTTTCTTCTGCCATCATCTCGCAGTCTACTCAGGAACTCTCCTTCAAGGTGGGCACTATGCATTTGGAAAGACTGTCTTTTCTTCTTATCGATTGCCCATCAACTCCCGTTGTCCTGGGATTGCCTTGGCTGTGTGTTCATAATCCGGTCATTGACTGGTCCTTCTCACAAATTTCCCGTTGGAGTCCATTTTGTGTACACAACTGTTTACCTGCTGTTCCTGTTGTCAAAGTTTCTTCAGTATCTTCAAGTTCTTCTCTCCCTCCTGTGTACCAAGCCTTTTCCGATGTCTTTGATAAGAAGTCCGCTGAGACTCTCCCACCTCATCGTCCCTATGATTGTCCTATCAAACTTTTTCCCGGCTCCATGCCTCCCCGAGGCCGCACTTATCCACTTTCTCCCTCTGAAACTTCTGCTATGAAGTCTTATATCCAGGAGAATCTCCAGAGAGGTTTTATTCGTCCTTCTACCTCCCCTGCCGGAGCAGGGTTCTTCTTTGTTGAAAAGAAAGACGGTAGCCTGCGGCCCTGCATTGACTACAGGGGGTTAAATAAAATCACCGTAAAGAACAGATATCCTCTTCCTCTCATCTCTGAACTTTTTGATCAGCTCAAGGGGGCTAGTTTCTTTACCAAGCTGGATCTACGAGGGGCCTACAATCTTATTCGGATTCGTGAGGGAGATGAATGGAAGACCGCTTTTAATACTCGTGATGGCCATTACGAGTATCTCGTCATGCCATTCGGTCTTTGCAATGCTCCTGCGGTCTTCCAAGAATTGGTCAATGACATTTTTCGTGATCTTTTGGGACAGTGTGTGGTCGTGTACTTAGACGACATTCTTATTTTTCCAAAAACCTTTTTGATCATCGTTGCCAAGTGCGTGAAGTTCTTTCCAGGTTGAGGAAAAACAATCTCTTTGCCAAATTGGAAAAATGCACCTTCGAAGTTTCTTCCATTCCTTTTCTTGGCTACATCATTTCTCCACAAGGTTTTAAGATGGATCCCGCCAAAGTTTCTGCAATTTTGGATTGGCCCCTTCCTACCAGCGTCAAGGCAGTTCAGAGATTTATTGGCTTCGCCAACTATTATAGACAATTTATCAAAAACTTTTCTTCCAAGATCCATCCAATTCTTGCCCTGATCCGTAAAGGGAATAAACCTCAACGCTGGCCCCCTCAAGCTCTCGAAGCCTTCAAGACCCTCAAGGAAGCCTTTTCTTCTGCTCCAATTCTTAGACACCCTGAACCCCTTCAACCCTTCTTCATTGAAGTCGATGCCTCTGATGTAGGAGCTGGAGCAGTTCTATCTCAAAGATCTTCTTCTGACGGTAAACTCCACCCTTGTGCCTTTTTCTCCAAAAAATTTTCTTCCCCTGAGCAGAACTACGATGTGGGCAATCGGGAGCTACTTGCCGTTAAGTTGGCCTTGGAAGAATGGAGACATTTGCTTGAAGGTTCTTCTATTCCGGTGACAATCTTTACCGACCACAAGAACCTTGAATTTATTCAATCCCTCAAGCACCTCAATCCCCGGCAAGCCAGGTGGGCACTTTTCTTTTCTCGTTTTAATTTTATTATCACCTTTCGTCCTGGCTCCAGAAACAGGAAGGCTGACGCTCTGTCCAGAAGCTTTGCTCCTGAAGATTCCTGCCCCGCAGATCCTGTACCCATTGTGCCCTCTACCAAGATTATTGCTGCCTTGTTTCCCTCTTGTGCCTCTCAATTACTTTCTGCTCAGTCTTCGGCTCCTGTAGAGACTCCTCTTGGTGTTGCCTTTGTCCCTCCGGAATTTCGTCATGCCATTTTATCCCAATCTCACAATTCCAAACAGGCCGGTCATCCAGGGATTAAGAAGACAACTGAGCTCCTGTCTCGTTTGGTCTGGTGGCCGACCCTAAGGAAAGATGTCAAAGACTTTGTTTTGTCCTGTTCCACTTGTGCTGTTTCCAAGTCCGGACATCCCCCCCCAAGGGTTTACTCTTGCCACTTCCCATTCCATCTCGACCTTGGACTCACTTGGCGATGGATTTCATTGTCGATCTCCCTGTTTCGTCTGGTCACACTGTCATCTGGGTGGTGATCGACAGATTCAGCAAAATGGCTCACTTCACGCCTCTTCGGAAACTGCCTTCTGCTCCTGAACTCTCTGAACTTTTCATCAAACATATATTTCGTCTCCATGGGTTTCCTGCCGAGATTGTGTCTGATCGGGGTTCCCAGTTTATTTCCAAGTTCTGGAGATCTCTTTGCAAAGCTCTTAACATTTCCCTTCAATTTTCTTCTGCATACCACCCACAGTCTAATGGAGCCGCAGAACGGGTCAATCAGGCTTTGGAACAGTTTCTTCGTTGTCATGTGTCCTTGTGCCAGGATGATTGGTCGGATCTTCTTCCCTGGGCTGAATTTGCCCACAACAACGCTCTGCATTCTTCTTCCCAAAAGTCTCCTTTCTTCTGTGTTTATGGTCTCAATCCCTTGGCTTTTTCCCAAGATTTTCTTCTTACCAATGTGCCTGCGGCCAATGACCAAGCTGCTCACATGTTGGCTATTTGGCATGCTACTGCAGCAAACTTAGAGAAGAGTTCCCTGGTGCAGAAAAAGTTTGCTGATAAAAGAAGGATTTCTTCCCCTCCATACAGTCCTGGTGATAAAGTCTTTCTTTCCACACGCAACATTCGTCTCAAGATTCCTACACCCAAGCTTGGTCCTAAATTCGTCGGCCCCTTCCCTATCATCGAAATCATCAACCCTGTGGCTGTTCGTCTTCAACTTCCTCCTGAGCTGCGGATACCTAATGTTTTTCATGTTTCCCTGCTTAAACCTGCTATGTCCTGCCCCTCTTCTTCTTCCTCTCCAGCTCCTGTTTTGGTTGACGATCACAAGGAATTTGAAGTCAAAAGAATCTTGGACTCTCGTATTTCCAGGGGCTCTCTTCAATATCTTATCGAGTGGAAGGGGTTCGGTCCAGAGGAGTGTTCTTGGGTGAAAAGCTCTGACGTACATGCACCTGTCCTGGTTCGTAAGTTCCACAGACTTTTTCCTTCTTCCCCTAGCCTCGGTGGTCCTGAGGCCCCCCCTAAGGAGGGGGGTACTGTAATGGAAAGTGAAGAACTTACCCCACGGGACATCCAAGATGGTGACCTCCTGCTCCACCATGCGGCTCTTCCTGGTCGTAATATGACTGCGTCAGAAACGTGTCGCCCCAGGATTGGTCGCCGGCGATGGAATGGACGCCGGCGTCAGAATGTGCGTCGGCGTCAGGACGCCAACGTGAGGATGCCGGCGTCGGCGTCATGACGTCACTGCGTCAAGTTTTGGCGCCAACCTTGGACTATTTAATTCCAATTGCCCTTTCTGTCCTTGCCCAATTATAGGTCTATCTTGTATAGTTCCTGGGTGTGATTTCTTGATATTCTGCTTATCCGTGTACCGACTTCTTGCCTGTTTCATCGATTCTGATCCTTGCTGCCTGTATTGACCATTTGCCTGATTACGACTATTCTTCTGATAAATCCTTTTGTACCGCGAACTTGGTGTTGTTGTCTCCTCCTTGGTCCACACTACAACAGAGCCTTCGGGCCCTGACAGTCTCTTGCCATCCAAGTAGATAGACAGAGGGTGAGAAGGGTACTTCCTTTCCTACTGGGTTTGCTAATGTTTAGCCATGTAACCCCTCTGTGCCTCTACCTCAGGAGGAACCCATGCAATTGGGCATAACTCATCTAACTTCAGAGAAAAAGGCTCACAGGTGGTCTCAGGGTCTGTGTATTTACTGTGGGAAAAATGGTCATTTTCCTAACCAGTGTCCTAAGAGGCGGGGAAACTTCAAAGCCTAAATGGGGAAAGGGAGCTCCATTTGCGTCGAGAAGTTTCCTCTCCCCAATTTTCCTCTAGGGTCATGGTACCTGTTAATTTAACCTGGCCTACGGGCACTGTTAAGGTTTCCGCTTTTGTGGAATCTGGGGCGGCGGGGAATTTTTTGGATAATCCTTTTGCAGTAAGGTTTAATATTCCTCTAACTCCTTTAAGTCCTCCCATGAGAATCTTAGCCGTTGACAAAAAGCCTTTGGAGTCATGTTTGGTAACCAAAAAGACTACGGTCTTGTCCATGTGCACTAACAACTTGCACTCTGAGGAGTTGTCCTATTTTATTGAGGGTTCTTCTTCTTCTCCTCTATTTTTAGGTTTACCTTGGTTACGGGTACATAACTCACATATTAATTGGGTAACTGGGGAGATTCTTCAATGGGGTCAAAAATGTATGGGCTCTTGCATAAGTGTTCCTCAATTGATGGCAGTCACATCCCTAGAGGGTTTACCCACAGCTTATGCTGATTTCTCTGAAGTGTTTTCTAAAAAAGCAGCAGAAACTTTACCCCCACATAGGCATTATGACTGCCCAATTGACCTCATTCCTGGGTCTACGTCCCCTAGAGGGAGAACTTAAACTCTTTCTTTGCCCGAAGCCCAAGCAATGAAAGAGTGCATCAAAGAAAACCTTGAAAGAGGTTTCATTAGGCCCTCTAGTTCCCCTGCTGGTGCTGGGTTCTTTTTTTGTGGGCAAGAAGGATAGAGGTCTTTGCCCATGTATCGATTATAGGGGCCTTAATAAAATTACCATCAAAAACTGCTATCCCCTTCCACGGATTTCTGAACTATTTTATCAGGTCAAGAATGCTACTATCTATTTCAAACTTGACCTTAGAAGTGCATTTAACCTCATTCGTATCAGGGAAGGGGATGAGTGGAAAATGGCCTTTAACACCAGGGATGGCCACTACTAATATTTAGTTATGCCTTTCGGTCATTGCAACGCCCCCGCAGTGTTCCAGGAATTTGTCAATGACGTCTTCCGGGATCTGCTGGGGTTATTCGTAGTGGTATATCTTGATGATATTCTAATTTTTTCCTCTAACTTGAGTGACCATCAAAAACATGTCCGGGAGGTGTTGTTCAGGTTAAGGAAGAATAATTTATTTGCGAAGCTTGAAAAATGCACCTTTGAGGTTTCTTCTGTTCAATTTTTGGGGTTCAATATCTCCAGTAAGGGTCCTGGTCCTGGTCATGGGAAAACATATTTTTTTGAAAATGCATCAGTTAATAGTACTGCTCCAACAGAATTCTGCACTGAAATCCATTTTTCAAAAGAGCAAACAGATTTTGTTATATTCAATTTTGAAATCTGACATGGGGCTAGACATATTGTCAATTTCCCAGCTGCCCCCAGTCATCTGACTTGTGCTCTGATAAACTTCAATCACTCTTTACTGCTGTACTGCACGTTGGAGTGATATTGCCCCCTCCCTTCCCCCCCCCAGCAGCCTAACAACAGAACAATGGGATGGTAACGAGATAGCAGCTCCCTAACACAAGCACAAAATAAGCTATACTCTCAAACTGTGAGGATGTGCTGTGAGTGTGCTCTGTGGAAGTGTGTATCCCCAGGCCCTTGCGGGTCTGGGGAGGATAGTTTTCATTTTGACGATTGGATGCTGTGCAGCATAGATGTTCAATCCCTTTATAACTCAATTCCTCATCAGGAGGGTATACACTGTATCGAAGAGGCACTTCTTGCCACTTCCATCCCCCATAATATGATATACTTTTTGCTTGAACTTTTTACTTTGGTTTTGAAAAAAAACTATTTCAGATTTAATGATGAATTCTTTATCCAAACCCAGGGCACAGCTATGGCCAGCAATCTCGCCCCAAGCTATGCCAACATATTCATGCATTTCATTGAACAGAGGATCATTTTGGGCCATAGCTAGCACAGCACACACATTAAATGCTACCTACCCTATGTGGATGATGTATTTTTACTATGGGGGTCAAATGAATCAAAACTGTGTGTATTCATTGAGTACATTAACACACAACATCCAACCATCAAATTTACTGCCAAGTACGATACAAGATTGGTGCATTATTTGGATGTAAATGTGATTAAAGAAGGAAATTCCCTGACAACTGATCTATATAGCTAACCTACCGAACGCAACCATATGTTGCATAGGACTAGCTATCATACACCTAGCACCCTGTAAGGTATACCTAAGGGACAATTTCTTAGGATAAGGAGGATAGCTTCCGATGATCTGAAGTATCTTAATAGTGCTAATGGTCTAATTGAGACGTTTGTAGCAAGAGGCTATGATAGACAGATGCTAACCCAAGTATGTGATGAAGTTTTTAAGGTTAAAAGGGAATCTTTACTTCACAAAACAAACAGTAAAAAAGAAACAACCCGCTTCCCCTTTGTATCTACGTATGGCCCAAATAGTAAAACAATGCAAAACCTACTTTGTCATTACTGGCCTATTATACAGAAAGACCCTTCTTTGGGAAAATACTGCAAAGACTTCCCCATCTTTTCCTACAAACGGGGAAGGAACCTAGCTGACAGATTAGTTAAGTCTGACCTGAGATGTAAACAGAAAACCACAAGATTCCTAGGCACTCCCAAAGTAAACTGTGGATGCTGCAACTCCATTATTAAAGGGGAATACATAACCCACCCATTACGAGGAAACAAAATTAAAGTAAAACAATACGCAACTTGCAATACGGACTTTGTCATATATGGCCTAAAATGCCCTTGCGGCAAGATGTATGTAGGTCAGACATCTAGAAAAATACGTGTAAGGATCAATGAGCACAAAAGGTCGATAACAAATTATAATCGGTGGGAAAACATTTTTTTGAAAATAAGCATAACAGCGCTAGCTTAAGATGGCAAGTATTGGAGGAGGTCCCTGCTCCAAGTAGGGTTGGGGACAGGAAGAGAATGTTGCTCCAACAGGAGGCCAAATGGATAGATGCATTGAATACACTGGAACCATTAGGCTTAAATGATGCATTGAGCTTTAGGTGCTTTTTGTAATTTGTAATATGTTTATTTATCTTTTCAGCTTGTTTACAATACGGCATGGACTTTTTTGACTTACAAGGTAGGAGACTACCTACAACTGTAACCTACAGTATATAATGAATGTTTAACCCTTTCCCTGCCAAGAACGTAGCTCCTACATTATTTTAAAAAAAGGCTGCAAGTGCCAACAACGTAGGAGCTACGTTCTTTCTTTAATCAGCTGCCTCTCTGCACTCCTGCAAAAATCGAAGTGCAGAGAGGTTCTCCTGGCCCCTCCACCCCCTAAACAACTAGCCTAAGGGGCTGCCACTCGGGTCCTGTGCTGCGATTGTCGAAGGACCCGACTTCTTACCTGATCCTGGCTGCTGTATGCTGCTTCTTCCTGGACCCAACCTCGTGTGAAGCTCCGCCCATGCACTTCCTGCTGTTGATCTCTGCTATCCTGGAGTCTGCAGATCTGCTTCTGATCCCTTCTTCTCCAAAAAACGGTAAGTGCCCTCTTTTTACACACACACATACATGCAATCACACATATATGCATGCATTTACACATACATAGCACACATATAACTAAAGGTAGATTTTTTTTTTAAATTTTCAGGCTTTTTTTGTATTTTACAGAGTCACATACAGATATACACACACTTCTACATTTGTCAGAGCAGTACACACATGTATACACAAACACACACATGTATACACAAACACACACTTATAGGATCTTTGTTACTTTTTTTTTTTTTAGTTCTTCATTTTATCAGTTTCCCTCTTGTTATTCCCTAAAAAACTGTTGCTTTACCAGTGTGACTATTTTTATGCTTTCATTGTTGTTCCTTACATTTTTTTAGCGTCATTTGCTCTTTGATCATTTGGAGTACAAACACATTTTTAGGAATATTGGGTTTGTCAGAATGTGTACTTTCCAAAAATATATGGTTTTGGGGTCCTTGTGCCATTAGGAGGGTCTTGTGGCACACAATGCGCAGTCAAAGGTCTTTGTTCACAGAAGGCGAATCGGCAGCCGAGTAAATTCATATGCACTATTTGTATTGGGGGTCCGCACATGCCAGCTGCTTTGGTATATCTATGCATATTGGGCATCAAACTGTTCAGTAGACCCTTGGCATCAATATTTAGGGTGTTTTACAATTGTATGTAAGAAATTGGGTGAGAAAAATGCAGCCAATTGCAATATTTTTAGGTGATTTTCTAGAAATGTCATAAAAACCACAGCATTTAGCGTAGCTTTGCAGTATGGTACTTTGGAGTACAAAGACATGCATACCCAATTTGTATTCGGGGGAATGTGTACTTTCCGAAAATATATGGTGCTCTGGGGTGAAATTACTCTTTTTTAACTTTGCCCCCCTCAAAATGATGTAAAGGTATTGCTTTTGCGGTACTTGAAATGACAGACCATATGGGGGGGTCTTAATTTTAGGGCCTCTATATGCCACATGCTTAGGTACACCTATACATATTTGGCATCAAACTGTTCAGAGAACCATAAGCTTTCATATTTGGGGTGATTTTTCTTGATACCTAAAAGTATGTGGGAAATACGATGCTGCAGGTTAGAAATTTTGAGGTGATTTTTGGAAATGTCGCCAAAATCACCAAATTTAGGAATGGTTTGCAGCTTGGTACTTTGGAGTACAAAGATATGCATACCCAATTTAGATTCGTGGGAATGTGTACTTTCCGAAAATATATGGTTTTCTGGGGTGAACTTACTTTTTTCTACTTTTACCCCCCCAAAACTATGTAAATGTGTTGATTTTGCAGGACCTGAAATGACAGACCATATGGGGGTCTTCCTTTTGGGGCCCCTGTATGCCACGTGCTTGGGTACGCCTATACATATTGGGCATCAAACTGTTCAGAGGACCCTAGGCTTTCATATTTGGGGGGATTTCTCTTGATACCTTAAAGTATGTAGGTAAGACGATGCTGCAGGGTAGAAATTTTGAGGTGATTTTTGGAAATGTCAGCAAAATCACCAAATTTAGGAATGGTATGCGGCTTGGTACTTTGGAGTACAAAGACATGCATACCCAATTTAGATTTGTGGGAATGTGTACTTTCCGAAAATATATGGTTTTCTGGGGTGAACCTACTTTTTTCTACTTTTGCCCCCCCCCCAACGATGTAAATGTGTTGATTTTGCAGTATATGAAATGACAGACCATATGGGGGGTCTAAGTTTTGGGGCCCCTATATGCCACGTGCTTGGGTACACCTATAAATATTGGGCATCAAACTGTTCAGATGACCCCAAGCTTTCATATTCGGGCTGATTTCTCTTGATACCTAAAAGTATGTGGGTAATACGATGCTGCAGGTTAGACATTTTTAAGTGATTTTTGGAAATGTCACCAAAATCACCAAATTTAGGAATGGTTTGCGGCTTGGTACTTTGGAGTACAAAGACATGCATACCCAATTTAGATTTGTGGGAATGTGTACTTTCCGAAAATATATCATTTTCTGGGGTGAACCTACTTTTTTCTGCTTTTGCCCCCCCCCAAAACGATGTAAATGTGTTGATTTTGCAGTACCTGAAATTACACACCATATGGGGGTCTTTCTTTTGGGGCCCCTGTATGCCACGTGCTTGGGTACACCTATAAATATTGGGCATCAAACTGTTCAGAGGACCCTAAGCTTTCATATTTGGGGGGATTTATATTGATACCTAAAAGTATGTGGGAAATACGATGCTGCAGGGTAGACATTTTAGGTGATTTTTGCAAATGTGGCCAAAATCACCAAATTTAGGAATGGTTTGCGGCTTGGTACTTTGGAGTACAAAGACATGCATACCCAATTTAGACTCGTGGGAATGTGTACTTTCTGAAAATATATGTTTTTTTGGTGTGAACCTACTTTTTTCTACTTTTGCCCCCCCCCCCCAAAACGATGTAAATGTGTTGATTTTGCAGTATCTGAAATGACAGACCATATGGGGGTCTTCCTTTTGGGGCCCCTGTATGCCACGTGCTTGGGTACACCTATACATATTGGGCATCAAACTGTTCAGAGGACCCTAGGCTTTCATATTTGGGGGGATTTCTCTTGATACCTAAAAGTATGTAGGTAATACGATGCTGCAGGTTAGAAATTTTGAAGTGATTTTTGGAAATGTCAGCAAAATCACCAAATTTAGGAATGGTTTGTGGCTTGGTACTTTGGAGTACAAAGACATGCATACCCAATTTAGATTTGTGGGAATGTGTACTTTCCGAAAATATATGGTTTTCTGGGGTGAACCTACTTTTTTCTACTTTTGCCCCCCCCCAAAACGATGTAAATGTGTTGATTTTGCAGTATCTGAAATGACAGACCATATGGGGGTCTTCCTTTTGGGGCCCCTGTATGCCACGTGCTTGGGTACACCTATACATATTTGGCATCAAACTGTTCAGAGGACCCTAGGCTTTCATATTTGGGGTGATTTCTCTTGATACCTAAAAGTATGTGGGTTATATGTTGCTGCAGGGTAGAAATTTTGAGGTGATTTTTTGGAAATGTCAGCAAAATCATCAAATTTAGGAATGGTTTGCGGCTTGGTACTTTGTAGTACAAAGACATGCATACCCAATTTTGATTCGTGGGAATGTGTACTTTCCAAAAATATATGGCTTTCTGGGGTGAACTTACTTTTTTCTACCTTTACCGCCCCCAAAACTAGGTAAATGTGTTGATTTTGCAGTCTATGAAATGACAGACCATATGGGGGGGGTCTTAATTTTAGGGCCGCTATATGCCACATGCTTAGGTACACCTATACATATTTGGCATCAAACTGTTCAGAGAACCATAAGCTTTCATATTTGGGGTGATTTTTCTTGATACCTAAAAGTATGTGGGAAATACGATGCTGCAGGTTAGAAATTTTGAGGTGATTTTTGGAAATGTCGCCAAAATCACCAAATTTAGGAATGGTTTGCAGCTTGGTACTTTGGAGTACAAAGATATGCATACCCAATTTAGATTCGTGGGAATGTGTACTTTCCGAAAATATATGGTTTTCTGGGGTGAACTTTTTTCTACTTTTGACCCCCCCCCCCAAAACGATGTAAATGTGTTGATTTTGTAGTACCTGAAATGACAGACCAAATGGGGTCTTCCTTTTGGGGCCCCTATATGTCACTTCCTTCGGTACACCTATACATATTGGGCATCAAATTGTTCAGAGGACCCTAGGCTTTCATATTTGGGGGGATTTCTCTTGATACCTAAAAGTATGTGGGTAATACGATGCTGCAGGGTAGACATTTTGAGGTGATTTTTGGAAATGTCGCCAAAATCACCAAATTTAGGAATGGTTTGCGGCTTGGTACTTTGGAGTACAAAGACATGCATACCAAATTTAGATTCGTGGGAATGTGTACTTTCCGAAAATATATGGTTTTCTGGGGTGAACTTACTTTTTTCTACTTTTACCCCCCCAAAACAATGTAAATGTGTTGATTTTGCAGTATCTGGAATTACAGAACTGATAGCTCAAATGAGGTGTCTACATTTTAGGGCCTCTATATGCCACATGCTTGGGTACACCTATACACATTAGGCATCAAACTGTTCAGTGGACCCCAGACTTTCATATTTGGGGTGTTTTACATTGATACCTAATTATGTGTGGGAGATATGATTCTGTAGATTGGAAGCTTTGAGGTCATTTTTCAAAAAATTCACCAATTTCTATAAAACATTATAACTTTAGGAAACAATTGCAACTTGGTAGTTTGGAGTACAACCTACTGTTAGCGGAATGTTTGGCCTTGAAATCAGAAGTATGCCGTTTGGGGATCAGTGCTTTGGAAATTTGGTAGTGTACTGCTTGTAGATTTTGATCTATACAAGTGAGAAATCTCCATAAAATTATATATATTTGGTATTGTCGCGTTCAGGAGACATAGACCTTTCCAAATCGGCTGTGTTCTCGTACATAAAATAAATGATGTTTCTGATATATGTGATTGTTCCTTGTAAAACATGATTTTTTTTCATTTTATTGGACACTTAGAAGCCTATATTTTTTTACAGAAGTAGAATTACACCAAAATTCTTGCATATTTTGAAAGTTTAGGTTGTCCTGAAAAAACATTATATTGTTTTCCTGGGTAAACTAAAAGACCCCAGGAAAGGCCCTTAAAGTGAAAGAGTGCAAACTATCTAAAAACTGCTTGGCAGTAGATGTTCGCATCTAGGACAAAACTGCTGGCAGGGAAAGGGTTAAACATTTTTCATTACTGTATCTGTGGTGCAATATTGGAGTAGGCCAGAAGATGGCAGTACTGTAAGAGAAATTTTGTTACAATGTATATGTATGTGTCTAGCCACAATTGAATGGACAGTATTGTTTGTTTTGATGATTTTAAAAGGGTTTGGGTTACCCACAGCATTTGTACAAGCACCTGAGGAAGGGCCACTGGGCCCGAAACATGTGCATGTGCACTGGTTTTGAATAAATTAATCACTGAATCAGCAATTGGTTCTCCAGAGTCCTATTTATATATTGTACTGACAAAAGGTATTGATGTACTAATTAAGGATTTACGACTGCTTAAAGGAGCCAAAAGGACTAAAGCAATAAGGGAACTGACTTATTTAAATAAGGAAATGGAGGATGTGGAAGTTCAGATTAAAACTGTTCTGGACATTATTGAACCATGGAAGGAACTTTATGCAAATAAAAAACGTTTTTAAGAAATGAAACATGTGGCCCCAGAAAGACTTTTTAAATTATCAGAATTATTGAAAGTATATGCTAACGCAAATGTTTTTCCCCCTAAACAAAAATCTTCTGATGATAACAATTTACCATTAATTGTTTTTGATGATCCAATTGAACAGGTTGTTACTGATCCTATGCCAGAAATGAATGTTGACATGCAACCTAATAATATGCCTAATGTTCAGTCTGAAAATGTTGAAAGAAATGCAGATGGTGGGGAAAATAATGCAAATGTTTCTGTTAAACCCAAGGAAGTAAGCAATGTTTGGGAATGTGCAGACTGGTGGGGAGGAAGAGGAGGATGATTATGGTAAACGTAAAAATGCTGTTAAAATTAAGTGGACAGGAGAGAGGGAAGATTTTCCTAGCAGGAGATTTGTAGCTAAGATTTTGGTGAAGCAGTTACTTGGTTTCTCAGAGGAGGATGTTTATGCTATGATAAGTGTTACAGACACGGAGTTTGATTTGAGCTTTAAGTTGTCGCAGGGACTAGAGGCGTTTTAGCGGAAATACAATTTGACAAACAATGCTAAGGAATGGGGACAATTTCCAAGCTGGAGTATAAAAATTTTGCTATTCTGTTGAAAAATTAGATTGTGCACCAGGAGGATGTTTTGATCTGGTTACATAGTAACATAGTAACATAGTAAGTAAGGTTGAAAAAAGACACATGTCCATCGAGTTCAACCTTTTTTTTGTTTTTTTGTTTATTAACTACCTATCTGCCAGTTGATCCAGAGGAAGGCAAAAAACCCATCTGAAGCCTCTCCAATTTGCCTGAGAGGGGGAAAAATTCCTTCCTGACTCCAAAATGGCAATCGGACTAGTCCCTGGATCAACTTGGACTATGAGCTATTTCCCATAACCCTGTATTCCCTCACTTGCTAAAAAGCCATCCAACCCCTTCTTAAAGCTATCTAATGTATCAGCCTGTACAACTGATTCAGGGAGAGAATTCCACATCTTCACAGCTCTCACTGTAAAAAACCCCTTCCGAATATTTAGGCGGAACCTCTTTTCTTCTAATAGGAATGGGTGACCTCGTGTCAGCTGGAAAGACCTACTGGTAAATAAAGCATTAGAGAGATTGTTATATGATCCCCTTATATATTTATACATAGTCATCATATCACCCCTTAAGCGCCTCTTCTCCAGCGTGAACATCCCCAATTTGGCCAGTCTTTCCTCATAGCTAAGATTTTCAATACCTTTTACCAGCTTAGTTGCCCTTCTCTGTACCCTCTCTAATACAATAATGTCCTGTTTGAGTGCTGGAGACCAAAACTGTACGGCATATTCTAGATGGGGCCTTACAAGTGCTCTATACAGTGGAAGAATGACCCCCTCCTCCCGTGACTCTATGCCCCTTTTAATACAGCTCAAGACCTTATTTGCCCTTGATGCTGCTGACTGGCATTGCTTGCTACAGCCAAGTTTATCATCTACAAGGACTCCAAGGTCCTTTTCCATAATGGATTTGCCTAGTGCAGTCCCATTAAGGGTATAAGTGGCTTGGATATTTTTACATCCCAGGTGCAGGACTTTACATTTATCAACATTGAATCTCATTTGCCACTTAGCTGCCCAGATTGCCAGTTTGTCAAGATCCTGTTGCAAGGATGCCACATCCTGGATGGAATTAATTGGGCTGGATAATTTTGTGTCATCTGCAAACACTGATACATTACTTACAACACCCTCCCCTAAGTCATTAATGAACAAGTTAAATAAAAGTGGACCCAATACTGAGCCCTGGGGGACCCCACTAAGAACCTTACTCCAAGTAGAGAATGTCCCATTAACAACCACCCTCTGTACCCGATCCTGTAGCCAGTTTCCTATCCATGTGCAAACGACTTCATTAAGCCCAACAGACCTTAGTTTAGAAAGCAGTCGTTTGTGGGGCACAGTATCAAACGCTTTGGCAAAATCCAAATAGATCACATCTACTGCCCCCCCACTATCCAGAATCTTACTTACCACATCATAAAATGCAATCAAATTCATCTGACATGACCTATCCTTCATAAAGCCATGCTGATTGTTGCTCATAATGCCATTCATTAGGACAAAATTTTGAATGTGATCCCTTAACAAGCCTTCAAATAATTTGCCCACCACAGATGTCAAGTTTACTGGCCTATAATTGCCAGGCTGAGATCGTAATCCCTTTTTAAATATTTGAATAACATCAGCTTTTCTCCAATCCATAGGCACCATACCAGATGACAGTGAATCTGAGAAAATCAGAAATAAGGGCTGGTCTAAAACTGAACTAAGCTCTCTTAGAACCCGGGGGTGTATGCCATCAGGCCCTGGAGCCTTGTTTACATTAATTTGTATTAAAGCTTTTTGAATCATATCCTGAGTCAGCCACTGACTAGATTGAGCTGAACCATTCGTGCAGTTATTAAGTGAGCCTGTGAACCCAGACTCCTCTATTGTATACACTGAAGAAAAGAACTGATTTAACACATTTGCCTTATCTGTATCTGTTACAACCATACTGGTACCATTATTTAATGGAGCAACACTCTCAACCTGCATCTTTTTACTATTAATATATTTAAAAAACTTTTTAGGGTTAGTTTTCACCTCCACCGCAATTAACTCTTCATTTCTTTTCTTAGCCTTCCGGATTGCTGATTTACAACATTTATTACAGTGTTTATATTCATTAAATGCAGCTTCTGTCCCTACAGATTTGTAGTTTTTAAATGCCTTTCTCTTGTTTCCCATTAACATCTTTACCTCTGTATTAAGCCACACAGGATGATTCTTAGAGCTTCTACGTTTAGTCCTTAAGGGAATAAATTGAGAACAGTAATGATTTAATATCATTTTAAAGGACAACCATTTCTGTTCTGTGTTTAAAGAGACAATGTACTGTTGTATGGCCTTTTGTCAAGATCTATGATGAGGAAGGTTTCTAGGTAGGTGGTAAAGTAAAATTAAATTCTGAAGGTTATATACAAAGGCATTTACCTACATCCTTTTTCATTGGAAAAGACAGGGGAGTTTGCTTCTATGTGGGCCAACCTAAACTCTGTTTTAAATGTGGGGCTAGAATGCATTTGGCTAATAAATGCAGTGTTAAAAAATGTGCCTTTTGTGGAGAAACAGGACATCTTAGTAAAGAATGTGAGCAACAAATCAAATGCAATCTTTTTTTAAAAACCGAGCATGCTTACAGAAACTTCCCAGAAGCCCGGAGGAATGTAAAAAAAATCATGTCCTAACATAGAAAAACAATTAAAAGAAAATATGGTAGAAACTGTCCCGGAAAAACAAATACAAGTGTGTAAACAAGCAGAAACTGCAGCACAGAGTAACATTATCCCAACCCTTAGTGAACAACAGAAAGGGGGAGAATGGAAAGAGATGAGAAGGGAAAATAAAAAAAGGGGAGAGGTGAGGAGGGAAACCAGAGCAAGGAAAGTTGAGAAAAAAAATGTAATCGGCAAAATGACAATCGAGAGCCAAAACAGGTATGAGGTTCTGGGAAAAAAATCATGGGGGGAAGAGGTTGAAGAGTTGGAAAAAATGGAAGAGGAGGAGGAGAGAGAAATAAGAAAAAATCAAGTACAGGACACGAGCAGGAAAAAAAGTAAAAAAGATCAGGAAGAGGTGTCCCAAGAACTAGAATGGGAGTCCCTAGATGAAGAGGAGATGATGGAGGTAAATCTAGGCCCCAGGGTACCGGTCAAGAGAGTTGTAGATGAGAGTAATGCCCCTAAAAAAAAGAACAATAATGAATTTATCAATTGATTTTTTTACCATAAATACGAACAGTATCAAAAATAAGAAAACACATTTTGTTGCATATGAATATCTTAAAGATATAGAAGCAGGTATCATCTTTTTACAAGAAACAAGACTCTCATCTCTAAATGATATAAAAGAGGCAAAGAGAGCGAAGGCGTATCCTTCTGGTCCCTGGGCACAGAACCAGCAGGGGGGTAGGCATTCTATTTAAAGGCAACAGGCATGTAATTGTTAAAAAAATAATTGATGTTTCAATGGGCAGATGTCTAATATTGGATATTTCATTTGAAAATAAATTGATTAGACATATCAATGTGTATGGGCAACATACACATTATGAAAGAAGATCATTATTGAAAGAAATCAAGCCATTCCTTTTCTCATCCATCCCAATAATATTCCCAGGAGACTTTAATCAAGTCTTAGGAGAAAAGGATAGAATTGGCAAAATTAATAAATATGAACGTTTATTTTTTAGAAACTTGATCTCTGATGCAGGTATGGAAGATGTGGCTACTTGCAATGGGAGGGAAGGCCTCCATACATACAGATGCAGTCAGAGAAGCAGTAGGATAGACTTTATATTTGTTAAAAAAGGTGGAGTTCATTCTAACTTTAGAGAGATAGGAGTTGAATTCTCTGACCATGTGGGTTTGTACTTTCATTATGGTGCAGTGGGGGGTTTGGAGTTTGCAAAGGGTCTTTGGAGACTTGGCAAAGAGATACTAGAGGAGGAGGAGATGAAAGTTGCTTTTAAGGAATTTTTGGAATTGCAAAAAACCAGAATAGATTTTTTTTGATTCTGTTGTGGATTGGTGGGACTCGGCTAAGGATACTTTCTGTACCTTTTTCGCTTCTACCTCTTTTAAAAAAGGGAGGGCCAGAGAAAAATAGAGTCAATCTTTGAGAAGGAAACTTGAAATCTGTATTTCGAAAGGGGAGGGGGGAGAAAAAGTGAACCAGCTTAAGTATTTGTTGAGACAGCATCAATATGACCGTTTAAGTCCCTGGTTCTGGAAAGGGACTATGGGAAATCTTGTTCCCCGGGCCCTTTTCAGAATTGTAAGGAGACTGTTAAGAGGAAACTGGTCGAAGGTCTTTATGACCCCCAGGGTAAGTTAGAAAATTCTAGGGAGGGTATCCTGGAGGTTGTTGAGACTTACTATGCTGAACTCTACAGAGAACAAGCTTTGGATGAGAAAAAGATTCAAGCTTTCTTAGAGGATACCCCAGTCATTGACACTGCTAATTTGGACCTATCCCCTTTGGTATTACAGATCACAGAGGAAGAAGTAAGACAATTGATAAACAACAGAAAAAGAAGGCCCCTGGACCAGATGGGTTCACAGCGGAATTTTATGTAAATTTTAAGGAAGATTTGGTTCCAGTGTTGGCCAAAGTCTTTAATGCATGCCTGTCAGAAAAACATCAGTCTCCATCTATGCAGTCTTCTTCTCTGATTCTGATATCAAAGGGGTAGGATTCAAGGCACATTGGGAATTGGAGGCCGATTGCCCTTCTCAATTGTGATAGGAAGATTCTGGCAAAAATACTTTCACAGAGGTTGGGTGTGGTGGCAGGTTCTCTCTTATCTGCATCTCAATTCTGCTCAATAGAAGGTAGAAGTATTTTTGGGGCTATTCTTTCACTAAGGGAAGCACTGGAGAGATGTAAAGGTTGGAAGTGGGGTAGATAGTTTCTGTCTTTAGACCAAGCTAAAGCCTTTCGATAAAGTCAATCATGAATATCTATGGGCGGTTTTGCACAGATACCGTATTCCGGAACAATTCATAAACTGGATTAAAGCACTGTAAAAAGAGGCAAAAAGCTTTCCATTGATTAATGGTTGGACTTTTCAGTGAAGGCTGGTGTGAGACAGGGGTGCCCTTTGAACCTGCTTCTGTATGTTTTCTCTTTGGATCCTTTCTTGGGGAGACTGCAGGAGTGTGGGCTTGGGGGTGTTCCGTTCCACTGGGCCAATCCTTTAAGTCCTTTGTCTACGTGGATGATATAACTCTAGTAATATCAAAACCTGAGGAGGAGGGAAAGGTTTTGGAGTGTATCAGAAGCTACTCTGAGGCCTCAGGGTCTCAAATCAATCATGAAAATACTGGTCTGGCAAAGTTCAGTGTTGGAAGGCTTGGAAGCTGACCTATAGAGAAAGGATTGACATTATTAAGACTTTCTTGATTCCGCTCTTCCTTTTCGTCTCTTATGTCTTCTTGTTGCCAGAATCTTTCTATGCCCAGATCCAGAGCCTCTTCTTCCAAATGCTTTGGGGGAGTAGGCTCAACCCAGTAAAAAGAGGGATTACTTTCCTGCAGAAGAAAAAGGGAGGGTTGGACATGCCGTGTCCTGTGGTTTTCTTCTGCATCATCTTTCTGAAGTTTAACTTTGGAGGGGTGGTGCAGGGGAAAGAGTCTATGTGGGAAGTCAGTGTAAGAGATTGGGCATCACCTTTTATCAAAGATTAGCTACTCGGTGGTAGAGTGAAAAAGGTAAGGATAAGAGGAGGCCTTGTTCCCACTTATCTGCGGCAAGCGGTTAAAACAGTAAAAAAATGGAACATCAGTTCTGATGAATTAAGATCATTGCATAGAAAATTGCTCTATTGGAAAGTTATAGACTTACATTTTGCATCTCCAATAGGAGTAAAAGATTGCCCGGAAGAGACTTTGGCAGAAAGCATTAAGTTCCTTACACATAAAAGAATGCCAAGGAAATTTTGGGACACTGCATGGCTGTCATTACAGGACAAGATGTATGTGAGAGGCAATTTAAAATACCTCAATGTGGTAGACAGAGAGTGTCCATTGGGATGTAAAGTGGATGAATCTCAAGAGCATTTTCTTGTAGATTGTCCAGTGTCTAGCTCATTAAGAGAAAAAGTGTCAAGACGTATGAACCTAAATCTAATAGAAGATTTCGATTTTGCAGAATTTTCTTACGGAGTGGTCAAAGGTAATAGAACTGGTGGAAGAAACAAAAACACTTTGTACATCATTATTGCAGATTTCAAAATTGAATATAAAAAAATATGTTTGCTCTTTTGAAAAATGGATGTCAGTTTAGAATTTTGCTGGAGCAGCACTATTAACTGACGTGTTTTGGAAAAAACATGTTTTTCCATGACACTATCCCTTTAAGGCCGCACTGGATTGGGCTCAGCCTCTTTCTTTACGTGCAACCCAAAGGTTCTTAGGTTTTGCTAATTACTATCGTCAATTCATCAAAAACTTATCTTTGGTGGTGTCTCCAATCATGGATCTAACCAAAAAGGGTGCAGATCCAAGTATGTGGCCTCCCGAGGCTATTTAAGCTTTTGAATTTCTCAAAAAATAATTTGTGTCTGCTCCCATTCTCCATCACCCTGATAACACTCTTCCTTTTATTGTTGAGGTAGATGCCTCAGAGGTAGGCATCCAATAACCAACAAGGTGCATCCTTGTGCATTCTCCTCTAGGAAATGTTCTCCTGCCAAGGCCAATTATGACAAATAGAGAATTGTTGGCTATCCAATAGGCCTTTGAGGAATGGCGACACTTGTTGGAGGTGGCTAAACATACTATAACAGTCTTTACTGACCACAAAAACCTGTTGTACATCAAGTCTGCTAAGTGGTTGACTCCTAGGCAGGCTAGATAGGATTTATTTTTTACCCGGTTTAATTTCTCTCTCACATACAGGCCTGGTTCCAAAAACACTAAGGCAGATGCACTCTCTAGGAGTTTTGAATCTAACCTGTCTGAACCTAGTGAGTGTATTCCCATCATTCCAGGTGAGTTAATCGTGGCAGCTCTAGGCTTAGACCTTGCCACACTATTGTCTTCAGTTCAATCTTCTGCCCCTGTAGAAACTCCCTCCGGGAGGTTATTTGTACCTGAGGACTTAAAGGACAAGGAAAGTCTAAAATAGAATAAGGCTAGAAATGCTGTATTTTGTATACTAAACATAAGCATGAACTTACTGCACCACAAGCCTAATCAAACAAATGATTTATGCTTTCAAATTTGGCCACAGGGGGCTGTCATCTTGTAACTTTGTTAAACATCTTTGCCTGACCCTGACCCTGCACATGCTCAGTGTGGTCTGGGTTGCTTAGGGATCGTCATAAACAAAGCTGCTTGAATTCTGCATGGCTGGTAAGTAAGGCGGGGGCTCCCCCTGCTGTTCATAAGTATGATTGTTTCCCTGCTCAGCAGTTAGGGACCGTCTGACAATTCCTATCCACAGCAGTAAATGAAGGGAGAATTTCACTGCATACAGTCAGGCTTCTTATAAAAACAGTACACATTTTTTAATTAAAGTATATTGGAGATAGGTTTCTTTTTCATTAAAGAAAGTAAAAATGGGATTTTATTTTTTTGCCTTTCCTTGTCCTTTAATGGACCAGGTTCTGGGTGAGGCTCATAATTCAAATATGGCGGGACATCCTGGTATTTCTAAGACTGTGTCTTTATTGTCTCACAATGTGTGGTGGCCTTCTTTTAAACAAGATGTCAAAAATTTTGTTAATTCTTGCCCTGTCTGTCAGAGGTCAAAGTCTTCTAGGAACCTGTCACAGGGATTGCTAAAGCTATTACCTATTCCTGACAGACCCTGGTCCCATCTGTGGATTTTATTGTTGACCTCCCTTCATCTCATGGAAAAACAGTGATTTGGGTGGTAGTGGATAGGTTCAGCAAAATGAGTCATTTCATTTCACTCCCACACCTCCCATTTGCTAAGACTTTGGCTGAGTTATTTGTTTCTAATATTTTCAAGTTACATGGTTTTCCGTGTTTCTGATAGAGGGGTACAGTTTGTTTCTAAATTTTGGCGAGCATTCTGCTCTTTGGTTGGGATTGATTTGTCATTCTGTACCGCATACCACCCTTAAACCAATGGTCAAACTGAAAGGCTTTTTTTAAATATTTTTATTTGTGTAGTTCCTTGCAGAAATATACCATCACATTACATTCTGTTAATATCAAAATGCATACTCCCGATACATTCACAAAACGGTACGTACCGGCCATGATACAGAACTACATTTTATGTATAAATGCGAACCACTGTTTTCGTTTCAACAATAGTGTCAACAATTCAACATCATACCACAAATCGAAATACAAAACAAACAGAAAAAAACAAAAAAAAAACGGTCATCATAACCTAACCGGTGGAGACCCAGTTACCATGGAGTGAGAATGGAAATCAAGTACATATAGAGTGCCTGACTGCCCCGCTATCGCAACCCATCAAATGGCGCCCGAAACTGTACCATTAAACCTATGTCAA
This sequence comes from Xenopus laevis, assembly GCF_017654675.1. Lineage (NCBI taxonomy): Eukaryota > Metazoa > Chordata > Amphibia > Anura > Pipidae > Xenopus > Xenopus laevis. The sequence continues at coordinate 76,079,771 of NC_054372.1, read as the reverse complement.
TCTCCATTTTTTATTGTTAATGGTTTATATCACAAAGCATTTTCTTTTTCTGGTTCATTATCCTCTGTGCCCTCAATCCTAACAATTCTTCTGTCAAACAATTTGCCGATTTGGTCCGGAGTGCACGATTCTCTTTCTGCAGCTACAGCCTTTCAAAAAAGGCCAGCTGATAGGTCTCGTAGAGAGGCACCCAAATATCAGGTAGGAGACTCAGTATGGTTATCCACAAAAACATCAAACTTAAGGTTCCCTCACTCAAGTTGTGACCTAGACTTATTGGTCCATATCCCATTACTGAAATAAACAATCCTACTTCTGTTCATCTCAAACTACCTGATAATTTTAAGATTTCTAATTCTTTTCATGTTTCTCTTGTAAAACCAGCCTCACAGGTCCGGCCACAATCCTTTCCTCCCCCAGTGTTGGTAGAGTGTCAGCCTGAATTTGTAGTCCAAGAACTCCTTGTGCATGTAAGTTGCAATATCTTGTACAATGGAAGGAGAATTCGTGGGTTCCTGTTTGTGATGTGAGGGCTGATCGTCTGAGGAAACAGTTCCACCTTAAGTTTCCTGAGAAACCTGGGGGTCCGGTGGCCCCTCCTTGAGGGGGGGTAATGTAACAACATACCGTTGTGGTCTAGTGGGATGGGGTTGGCAGGGACACCTGCTGCCCCCTCGGTCGGGGACACCCGCCTCCCCCTCAGTGGGGACGCCTGCTGCGAGGTGCGTACTCTTCTTCCTGAAGCTGTGTACTAAGGGCGCGCGGCGCTCCTCTGCTTCTTTTCTTTGACGCAAGGTCGCGAAGTTCGAAAGTTAAAAGGCGCACTTGGGCTGTAGTTGCCCGTTATAGGTTTCCACATTGTGTGTTCCTGGTGCCTCTGTGCTATCTAAGCCTCTGTATTTCTGCGATCTAATACTCTGTTGTGACCCCTGCCTGCTACTGACGATCCTGACTTCTGAATTCTGACCCCTGCCTGATAACCGACTCTGCTATATCTGTATCCCTTTCTGATTGAACTCTTGGTTTGACCCTTGCCTGCCTGACTCCATTTGTACTCTGCCTGCCCTGACTCGGCCTGATCTGACTATGCTTTCTGTCTACGTCTTGTACCGTGACCGTCTGCCCAAAAGACTTTGCTTTACCATTGTGCCCCTTTTCTCATTCAGAACCCCTCGCTTGGCACCTCTCTTAATAAGACCTGGCTGCATCCAATTAGCCGAGGGCTCCTCCTGAGGTGAAAGGCGGCTGTTAAAGGTAGAAGCAAGAGCCGAGAACAGGGTGCTTGGTTCTGAATTTAGGGTACCAACCGTGACAATATTGTATCCATGATAAATTGTTTGTGTCCATAATAAAAAGTCTCTCATAACAGGTCTCCATGGTAAAAACTCCATCCGATGTACTAAAAATTAGGGATGGGTGAATTTGACCCATTTCGTTTCGCCAAAAATTCGCCACCGGCGAGATGTCGATGACGCCCATTAAAGTCGGCAAAACAAGGTGAAAAAATTCGCCTATCCCTACTAAAAATTGTTATTCCAACTAGTGATAGTCCAGTATAATGTTCCATATACAGAATTGTGTCAGTGATCATAGAAGTTAAAATATTAAAATATTATTACTAACTCACATATTTTGCTCTGTCACTGGAGTTCTGGATGTCTATAGTTGTCAGGACACCAGCAAATTGCAGGCTAGGAGCAGTGCTAAAAGGTGAGATATAAATTAATTAGAATTAGATGTGAGTTATACAGATGCAGCCACTTTGGTTTGTCTGTTTGACACAGAATAACTAAACACAGATATCCCATTTATCTCATTTAACACAGAAAACTGCGTCACAACATCCCATCTAATTAAAGCATTCACCATTGTTCACAATGGTGCTTTGGTATGCTAATGGAAAGGTTAAATGCATTAAATGAGTTAAGATGACTTTAGATAACGCAGTTTCTTCAATTAACCATGAGTCATGACGCATTTATCTCACAAATCCAAGTGGCTTCATCTGTATAGATAGAGCAATTCGTCCATATAAAGCAGTACTTAATAATTGAAACATTCTATATTATATAAAGACATCTCGTTACACAAAAAAACCTTGTTACACAAAAGCACATTGTTCAGAAAATTAGCATATCAAATAAATGTTTCGGGAGTGTATTCTCTATTCAGTCCCCCAGGGCTTAACGTACCTAATCTTTGTGTTTCATTTTTCTCTTTCTGTTCTCTTAGTGTATCTTTCAGAATGTCTTTGACATCCTGTATACAGGAGTTCAGAAGTGTCTCTGGGTAACCCCTCTGTAAGAACCTTTTTTTCATTTCTCCCATTCTGACATTCTCACTTTGTTCATCTGTAGTAAGTCGTTTTACTCTCATAAACTGTGTTTTTGGTAAATTATTCTTTAGTGGAGGTTAATGAAAACCTGTTGCAGTCTGTCTCTTTCTTATATAAATCAGTCTTAAGGTGACCATTCTCCTGTTATCGTTACATCAAGTAAATTCATTTTTACAGAATTGTATATCATTGTGAATTTTATGGTGGGCACTGCTGAATTCAGCTGTTCGCCAAAGGCTATTAGGCTTTCTGTTTTGCCCGCCTATATCATAATGATATCATTGATATACCTTTTATACAGTTGGCAATAATGCATATAACTCGGATTAGTATATACATACATATGTTCATACAAATGGGGGCCACATTGCTCCCCATTTCTGACCCTTGTAGCTGCTGAAAGAAATCATCTTGAAATAGAAAATAGTTTTCTCTCAGGACAACATTTACCATAGAGATAAAGAATTCTTTTTCATTTATAAAGACTCTGGATGTCCATTGTCACCAGGATCACACCATCTGGTATTCTCAAAGTATTGACAATTTCCAGTAAATGAGTTTAGGTTTTTTCACAAAGGGTTGTAAAGATTTTATCCAAATATATTGAGAGGGGAGCAAAAAGCGAGTCACTGCTAGCCACTATAGGTCGACCAGGTGGGTGTTTTAAATCTTTAAGGAATTTCGGTAGAGTGTAAAAGACGGGAGTTACTGGATGCTGTTGTAAAAGAAATTGTTGCAAAGCATTATCCACCAAATCTGCCTCTACCGCTTTTTCCACAATATACCGAATCTTGGTTTGGATATTATGCAGTGGATCAGATGTGAGTTTGAGATATACTCTTGTGTCAGCAATTTGTGTCTTAATCCTGTTGACATAATAACCCTTATCTAGTACTACAAGGGCTCCCCCTTTGTCAGCCGGTTTAAAAATTAAATCAGTATGTGTTAATTAGGTCTCAAGCTGTGTTCTGTCCTGCTTATCCAGATTGGGTCTCAAGCCTAAAAACTTGGTCTCCTTTGAAATTATGTTGCAGAAACAACTCTAAAATGGAGTAAATAAACTAAATTAATAACACTAAAATTTAGATGTGAAAACTTTATCTGTACAAGGGCACCTCTGCAACACATTAAGGAGCAGATTTATGAAAGGTCGAGGTGAATTTTTCAAATGAAAAAAATTTGAATTTCAAGCTATTTTTTTGTGTACTTCGACTAGGGAATAGTCCAAATTCAATTCAAATTTGAAAACAATTAGACCTTTCGCCATCTAAAAATAGCCGAATTGCTGTTTTAGCCTATGTGGGACCTCCTAGAACATATTTGGAGTCAATGCGCTCCCCTGCATTGCGCTTTCTTCCATTCAGCGCTGAAATATTCAAGGGTTTCATGATCAGTATTGAGATTGTGCCATGATCTTTCTTCACTGTGAATTACACACAGACGTCGGCTTACAATGGAAAATGAGTTCCATTACTTGAATTGCGCCTAATTTATTTTTCACTCAAATGATTTCCAAACATCAGGACAGCGTGTTTCCCTGCATTTAACGCAACCAGCCCGTTTATGTTGATGAGTAACAGCACGCCAGACATACAATCCATTCTGGCTGCATCTGTACTTTGATTTGAACGATTCGAATTCGGCCGAATACGGACCTATACGATCGAAAACAGACCTATTCGACCAAAAAAGCCAATTTCAGTTGGTTTTTTTAAATTCGAATTTCAAAGTTTTTTCAATTCGAAATTTGACCCTTGATAAATATGCCCCTTGGTGGGAAAGGCTTTTCACAGGGTTAAACACTGAAGAAAAATGGGATGCCTTTATAATGATGTGCTATTAAGGCTTACAAGTTAGCCTGGACAGCTGAAATGTTCAGGTATAAGAGGCTAATCAACCTTGCAAAAAGCAAGACTAAAATTGAGATGGAAAAGGATATTGAAGCAAGGAGTAAAATGAATCCAAAACTATATGGTCAGTGAGAACAGAGAAAAAGCAGAAAATCCAAACTATTTTTTTCTGTCTTCTTTGAGGAATCAACTAATGAAGTATTCCTTCTTAATAGTCCCAATTCTAGTAATACAACTAATGATGCATGGTTCATGAAATAGGAAATTCAAAAGAGACTAGAGCATGTAATGATAAACAAAGGTCCAGGACCAGATGGGAGTTTTAACGAGCTTACTGTAGCTCTGTGATTCCCAAATCTCTTTTTTTAGAGATTGGTGAATTACTAATGTGGTGCTACTATTCAAAAAGGTATCCTGGCCTCAGCCTCAAAACTATAGGCTGGTTAGTTTGACATCACAGCTTTTCAAAGAGGTACTAAGGCAGTTAATATCAGCGCTATAAGTTGTTTCGGAGGGAAAGAGGCAATAGAAAAGGAGGAGGGGTATGTCTGTTTGTTAGGCAGGATTTAAAAGCTTATATAAAGGAGGAGGTTATGTTAGGAAATGAGGGGGCAGAAGTTTTATGGGTAGAGTTCTTCACCAATTGTAAAGAGTCCAGCAAATTAATTGTAGGAGTATGTTAAAGAGCCCCTAATGTAAGTGAGGAGGGGGAGGCAAAGCTTTTGATGCAAATAGAAAAGGCTGCTAGTTTGGGTAAAGTAATGATAATGGGGGATTTTAATTAGCCAGATATTGATTGGAGCAACAGTACTGCCAGATCACTTAATGGGAAAAAGTTTATAAAATTTTTGCACAACAATTTTATGGCACAAGTTGTTGAGGAGCCAACCAGAAAAAATGCTATTCTGGATCTAGTGATCTCTAATGACCCAAAACTTATAGCAAATGTGCAATTCATTGAACCCCTGGGTAATAGTGACCATAATGTTATATCATTTAATATCTGGTGCAAAAAACAAATATACACTAGGGCAACAAAAATCACGAATTTCAGAAAAGCTCATTTTAGTGCCTTGAGGGCAGCCCTTCAAAGCATTGATTGAGGCATTAAGTTTTCAGCTAAAAACACAGAACAGAAATGGTTGTCATTTAAAATGATATTAAATCATCACTGTTCTCAATTTATTCCCTTAAGGAATAAATGTAGAAGCTCTAAGAATCACCCTATGTGGCTTAATATAGAAGGAAAGAAGTTAATAGGAAAGAAGAGAAAGGCATTTAAAAATGACAAGTCTGTTGGGGCAGAACCTGCATTTAATGAATATAAATACTATAATAAATGTTGTAAATCAGCAATCCGGAAGGCAAAGAAAGGAAATGAAGAGTGCATTGTGGCGGAGGCTAAGACTAACCCCAAAATGTTTTTTAAATATATTAATAGTAAAAAGGCATGGGCTGAGAGTGTTGCTCCATTAAATAATGGTACCAGTATGGATGTAAAATATACAGAAAAGGCAAATGTGCTAAATCAGCTCTTTTCTTCAGTGTATAAAATAGAGGAATCTGAGTTCCCAGGCTCACTTCATAGCTGCACTGATGGCTTAGCTCAATCTAGTCAGTGGTTGACTCAGGATATGATCCATAAAGCTTTAATAAAAATTCATGTAAACAAGGCTCCTGGGCCTGATGACATACACCCCCCCATTTGAGCTAAGTTCAGTTTTAGACCAGCACCTAGTTCTGATTTTCTCAGATTCACTTTCATCTGGTATGGTACCTATGGATTGGAGAAAAGATAATGTCATTCCAATATTTAAAAAGGGATTACGATCTCAGCCTAGCAATTATAGGCCTGTAAATTTGACATCTGTGGTGGGCAAATTATTTGAAGGCTTGTTAAGAAATCAGCCTAGTGAATGACATTATGAGCAGCAATCAGCATGGCTTTCATATCAGACTAATTTGATTGCTTTTTATGATGAGGTAAGTAAGATGCTGGACAGTGGGGGGCAGTAGATGTGATCTATTTGGATTTTGCAAAAGCGTTTGATACCGTGCCCCACAAATGACTGCTTTCTAAACTAAGGTCTGTTGGGCTTAATGAAGTTGTTTGCACATGGATAGGAAACTGGCTACAGGATCGGGTACAGAGGGTGGTTGTTAATGGTACATTCTCTAATTGGAGTAAGGTTCTAAGTGGGGTCCCTCAGGGCTCGGTATTGGTCCACTTTTGTTTAACTTGTTTATTAATGACTTAGGGGAGGGTATTGTAAATAATGTATCAGTGTTTGCAGATGACACAAAACTATCCAGCCCAATTAATTCCATCCAGGATGTGGCATCCTTGCAACATGATCTTGACAAACTGGCAATCTGCTCAGCTAAGTGGCAATGTTGATAAATGTAAAGTCATGCACCTGGGATGTAAAAATATCCAAGCCACTTATACCCTTAATGGGACTGCACTAGGCAAATCCATTATGGAAAAGGACCTTGGAGTCCTTGTAGATGATAAACTTGGCTGTAGCAAGCAATGCCAGTCAGCAACATCAAGGGCAAAATAGGTATTGAGCTATATTAAAAGGGGCATTGAGTCACGGCAGGAAGTGGTAATTCTTCCAATTTATAGAGCACTGGTAAGGCCCCATCTAGAATATGCTGTACAGTTTTGGTCTCCATCTCTCAAATAGGACAGTACTGTATTAGAGAAGGGCAACTAAGCTGGTAAAAGTTATGGAAAATCTTAGCTATGAAGAAAGACTGGCCAAATTGGGGATGTTCACACTGGAGAAGAGGTGTTTAAGGGGTGATATGATAACTATGTATAAATATATAAGTGGATCATATAATAATCTCTCTAATGCTTTATTTGCCAGTATGTCTTTCCAGCTGACACAAGGTCACCCATTCCGATTAGAAGAAAAGAGTTTCCGCCTAAATATTCGGAAGGGGTTTTTTACAGTGAGAGCTGTGAAGATGTGGAATTCTCTCCCTAAATCAGTGGTACAGGCTGATACATTAGATAGCTTTAAGAAGGGGTTGGATGGCTTTTTAGCAAGTGAGGGAATACAGGATTATGGAAGATAGCTCATAGTACAAGTTGATCCAGGGACTAGTCCGATTGCCATTTTGGAATCAGGAAGAATTTTTTCCCCCTCTGAGGCAAATTGGAGAGGCTTCAGATGGGTTTTTTGCCTTCCTCTGGATCAACTGGCAGTTAGGCAGGTTAAAAAAAAAAAAGTCAAAAGGTTGAACTTGATGGAAGTGTGTCTTTTTTTAACCTAACTTACTATGTTACTATGTATAAGATATTTGACTTCATTGCAAATCACAAAGCTATGAGTCTATTCCAGCATGGTTTTATGCACATCTATTTTGCTGTCCTCAAATGTACTTTGTACAAATCATTGCACACTAATTTTAAACAAAAATAAACACTTTTTATAGTTCTATTTATGAAGAGTAAGCTAACAACAGTATTTTATGTGCCACATTCTATTGAAAGTTAAGATATTTCTTTATTTTAGTATAAATAATTTTAATATAATAACGCATGCGTTGTATAGTAAAGCATTCAAAAAGCATTTCTTTCCAGGCATAATTACATACAGTATTTAAAAAATCACTACATTGAACTCAGCATGTCTTTATGCATACACATGGGGATGGGTGGATGATAGCTAAGAGCCAAATTAAGCCTCAAAATCATGCTGCTTTGGAGTCATGCTACAAAAATTAGACACTTGATTATTCAGAAATCCAAGGACAAATTAATGAAATTAAAGCTTTAAGACATCTTATTCCACTGCAATTACACACATAATTTGCAAAGCACTAGACATATAAAAAAATGATTTTTTATATACTGATTTTTAAATTCATAAACTCATTTATGATGCAATAACATTATTACATATTTTTTTATGTTAGCTTATAAAAGATGCTGTAGTAAGCATTTTTGTAATAAAAATAATGAATCTCTGACAACTAATAGCTAATTATACTAACATTTTAAAAAATTCCTTTCATCCTTATAAAAGTTGGTATAAAAATTGTGATGCACATACTTTTGGACTTATATCTCTGCTTCATATGATTCATTATATGATCTCAACTGCAAGCCTTTAATACACCATACAAAAAAAACCTTTTCACAATGGGTTAAAGCACACGATTTCCTGGATTGGGAGAATATCAGTCTTATAATGAATATATTGCTGAAAAAATGTATACCTATTTGAAACTTTACCTGTAGCAATACCCACTGGCATATTAAAAATCATTCAAGCTCTCTTTCTTAACTTTATCTGCAACCACCATAGGCATAGAATTTGGTTGGTAATGATGTCAATGGCAAAGCGTGGCAGTCTGGGTGTTTCTGATTTACCAAAGCACTAGGCAGCACAACTAAGGCTGTATTGACTTGGTCCTGCTGGTCATCACCTACTATCTGGGGCCATACTGAAACAGCGTGGCCAATGACCTCCACCTTATTTCACTAATCTGTTCCAAATTGACTGTACTGTGAGTCTCTCTATAAATGCTCTCAGCAACTCAATTTACTCTTGCAATCTGGACTAAGACTAAATTTTGTCAAGGCCTAATCTCAGAATGGCCTGGGAACACAATCATCTTAAATAGCCCTAACTTCCAGCCAGACACTGTCCCTTCATACTACAAAAAATGGGCAGAATCCAACTTACACACTGTTTGAGGACAAAGCTCCAGCAACTAACCTAAAACTCTTCGAAAACTCTGCATCTTTGAAACATTGGCCAATAATGGCCTTCCACAGAAAAATTTAATATTGATATTGTTGGAAGTAGAGTCCTGTAGAGGTCCAATCAGAAGGACCTGTGCCTAACCCAGACCCACTAACCATAACCCGATCCGCACCTGCAGCCCAATACATCCCCCTACCAGAGCCACTATCCAACCTGGATCCTGACCTTGACTCCTCTGCTGCTACAAGAAAAAGGTACATCGTTCCTAAAAGGAAGGAAGGAGCAGGGAAGTAAGCAGGAGGGTGGGGTGCTTCAAGCATACCTTAAATGTGTGCTGTACACCATTAAAATTTGCAATTCAATTCAATTTTTTTTCTTCTTACAACTTTTAATACATCTCCATCTCAAAATTTTAATTTTGCTTCTGAAACCAATTAAATTATAGTTATTGATGTCATACCTCTCTGTGATGATTTTCTTTGTGGCTGCAGCCGGCTGTAGCGTTGTGCATTCTGCAGGGGGTTACTGTGGGGGTGTGGGCCCTGGTCCAATCATACCTCCTGCTCCCCCTGTAGTTACAAAACTGGCAGAAAGGTGAGTAAAAGTTTTGCAACTTTAATTAATTTTGTTCTCCCCAGGGGGCTTTTGGCCAGCTGGGCCTTTATTACATTTGGAAGGGACCCTTGGCAGCATTTAGCAATGGGGTATCAGGATTACCCTAGTTTATAAAAAGTTGTGAACATTATGCATAATTTAATACATATTGAGCTGCTTGATATGGTAAATCAAACCTTAATTTCATCTGTCAAATTTTATAAAGTAAGTAATACTCAGGTGTGACTTACTAGACAATTTGTATTTGTTTTATGGCACTATCCATATGTAAATGGATCTATCATCTGTAGAATAGGCCACAGAAATGGAGCCATGTTCCCTTTGTACTTAAATCCCATCAACAGAGGTGATGGAATGAATCCAGGCTTCAGTTTGGGGTTTGAAAAAACAAATTAATGGAGGGCACTCCTTAACAATTTAAGTGCAGGAGTAAAGGCTCTTATCCAAATAGATCCTAAAACAATACACAATATAAAATTTACTCTGCACACCACATAATTAATACAGACACATACAGTGTCTTTATTCATTATGTGGTGTGCAGAGTAACGTCTATATTGTTCAGTTTGGGGTTCGGTCAGGAATCTACCCTTTTCTACAGGATTTAGATTTGACTGAATTTAAGTGCTTCGCCTAACTGGAGTCCGTGAAATAATGCAACTTTTCATCACACAAACAAAGAAATTGTTACATGTTATATGTTACAGGAACCAGGCATTCAACATCAAACAAGTGCTCCATACATCCCAGAACAGTGAAGCAGAAAGAAAGAATCACACACTTGTAGAGATGACAAGGTGTATGCAAAAGGATACCAACCTTCCAAACAAAGTATTAGGAGACGCAATAACCACAGCAATGTATCTACAAAACCACCTGCCATCAAAATCAGTAAGTGGCTATGCCTTATGAGCTGTGGAATGGTAAGAAACCTAGTGCACATTCAAAGTGAAAAATGCCACAAACTGGGAGACAGAGCTACAGAAGGTGTATTAGTTGAATAAAGTGAGCAAAGTAAAGCTTATATAGAGTTACACCTCAATCACATCATGATTGGAATGTGGTAAAGGGCATCATAGAATACCTGAAAGGGACTATCAATAAGAAGATGAAATTGCCAAGAATAAACATATAAACGTTAGTTGGTTATGCAGATGCAGACTGGGCAGGTGATGTAAAAGACTGCAAGACAACTACAGGCTTTTTGTTCAACTTGGAAAAGGCAAACGTTGGAGGACCCAACATAGCTCGCCAACTTTACCCCAAAGGCATTAATAAAAGTGTCTAGCCAAAAAATTTTAAACAATCTTTCTCAGCATATATCCCCTGTGTTCCAAAATGTGTACTCTTGCCCACACTTCAGTATGTCAGTCAGTATAACAGATTAAAGACAGTAGACTGATGTCCTGCTTGCATCTTCAAATTCTTTACAAACTCTTTATGTCCTCAGACAAGGACAAAACTGGTCTCCCTCCTCTGATTAAGCAAGTATATTATATATGATACTGAACATTTGGTACAGTGCAACACAAATTACTATGAGAGGGTTCCCATTCTACCATACAAGATAGGCAGTATATCACTTCAATTGTTAAAGTAGTCCCTGTTAATCAATTTCTGAGAGCACCTGTGTACTTTAAATCTATCTTTTAAGTCAGTCACATACCTTTCAAAAGCCTCCTCAGTTGAGCAGCAAGAAACTGTCCAACTGGCATACCCCTGACTAGGGCCAGAGGATGACAGGTCTCTGCATATAAAAGAGATTGCAGCACGTTCAGCTACAAATTCAGGTGGTAGGAGAGTTGGTGCAGATAGATAACTGCATTGTTAATTTAAATTAAGTTCACATTGCTCCAGATATGTGTTTCTTTTGGAAAAGCATTTGGAGGTTGGTACCTGTGCTGCAAATCTGATACATTATTGCAGTTTGTAATAAACAGTATAAACGTAAACATTGTATAACAGCCTCGTTGCTTAGCGATACACTGAAACAAACATGACACATTTAATCAAATCTTTATCTCTGTTTCAAAAAGCACGACAGGGACAACTGTTCATTGAGGCCATGATGTGCCAGTGTATTAAGTTTCTTAATCCAAAAGCATTCTCTCTGGAGAAGCATTTTGGACCTATCACCCCTCTCCTAAGGGGAGGTATATGGTCTATAACAATGTATTTAAATGTTGGTAGATGATGACCCATCTCTAAGAAATGTTTGGCAACAGGCTTTGTGGCATAATTGGCCCTGAACGCTGTACTTACAGCCGAACGGTGGGCATCCATCCTAAGGCGCAATGTAAGATCGGTTTTGCCAACATAAGAAAGACCACATGGGCAAGTTATTTAATAAATAACGTGTAGTGGTACATGTAATATGTGATCAAATAGCAAATCTTTTGCCTGTGTGCGGGTGAGTAAAACTCTGACTAGGGCTCATACTGTATATCTACATGAAGTGCAAGAGGGACATCTGAAGCACCCCATTTTTCGATTGGTAAGCCAACCAGTCTGGGATTTTTGATAACACTCTATCGGATCCGTCTTCACCAGAAGATTCCAAAGGCTAACTCCTCTCTTATAAGCTATAGTAGGGGGACTAGACAATACTGTTTTCAGACTACTGTCTGCCTGTAAAATATTCCAATTCTTGTGTACCACCTTTTTAATTCATCCTGAAATGTCTCCAAATTGTGTGGCAAATACTAGACTATTAGGTACACGATCCTCCTTGTCGCCCCCCAATACTCTTTTTTTAGCAATATAAAGAGCACATGTTAGCACCCTTTTCGGATACCCTCTTGCCAAGAACCTATCCTCCATCTCCTTAAGCTGTGTGGCCCTGGTTGTCTCTGAGGAATTATTGCGCAGAACCCGGCAGAATTGAGAAATAGGGAGAGAAGATTTCATGGATTCCGGATGCTGACTCAAATTGTAGCAATGTATTACGGTCAGTGGTTTTTCGATATAGTGAATAATCGAACATAGTACTGTTACGAGTAATCTCCACATCAAGAAATTGAAAATTTTTACTACTAGTTGTGGCTGTAAACTTCACTGGACCGTCAAGATTGTTTAAATAGGACACCATAGCCTAGAAGAACTCCTCACTACCCCTCCAAACAATTAATATATCGTCTATAAAGCGTTTGAAAAATAATAGACTTGTTCCAAACTGTGGCATAATGTTGTTGAATTCGAATTGATGCATAAATAGATTTACATATGCAGGTGCCATGGCTGCTCCCATTGCCGTACCAGACACTTGCATATAATAATCATGCTCAAATCTAAAATAGTTCATAGTGAGACACATATGCAGTAGCTGCAACACAAACTCAACATTAGGACCAGAGTATCCTTCAGTTTGCAGAATCGAGCGATGTACAGATTCCACCCCTAAATCATGGGGAATACAGGTGTATAAATTCACTACATCCATGCTGGCCAACGTAATTACCTCCTCAGCCCTCACTGTGAAACCCTTAATTAAACTGAGAAGATGTGGAGTATCTCTCAAATAACTCGAAGTGGCTTGTACAATGGGTTGTAAAATTGTATCAATGAAAAGACCAATTGGATGGAACAAAATTTCTCTACTGGACACTATAGGTCATCGAGGGGGTGTTACTGGATTCTTATGCACCTTGGGCAGGGCATACAAAACTGGCCATTTAGGGAAATCCATAGATAAAAAAGATTTCAATTCTTCAGTGATAAAGCCATTAGCAAATGACATATTGATATATACTGTAAATCCACTTGTTTCTTAAAAGATTCAACAGGATCACCCTTAAGAATTTTATAAACTCTTGTGTCAGAGAGTTGTCGTATAATTTCATTATGATAATCCACATAGTTTAACAGCACAATACCCCCGCCCTTATCACAATTTGTCTATCACCTGACAATGTTTTAATTGCTTTGATTTAAGTTTTAGTTAAATTCTTCCTGCACTTTTGTGAGCTAATTAAGGATCCCACTTCACTATCCACTCGTTGTTCAAACAGCTTAATTGCAGAATTTGTCATAGCAGGATTGAAAAGACTTTTTAATTTCAAATTAGTAGCAGGGATTAGAGAAGGGCTGTTCCGATAAATATCCTTCAAGCATAACTCTCTACAAAACCTATAAAATATATATAGTTATACATACTGTATGGGCAGACATCAAAGGTTGAGGTGAATTTTCTAAAAAATTTCTAAAAAAATTCGAGCTACTTTTTGTGTACTTTTTGTGACTAATAGTCCAAATTAGATTTGAATTTGAAAAAAATTAGAAAATTCAAATATCGAAATTTATTATGTACTGTCTCTTTAAAAATTCGACCATTCGCCATCTAAAACCTGCCAAATTGCTGTTTTAGCCTATAGGAGAACTCCTAGAACCTATTTGGAGTCAATTGGTGGACTTTGAAAAATTTTTGGGGAAAAACTTTGAATCAAATTCGATCAAATGCTCTATTCCTTTGATTTGTACAATCTGAATTTTGGACGAATAAGGACCTATTCAATCGAAAATGGACCTATTCGACCAAAGTTTTTTCAATTCGAAATTCGAGCCTTGATAAATATGCCCCTTATAGTTGCATGACTTGTTTTTTTTCCTAAAATGTTTTTATTTTCTTATGCTTTACAAATAAAGTAGTATATAACAAATGCAATAAAATAACATAAATAGAACAAGTGTCAAGTACAAATCGGTTTCTGGAAACAGAGTTGGTGATTAAAGGTGGCCATAGACACACAGATCCTATCGTACGAATCGAGGATTCATACGATTTTCGGATTGTGTGTGGCGTGTGCTGGCATCTTTCGTCCGGCGGAGATCGGTCGTTTGGTTGAACGGTCAGGTTTGATTTTGACCCGACCGATCCCGCCGGAGCCCACAGCACATCGTAATCGGATCGTTCGGCCATACGGCCGAACAGATTACCCCCGATATAGCCATGTTTGTTAATGGCATATCGGGGAAAGATCCGCTCGTTTGGCGATGTGGCCAAACGAGCGGATCTTTGCATCTATGGCCACCTTCACATCTCCAAAACTTGTCAAAGTGACCATCAAAATAATTCAGGTGTACCTCAGTCTTTTAGCATCAAAACAACTTTGTCGATGTACTTCATGTAGGTGGTAAAGTGAGTTATTAATGTTTTGTAGTTACAGGGGGTTGTGAGCAGTCTGTTGAGGTAAGGACTCCAGGGGGGTTCCACTGTAATTCGTTGTTGTAGGTTTACTGCACTCATACATTGTTGTTCCGCCTGACGGACAATGGTCGGACCCTCTTAATAATTCTGTTTCATACCAAGTGGTATGTTGGAAAGTTTGTGTAGTTAGTAGTTCGGTATTTGGTGGTAGAGTATTTATGTATGTTAGCCAGGTATCAAAGAATTTATTCTCGTTTTTTTCTTTTTTTGTCAAGGTTTCCGCCCAGTCTAAATGGAAAAATGTATTGTAATTTCTGTTGTACTAGAGAGATAGGTGGAGGAGATTGGGATAACCATTTGTGTAAAATGGCTTTCCTAGCTGCCGCTGCTAAACGTTCTGCTAGGGCTTTTTCTGATTTAGAGATGTTTGTGGTGGGCGAAAGTTTACTAAATATAGCCCATGTGGTAGTTATAATCATTGTCTTCCCAGATAAATCTTTCCAGTAACTGGCTATATCCTTCCAAAATTTTTGTATGTGTGGGCATGACCATGAGCAGTGTATCATCTGCTCTAGCTTCCCCGCATTTCATGCAGCTGTCCGAGATGGCGGTACCTATATGGAATCTTTTTAATGGTGTCAAGTAGGTGTGGTGTAATATTTGTACATTTCTTAATATACACTTGCCGGAAATATTTTCATAACCTGTGAATGATATTGAAGGATATCTTTATTTTTAGATTGTGGGATGACTGTTGTCCAGTTTGTAAGATTTGTAGTAAAATTATCTACATCTATTGTTGTTCTAATCTGTTTATATATTTGTGCAGTTAATTTAATTGTGTCATATTTGAGCCATAATGAGTCTATGGGGTTGTTTTTATCTTTTTCCATTAGTTTTGTCAGTTGTTGTTGTAAGAAACTTACCTGGTGGTCTAGTGGGGGGACGGCAGGGACGCCTGCCGCGTTGTGTGGTTCCTGCTAGGCCGCAGGCACCAGATTCCATGGGCGCACGTTAATTCTTGTCCAATTCTTGTTCAATTTGTCAAAGGTCTAAATCCTCTCGTCAATTGTCACAGGGTCTGTTGAATCCGTTACCAATCCCTGAGAGACCATGGTCCCATCTTTCGATGGATTTCATTGTCGATCTGCCTTCCTCTGAGGGTAAAACTGTAATTTTGGTGGTGGTGGATAGGTTTAGTAAAATGAGCCATTTTGTTCCCCTTCGATAAAGAAGAGGAAAAAAAGAGGACCGCAAACAACTCACCGCTCTCCCCTCACAACACAGGTGCTCTGTCAGACAGTGTCCCCACTGTATATACACCAAAAATCCAAAGAACAGACGGCACTTCTGTAAGGTGGGTTTTATTGGAGGTCCTGCTGGAAAAAACCTTACGCGTTTCGGGAGTTATCCCTTAGTCATAGGTTACTATGACTAAGGGATAACTCCCGAAACGCGTAAGGTTTTTTCCAGCAGGACCTCCAATAAAACCCACCTTACAGAAGTGCCGTCTGTTCTTTGGAATTTTGTTCCCCTTCCACACCTCCCTTCTGCCAAAACCTTAGCCGATCTGTTTATCTCTCATATTTTCAGGTTACATGGGTTTCCTGTTAACATTGTGTCTGACAGAGGAGTTCAGTTTTTCTCAAAGTTTTGGAGAGCTTTCTGCTCTTGAATTGGTATTGATTTATCCTTCTATACAGCTTACTGTCAGGAACTACCTGGAATCGAACTCTGGACTACGTACTTTTAAGTTCCTGCATTACCTCACTGAGCCACTGGAGACCTTCGAGATTGGACTCTACGGAATTGCTGATAGACACTCTGGGTTCCTTATGTGTTTGCTCAACTCCTCCTTCATCAAACACAGGTGTCTATAGCTTGCCAATTAAGGGGCTTTATAAGCCTGTGGCAAACCATGCCCAGGTGCTTGATCATTAAGCGTCACAGCCTGTTTCTACAGATCAGAAATTTCCTGCTTTTGTTCCTGAGATTCCTGCTTTTGTTCCTGAGATTCCTGCTTTTGTTCCTGAGATTCCTGCTTTGTTCCTGAGATTCCTGCTTGTTCCCTGTGCCTGTGTTCTCTGCTACAGTTTTCCATTACCTGCACTCTGTTGGATCTCCTGGTAATTGACCTCGGCTTGTTTACTGGACTACCCTCTGCCATCAGCCTGCCCCCGACCTCAGCCTGTTTCTCGGACTTGCCTTTATTGTTGCCTGCCCTTGACCACCAACCTGGTGTAAGAACTTATATTATTTTTTATCTTTTGCCATACTTTTCATTATTAAAATATTCTTCTGCATAACATGTTTCCGGCCTACCAAAACCTCAAATACCCGCTGTACTCGTGTTATACAGCACCAAGGCTCCTAACTACCAGCCACTCACCTGTGGCCAAGCCTGACACTTACCATCCCCAGACCAACGGACAAACTGAAAGAGTGAATCAATCCCTTGAGCAATATCTCAGGTGTTATGTATCTGATAACCAGTCCTCTTGGGCTGAATTGTTGCCCTGGGAAGAGTTTGCCTACAATAATGCCACTCACTCCTCTTCTGGTGAGTCTCCTTTATTGTAAATGGGCTCCATCCAAAAGCATTTTCTTTTTCTGGTTTAGATTCCTCTGTACCCTCTGCTAATTCCTCTGTCAATCATTTTTCAAAAATTTCGTCTCAAGTTCATCATTCTCTTTCTGCAGCTTCCTTTGCTCAAAAGAAAGCTGCAGATAGATCTCGTAGAGAGGCTCCTCAATACAAGGTGGGAGATTCTGTTTGGCTATCTACCAAAAATATTAAGTTGAAGGTCCCCTCTCTCAAACTGCGGCCCAGGTTCATTGGTCCATACCCAATAACTGAAATAATCAATTCTTCTTCTGTTCGTCTCAAATTACCTGCTGAGTTTAAAATATCTAATTCTTTTCATGTCTCTCTCCTAAAACCAGCCACTCAAGTCCATCATATTCCTGTTCCTCCCCCAGTGTTAGTCGAAGGTCAGCCTGAATTTGAGATCCAGGAGTTCCTTGATTCTCGTTTGGTACGAGGTAAGCTCCAATATCTTATTAAGTGGAAGGGCTTTGGCCCAGAGGAGAACTCCTGGGTCTCAGTCGATGACATCAAGGCTCATCAACTCAGAAAGAAATTCCATCAAAAATTTCCTGGGAATCCTGGGGGTCCAGTGGCCCCCCTAGAGGGGGGGTAATGTAAGAAACTTACCTGGTGGTCTAGTGGGGGGACGGCAGGGATGCCTGCCGTCCCCTCGGCAGGGATGCCCACCGCGTCGTGCGGTTCCTGCTAGGCCGCTGGCGCCGATTCCGTGGGCGCGCATAAGGCCGCAGGCGCCTAATCTTTAGGGCACGCGCGGCGTGCCTCTGGTGAATTTAAAGGCGTGCTGGCGTAATGACGCCAGCACGCAATGGCGCGAGTCCAGCATAGTATAAATAGGCCATTCAGTCCACAGCACCTTGCCCATGATAGAAATAGTTTCTGGGACTTCCGGTTTGGCGCCCGAGGGGATGGGAGGACGGGGATAGAGCTCCTGCTACTTCGGGTCAATAATCTGCCATTAAAATCTACTTTCCCTCCAGAAACAAACCTCTACTGGTCCCCAGTATCAGAGTTTGATCCGAAGGGTGAGGAGAGGCTGTCTTCTTGTCGCTCGGTTCTGCACGGACTTTGCAAAGTGTCTGTTCGTATTACCTCAGGACCTGCTTACTCCATTTTGTTCCCGTGCGGTGCTATTTCTGTCACTGCTGAAAGGCCTGCTTGACACTCGCTCTGCTCGGCGAGTGTGTCTGTGAACTGCCAGCTTTGTTTAAGGATACATTGTATCAAGTACTTTTGAAACTAATTTGAAACTAATCTGATAAGGAAAAGATACAAGATAGCAGCTCCGGACTGACAGCTGAGACACTGAAGCAATAGCTTTTAATTGAGTCAAGGTTGCTGGCTGACTTTCATAATAGTCTTGGGTCCTTGATTTAACCTATATTACCCGGCCTTTTCTGCCATACTGAGCTATTTGGCATCACTCAGGGGCTGCTCTCTGCGCAAATTTTGTGGTGGTGCCCGCATTAATCACCTCAGGACTCGACATGGCTGTTAAAGTTCCCGTGTGGTGAAACCTTCTCACTGCTCAGCGGTCCGCTTGGTTGCTTGGTCTGCCAGGCAGTTTATTTTCGGCTGTTCGCTTAGTTTGCCGAAAGGTCTGTGGTAAGCGAGAAGAGGCTGCCTGGACCTTTAATTTGGAGCGGAGTCCATTTAATTTACCTCAGGATTTGCTACTGCTACTGTTACTATTGTGCTGTGCTGTGGGAGTTGCTGCCTAAAATTAAACCCGACATTTTTTCTTCCTGGCAAGTTTGTTTTGGGCCAATGACTTTGACAGAGCAGTTTGTTACATATTAGATACATTTGTTTCAGTAAAACTCTTGGAGCCTGATTTAAAATAGGAAGAGAAGATACAAAATGGTTTCTGGGGTCTAGCTGCTCAGACGCTGAGACAATAAGGATTTCTTTAGTCAGGGCCTCTGGCTGACTTGTTTGCTTTGCTATTGATCTTGCCTACGCTGCTTTTATTAAGGGACAGTCATTGATTTCACTTAAAGAAAAGACCACCTTTTCCTGCAATACTTGCAACAGGCATTTCGATCTCTAGAAAGTGGTTGATAACTTCTCCTTTGTGATAATAAAAAGAAGAAGGAAAAAAAAAGTGGAGGATAAATAAAGAAAAATACAAAAAGTGAAACATTTAAAAAGAAATAAAAAAGAGTTTAAAAGGGAAAAAAATATATATATATAAAGAAAAAAGAAAAATTAAAAAAGAAAGAAAAAAATTAAAATTAAAAAAGAACAACAAGGGGGAAACATAACCAAAATGTCTAAAGCTAATGGCAGAACATATGAAAAGGCTAACAGGAAATTCGGAAAGCAGCAGGATTCAGATACTAACAATACTTTGTTATCTCAAAAACCTGCTTCTCTCAGATCAGCCTTATCGGATGACTACTCTCTTATTGCGGCTGAAGTAGCCAGACTCATTAATCCGGTCATAGAGTCTTCAATTGCTAAGGCCATTGACAAAATACAGATTAAAATAACCAACATCTCAGAGAAACTCTCTACACATGATAAACGATTTGGCGAGATTGAAGATGTGGTTTCTCAACTCCAAGACGATATGATTGATTCTTCATCCAAGTTGGACTCGTTAGAGAAACAAAACCAAGAACTTAAAATGAAATTGGATGACTTGGAAAATAGATCTAGGAGAAACAATCTTAGATTTATAAATATACCTGAATCTTTCCAAAACGACTCACTAAACTCATTGATTTCTAAAACGATTCCCCTCAAACTTGGTCTTCCTCAGGACTGTCAAAATTTCAAAATAGAGAGACTTCACAGGATTGGTCCACCTAGGGATCTCCAACCCATGAGACCAAGAGCTGTAATAGTCAAATACTTGGACTATTCAGATAAAAATAAGACTATTTCAAGCTTACAAAAAATTGAATACACTTGATGTTGATGGAAATAAAATTTTGATATTTCAAGACTACTCATTGCTTCTGTCTCAAAAGCGAAAGGAATTTTCCAAAACTTGCCAATTATTGGTTAATCTACTAATCAATTTCTCATTGATGTATCCAGCTAAACTAAAGATTTTTCTGCCTTCTGGTGCCAGAATTTTTGGTGATCCTGGAGAGGCACATACTTTTACTTCTCATCTGGAAAAGAAAAACAGCGGAAATTTTGCTTCAGTAACAACATCTAACTCAAAGAGTGGCCCTCCCCCAAAAGATCAAAGATGGAGGAGATATGATATTCCCCGACAAACTAAATTATCAAATGACTTAAAAGTTACTCAAGTGCAGACCAAGTCTAGGTCCAGATCAAGATCTCCACTCCCTCCTAGATCTGGCAGTCTTCCACACTCCAGTGAAGAAGAAATGATCTCCGATACTTGACTCTTTAAGGGAGCTTATTTTTCTTCAATATGACCCTTTAGCGGGTGTTCTGTTCTTTGTTTAACTCATCTCATAGAGAGAGAGAGTTTTTAGCTTTCCATCCTTAGGGAAAAAAGGAAGTGCTCTATTACTATATACATCTAATCTGTTATTAGGATTTATAGCTCACTATTTTTCAGTTCCATATGTTGTTTTTGATCAATACTGTTTGCTTTGTTTTGTTTTTACCAGTGGATGCAACCAAATATGTATTATTTTATTTAAATCTGCCCGAGCTCATCTTTCAGGTTAGCGTTCTCATCTAGATTAAATTCTCTGTCCTTTGTTTCCTGGAATGTTAATGGATTGAATCACTTTTCTAAAAGAAAGAGCATACTCAGAAATTTAAAGAAAACCAAATGCGACATTGCATTTTTACAAGAAACACATCTAAATGGTTCAGAAAATACCTGGTTGAAAAAAGATTGGGTTGGTGAACTAGCCTTTTCTCCTGCTGTTAATAAAAAATGTGGAGTAGCTATTTTATTCCACCGTAACTTAAATGTTGCTATAACAAAGTCAATTGAGGATGAGTTTGGCAGATTTATTTATACCGAAGTACTCATTAACGATGTTGCGTGGCACTTGTGTTCGGTGTATGCTCCAAATAGTACTAAACTAGAATTTTTCAATTGGCTTAAAACACAAATTTCTTTACTCCCTGCTACTAATTTAATTCTGGCAGGGGACTTGAATGAGTCCTTTCTTAGTTCTTTGGACAGATCAGATTGGATATTGAATAATCCTTGTAAAAAGTCTATGCTCCTACATCATTTTTGCAGAGATACTAACCTTAATGATGCTTGGAGACTTTTTCACCCTGCCGAAAAAGACTTCACCTTTTTCTCATCTGCTCATCATGTTGGTACAAGAATAGACTATTTTCTCATTTCCAATAATCTAATCAATAGAACTATTGAAACAAATATAGGAAATACTAACATCTCAGACCATGCGCAAATTTCATTGGTGGTCTCCACTTCACCTGCTCCCAGAAATTTTGTCTCTTGGTCTTTTCCAGATTTGCTTAAGGACAATCCCGACTTCATAGAGATGCTACGTAATAGATGGGATTTGTTTTTCAAGGAAAACAAAATACACTTAAAAGACCCTTCCTTATTATGGGAAACTTGGAAGGCAGTGGCTAGAGGGGAAATATCCTCATTTAAATCCCACTTCTTTAAAAAAGTACACAAAAATTTTCTTGAATTGAGTAAAAAACTAAGTGTCTCTTATATTAGATTTAAACAACATCCTTCATTTGAAAATGCACAAAAATATAAGAATATTTTGGATGAACTTAAAGTTTGGATCAAAGTGAGGCAAAACTTTTTTACATCTTTTTCGCAGGCTAGGATTAATAATTTGAGTAACAAAGCAAATAACCTACTCTTTAATCTCACTAAGGCTGAAAATAAACAGGCTAAACTTATAAAGATTAAAGATATTCATAACCAGCTAACAAATGATCCCAATAAAATTGTAGGCATTTTTAAGGATTATTATAAGGATCTATACTCTAATCCAAAAATTAATTCTGAGAAAATGGAGAATTTCTTTGAAAATTGCAAAATCCCCCAGGTTTCGAAAATTCAGTTAGAAAAGCTTAATAGTCCAATTACCACAGAGGAAGTGTCCACTATTATTAAGAATCTGAAAACAGCAAAGGCAGGTGGCCCTGATGGCTTTACTCCCTCTTTTTACAAAATTATGAAGGATAAAATATCACATTTTCTGACAAATTTGTTTAATGATATCTTAGTTCTTGGAAAAAGTCTACCTTCTAGTGAAATTTCAAACCTTAGAGTCATCCCAAAAAAAGAAAAAGATCCATCCCTTCCTTCCTCTTATAGGCCTATTTCACTTTTAAATCAAGATATCAAGATATTATCTAAGGTCCTTGCTGATAGACTTTCTTTAATTCTACCCTCTATAATTTCTGAGGCCCAAAATGGTTTTATTAAAAATAGAGCAGGAGTGAAGAATATTAGAGCTCTAATTCATATCCTATATTACGCCAAACAACACAAAATCCCTAGCTCTATTCTTAATATTGATGCTGAGAAGGCGTTTGATAATATTACTTGGGAACATCTATTTTTTTGCCTTAAAAAATTCGGTATCACGGGCCCCTTCTTCCAATATATTAAATATCTTTACAAAAATCCTAGAACACAAGTAATTTTGGGGGGAGCTAGGTCGCCACCTTTTGAAATATTTAAAGGGACGAGACAGGGCTGTCCTTTGTCGCCCCTTTTATTTAATATTGCTTTAGAACCGTTACTCTGTTCCCTGGATCAATCCAAGTTAATTAAGGGAATTTCTATCAATAGTAGACATCTCAAGGTATTAGCCTATGCCAATGATTTATTATTAATATTAAAGTCTTCACTTAAGGTTGCTTATGATCTATTTCAAGAATTTCAATCTTTTTCTGGTTACAAAATTAATGTTGAGAAATCAGAAATAATGAATATTTATGGTTCTTTTTCTAATTCACTCCTTAAGAAATTTCAACTTAAAAACCCAAAGAATCAAATCAAATACTTAGGATTAATAATTCCTTCAGATCTTAATAATTTATATTCTTTGAATATTACCCCAGCCTGTCAAAAGGTTTTTTCCATGTGTGAAAAATGGGCCAATTCTCCCCTTAATATTAAGGGACGATCGCTCTTTTTTAAATCCTTAATATTTCCCAAGTTAATATATCCATTAATTAATCTTCCTTTGCTTGTAAGGCATTGTGATATTAAGAAACTTGACTCCGCTTTAACTAAATTTATTTGGAATGGTAAAAAGGCAAAAAATTGCCCTCTATAAATTGAGAACTCCAGTTAAACTTGGAGGATTAAACCTTCCTGATTTCAGAGATTTTAATTTATCAGCCCTCACCAGATATCTTATTGAGTGGATCTCTCTAGGTAATAAGTTTACAAATCCTGACATTGAGATCTTTCAAGAACCCTTCTTTGATATTTTATCTGTTTTACATAGCAAATGGGGCATGGTTCCTTGTGATTTTAAGAGAAATCCTCTCTATCGTGATTCCATTTTTGTGTGGAAACATTTATTTTCTCGACATGGGTATAGTTATACGGAAACCCCTTTCATGCCAGCTAAACTGTTACTCAAACCCTCAGATTATCAAAAGTCTGACTCCTTTTTATTTTCTTTTAAGAGAAACTTATTAGTTTTAGTAAAAGACATTTTTGACCCTCTTACAAAAACCCTAATGTCTTGGTCAAAGCTTAAAGAAGAGTATAAGCTTCATGATGCTGATAGATACTATTATTTGGCTTGTCAGTGTGGTCTTTCTCTGCTCCATAACAACAAAAATCTGGTTTTAGCTGACCATAAACTAGCAGATGAATTGGCAGGATTTATGGAACTCCCTTGTTCAATTTCTATTGGCTCTTTATCTAAAATATTTTGGAATAATTATAGTATAGACTCACACCCATTATCAAATTCTTCCATCAAATGGTCTGAGTTTTTGCAAACTCAAGTATCTCCCTTAGACTTGGTGAAATCTATTTATAATTATAATAAATTAATTCTAGCAGAGAGTTGGAGAGTTCAGCATTTTAAGCTTATCCATTTAGGCTATGGGAAAATGTTTTCTAAAAGTATTTCTAATGCTCCCCTATCATTTTGCCCTAAATGTGATGAGACTAATGTTTCACTTTTCCATTACTTATGGTCCTGTCCAAAGATTAATTTATTTTGGAAGGAAGTCACTAGACTACAAGATTGAAGATAAAATTTAAATTGTCTCCAGGTCTTGTATTACTGCATCTAGATAATAATATGTTTTCTTCAACTTCTAAGTCAATGTCTATCTCCCATGAAAATGAATTACTTACTACTTATATTTTTTAGCTGCTTCCAGGAAAGCTTTACTTAATTTTTGGCTACATAAGGAACCCCCCTCATTATCGGACACCATTTCTTATATGAATCAGCTTTGCTGGCAAGAAGCCTTAATTATTAAATCTCAAGGAAGTGATTCTAAAGATTTTTTTAGGCAGATTTGGTCTCCTTATTTTGAAATATGCAACTCTAAAACTGGTGATCATATTATGCGGTTTCTTCAACTGTAAAAGATCTATCCGACATTCCAGATTATTAATGGGCTTTTTCTTTCTTTGTTTTATTATATTTGCATCCACTGACATAGTTAGTAAGTTAATTTTTGTTAGCTCTTGTTAATTTTCTAATATGGTATACTTTTTGACAATAACATACTATTTAGTCGACTGTACCGTTCTCTCTTCTTCTGCATAATATTTGCTGTCTATTGATTCTATTTGTTTAATGTGAAATCAAATAAAATATTTCAAACTAGAAATTGTTTCTAGTGGTTCCTGAGCCTTGTGCATCCGATCTGTTCTGTATCTTGTCTGTTTGATTACCCGTGTTTGACCCAGCCTGTTCCTGACTATTCTGCATTCTGTATCCTGACCCTTGCCTGCCAACTCTTCCTGCTTAACCCCTTGATTGACAACCCGGTTTGACCCTAGCCTGCCTGACGATTCTTGATATCTGCCTGCCTCGACACAGCCTGTCTAACGATTCTCTTGCCTGCTCCATTTGTACCGTGACCTTCGGCCCAAAAGACTCTGCTAACAGCAGTGCCCCTTTGCCAGACAGAACATCTTGCCTTGCACCTCACGTTAAGTCCAGGTGGCACCAAAGTAAGCTGAGGGCTACTCCCGAAGCCCAACGGTGGTCACACTACTGGTGAAGCCAAGCCGAGACCAGGGTGCTTGGCACTTGTTCTGGTATTAGGTGCCGGTCGTGACAGTTGTGTGGTGAAATGTATTAAGTGTAACAAAGAAAATTGATGAGTCTGTAAGAATGGATATTTCTGTGTTAAGTCTAAAATTGGTTATGTTTTTTGTTTTTATTCGTGATCATATCATGTTTTGTAAGCCATTTGTTTGCCATGTTTTGAATATGACATTATAACCCTAATTTGGTTATTGTCTCTTTAAATAGCAATTTACCCTTGGCAATCCAGGGGCCCTGAGTCCCTTTTGAATATGAAAAGTCCTGGGAACTGGGAATTACAGCGCAGTGCCTCCACCCAGGGTACACTGCGGAACACACCTCAGGGGGATTGCACTAGTACTAATAAAACACACACAGTTTGCAAATGAAGCAAATATAAACTTTATATAAACTGCAGTAAAACTAATACACCATGAACTCCTACACTGGGGATGCGTGGGACACTGCCTAAATCACTATTAGGTACTTAACTGTTGCTCCAACACAGTCCTTTTTAATATCAAAGTCCCAATCCTCCAGAAGGGGTTAATAACCACACAGTTCAAAATATCACTTCCCCAGAGCTCTTATTCCCCAGGTAGCGCTACCATTTCTCAAAAGTACCTCTCCCTTAGAAATTTTGCAGCAGCTCCCAAGTAACAGGTAAATACACCAGACTTGTCTTCACTTTGGGGCCCCACACATATATCCATGCCAGTATCCTCCTTTGGGTGGCTCACGCACCGGGGTGCTCTCAGAGGCAATCACACTGGAGATAACAGGCAGCTCTGCAACAGGATCAATCTCAACAGTGGCACCTTTCTCCTTTTGAGTTTCTAGCAGCTTGGCAGGGGACACACCCTCTCTCCCAAGGATGCACTGGGGTGCCCAGCCAATTGGATCATTATATTCTGTTATATTTGGGAGATTGAGTCCACCCACATGTTTTTGTTGGAGTGTGAAAAAAATTATTCTGGAATGTTTTTTTGTTCCATATGAAAGTTATTAAAATATGTTGTAGTCTTTTGGTATCTGTTGGTGAAATACGATAAGGTAACATTTGAATCTTTCAGAGTAATTTGGGGAATATTACCATTTTTATGAGATGAATTCTTCCTGAAAATGTCATACGTGTTTATCCATTTACGAGTTTCTTGTTTTATATGGTCTAAGGTGTGTCTGATATTTAGTCTTTGTGATGTTGAGGTAATTGGATTCCAAGAAATTTGATATGTGTTTTGGCTTTTTTAAAAGGGAATGGGTTAGTCCAGTCTGAAGGGGTGGTATGTTGTAGTCTTAGAGATTCTGATTTCCCTAAGTTGATTTTGAATCCGGCTATGGTACCAAATATGTCTATTTTATGTAGGATGGTGGATAATTCTGTTTGTGGTTTATTTAGAAAGAGGAGAATTTTGTCTGCGTATGCTATTAGTTTTATCTGCTGGGTACCTACTCGTATTCCTCTAAAGGTGTCATCATTCAGTAAGTGTCTTAACAGGGAGTCCAAAGCTATGTTGAATAGCAGCAGTGAAAGGGGCATACCTGTCTAGTGCCTCTTTTTATCAGAAATCTGGAAGAGTTTAGTCTGTTTTGCCATAACATGTGTGTAGGATTATGAGTATAGGGTTCTGAATAGGTTAAGCATTTGTATACCAACATTTTGGAATTGAAGAAGCCTCTTCATATGTGTATGGGTTATTCTGTCAAAAGCTTTGTCAGCGTCTAGATTAATTAATATGCCATGGTTTCTTTTTTCCAGGTTACATTGATATATGGTTGTGATTGCTTTCCGCAGAGCCTGAACTGGTTTCCGTCTCTTGAGGAAGCCTACTTGATGAATGGTAAGTATTTGTGGGAGGATGGTTTGTAGTCTGTCTGCCAGGATTTTAGTTAAGAGTTTTAAGTCTTGATCCAATAAAGAGATTGGTCTGTATGAAGAGGGAAGGGTAAGATCCTTTCCCTCTTTTGGGATTAGGATGATCCTTGCCTCATTTGCTTTACCCAATAAAGGGGAATCTTGTAGTACATCATTGAAAAGTGTGGTAAGTATGGGGTGAGCTCTGTCAAAAGGATTTTGTAATATTCTGTGCTTAGGCCATCAGGGCCTGGTGATTTCCCATTTTTCAAATGTTTTATTGCTGATTTTATTTCCTGGTCTGTTATAAGGGCATCTAGAATCTCCCTGTCCTGAACTGAGGGTTTGGGTAACTGAGCATCCCATAAGAAGGAGAAACCTTCCTCTGGAATTGCTTAAAATATTTACTATGTTTGTTGTGTCTTGTGCCCATCCATAATTTGTTTTTAATGTTTTTATGAAATGTCGTGTTGTCTGGAGTTTAGTTATTTTTATAAGTTATTTCACTGGCTAATTTCCCCATCTGTAAAATTTGTTTATAATGTGGGATATCTTGTATTGTGTGCAATCATGTAATAAAGTGTTAAACAGATTTTTTGTGTCTATGTATTTTGTTCTGTCTTCCTCTGAGTTTGTAAGTTTGAAGGCTTTATAATGTTTTGTGAGTGTATATTTGCCTTTGAAACTTTTTTTTTTGTTTCATTAAGTAGGCCATAATATGCACTCTCAAGACAAGGTTAGATGCTGCCCACAATAGATTTTAGTCATCCCAGTGTTGCATATTATTATCTAGGTAATTTGCCCATTGTTGTTTAAGATAAGTTTGGAAATTCGCATTGTTATTTAGGTATAAAGGAAATCACCAGTTATATGATTTGTTTGTTGTTTTGGAGACAATCTGTTTTAAGGTTAATGTTACAGGTGCGTGGTCAGTGATGTTTATATTACCTATTGTGGATGTCATTATATTAAATAGTTGGGATTCAGTTAGAAATAGGTAATCTAGTCTTGAGTGTGTTTTATGTGCTCCTGAGTAGAAGGTATAGTCTTTAGTATTGGGTTGTATGAATCTATATGTGTATTGTAGGTGTAAAAACTACTACTACTACTAATACTGTGTGGAGTGGTGCGATCCGTCTAGTAGGGTATCTAGTTGTGGCGTCAGACCTGAAGCAACCCATACTGTATTCATATCCCCTCCTAGTATTAAGTTTGTGGGCCCCCAGGAGTCAATCCTTTTCATTAATTCTGTAAAGAAAGAATTATCATAATTTATTGCGTCTACATTCACATATATTTTGTACCTTTTACCTCTATATCTACAATTAAAGGGAATCTGTCGTCATTTTAAACTTTTCTTTTTTTTTGCATTTTTATAAAAAACACACATCCATAAACACTGTCTGGCAAATAAAATGTTAATCCACAAATCCATGCATAAGTTATTTTAGTTTGTATTTTGTCATGGGGGCTTCCATTTCTGCTCATTACACATTCATCCTGTGCTGCTCTAACAGCAGGCACAGCATTACCTGTGTGCTTGGAGGCAGCCACTCTGTAATGAAAAGCCAGGTCGCACTACGACATGAGAATCTAGCTGTACACTCCCCCTCCCCTCTCTGCCCATGCGTGTGATGTTTGGAGGAGAGAGGTCACATGGTTTGCAGGGAAGCAATTACTTTCACTTTCCTACGTTCTGCCTGCTCTACAGCTGCACTAGCAGCCCCTCCTCCCACAGACACTATCAAAGCTCCTGCCATTCTGTAAGTTTGATCTCTGCTTTCCTTTGGAGGGGGGAACTTTCCTCTCCTTGCTGCCTTCCTAGTTTGTTTACTGGTTACTAGATGAGGTAAAGGAGCTGTGAGTACCCTCTGCTATCCACCTCACACAGACCTTGCTCCTTTCCTGCCTGCAATACTTATTTCCTGTTCCTTTCACATGGCAGTGGGTAAATAATGGGTTAATCCCCCTGCCGTGAGCATGGGACAGGATATTAAAATATAAAAGGCTTACTTCCGCCCCCGGCCACCATCTTATTTCTTCCTGTCGTGCTCCCCCCGAAGTGCCAGCGGGTCCCTCTCGCCCGCTGAAGTTCTGTGGGCCAAGGCTGCTGGAAAGCCTGTGTGAGCTCCAGAATAAGCTCTATACTTTGGCCTTTTGTGCCGTTCGGCGCTGTCAGCCGCAGAGCCGAATTCGGCACCGTGCGCAATAAGACGCTGCATCAATGCTTTCAAAATGGAGAAGCGCTTCTGCGCATGCGCGAACTCGCGTGAACCCGGAAGTGATTGGGGTCATCGCTAAGAAGCGCAATGGAAGCAGGACGCCAGCGTTTAAAAGGGCATCTATTCTTTACCTCCCCTGTTGCTGCTGCAGGTAATATACCTTAATGCCAATTGTGCTGTCAGAGGGTACTCATGTAAGTATGCTTCCCCTGACCTTTTGATTGGAACCCTTAAGCATGTATATTTACATATAGACCATACATTTTCTAGACTGGTGAACAAATCTCCACTATCAGAGCAACTATTCAAGGATGAGCTCCAGAAGGTCTCTTTCGGGTTCCAGGGGGTGAGTTTTTTCAAATGAGAGGAAAAAAAGCATGTCTGGACAGTTCATATGAAGGTGGACTCCGAATATTTTGTATATTATAAAATTGTAATTTGTAATTTATGTCTCTGCAGAAGTTCCCCAAGAAGGGAGGGAAGCAGAAGGAAGTCAGCCAGACGAGAGTGCATTTCATGCTCGGATATAGCACTACCAGAAAAAAGGCTATGCGAGAAATGTTTAAAGGAGGCTGCTGGAACTGATCCAAAGTCAGACATGATGGAATGGATGAAATCAACGCTCGACAAATCTTTAGCCTCTATGGTGTCTAAGGTAACAGATAATGTATTGAAGAATTTGGAAAACAAAGACAGGCCTTCGAACAGCCAGGAACGGAGCGGGCCAAGTGTTTACGCTCATTCGAGTAGACAGAGCGAAGATTTGACACAGGACATTGCAAATCCTTCATTGGAAGATAAATCTTCGGAGGGAGAATTATCGGAGGATTCGGAAAGAGAGGAAGATTATGCATTCAAACTCAATTTGGTTGAACCCCTTATAAAAGCAGTAAGAAAAACTCTGAACCTGGAAGAACAGAGTGAAATCAAGCAAGACAAGATGTTCAAATCGGTAACAAAAAAGAACCATCTTTTTCCAGTACACAATGTAATCCAGGATACCATAAATAATATATGGAACATCCCGGACAATAAGCAAGTTGTGTCCAAAAAAATCAAAAAAATGTTCCCATATTCATCTGAATCAGCAAAGCCTTGGGAGAATCCTCCCAAAGTAGATGCGACAATCACCAGGGTGGCCAGAAGAACTACCTTGCCGGTGGATGAAGGGGTGTCGTTAAAAGACACTATGGAAAGAAGACAAGATGGGGCACTTAAAAGAGTCTATGTGATAGGAGGAGCATCTTGCAAAGCAGCGATTGCTACTACCACCGTGGCAAGAGCCAATAATTTTTGGCTTGAGGATTTGGAAGAGGTCATAAAATCCGGTACCACAAGGGAAAAATTAGTTGAAGCTTTACGAGACATTAAGCTGGCAAATGATTTCCTAGCCGAAGCTTCAATGGAATCAGTTAAACTGGCGGCAAGATCCATGAGTGTGTCAGTAGTGGCCAGAAGAAGCCTATGGCTAAAACATTGGAACGCGGATTCACAGTCAAAGCACAACCTTTGCAATTTGCCTTTCAAAGGAAACTTACTTTTCGGTACTGAATTGGATAATATCATATCTAAGGCATCCGCGGGGAAATCATCTTTCCTTCCGCAAGATAGAAGGGAAAGGAAAAATCCACCCAGAACAAGTACCCATACTTTCAAAGAAGCAAGACAGTACAAACCAGGAAATAAACAATACTTCAGACAATGGAAGGGTAGGAATCAGTCCTTTCCAGCGAAAAGAGGAAACTTCAAATCTGTAAAGAAAGCATGAAGGTGCGAGGGACATTTCGCACATTGGAGGAAGACTAAAGTACTTCAGTGCGGAGTGGGCCCGAGAAATTTCAGACCAATGGGTACTAGACATAATCAGAAGAGGATACAGATTACATCTCCGGAAAAAACCCAAAAATCAGTTTGTTTCATCAGACAAGATAAGAAGCAAAAAAGATACCACCTTATTAAGATTAGTAATAAAAGATCTTCTCAGGAACAAAGTTATAGCAGAAGTGCCTCGACATCAGAGATACAAGGGAGTTTATTCGCACCTATTCCTCAGGACCAAACAAAACGGTCAATCCAGAGTAATTTTAAACCTAAGAAGTCTAAACAAACAGTTGGTAGTGCCTTCTTTCAAAATGGAAACAATACGCTCCATAGCACAACTCCTAGACCAGGGAGATTGGATGGCAAAACTGGACTTGAAAGACGCTTATCTGCACATACCTCTAAGGAAGTGTCATTTGAAGTTTTTCAGATTCAAAATCCTAAACAAACACTTCCAATACAAAACCCTTCCGTTTGGCCTAGCAACGGCACCCAGGATTTTCACAAAAGTCTTAGCCCCTGTGATTGCGAGTCTAAGAATAAAGGGTATACAGGTATTCGCTTACTTGGACGACATTTTAGTCAAAGCCACAACAAGAGGCACGTTAATGAATCATTTGAAGGTTCTAATCTCGTACCTAAACCAGCTTGGATGGGTTGTGAACAGAGAGAAAAGCGTGTTACAACCTTCCCAGCACTTGGAGTTCTTGGGAGTAAAGGTAGACACGGTAAAATTCAACCTCAGTCTTCCTTCAAGAAGAATGAAGGATATTCAGCTTTCGGTGAAAGAATTCTCAGAAAAACCGGTGCAGACGGCACAGGCTTGTCAGAGATTGATGGGGAAACTTATTTCCACCAAAGACTGTGTGATGTGGGCTCAATTCCACACGAGGCATTTCCAAAACCATTTTCTACAAAATTGGGACCACAATTATCGAAGACCTTACCAGCTAATAAGGATGGACCCAAAGACGATACAGTCCTTGAAATGGTGGGAAAAGGCAGACAACTTGCATCAACCAGTCTCACTGTTCCAACCGTGTTGGATAACATTGACAACGGATGCGAGCAAATGGGGCTGGGGAGCCCATACAACAGAGTCCACAACCCAGGGGAATTGGGAAACCTCAGAGATTTCAAGATCATCAAATTGGAAAGAACTCAAAGCTGTGTACTTGGGTCTTCTAGCCTTACAACACCACCTCCTTTACAAACCAATCCTGATAAAATCAGACAACTCTACTGTGGTTCAATACCTGAACAAACAAGGAGGAACCAGATCATCAAGTCTATTAACCTTGACCACTCTTATTTTCACGTGGGCAGAAAAGAATCTGATGGATTTGAAGGCGGAACACATTCCGGGTGTTCAAAACATACTAGCCGACAAACTAAGCAGATCGGCAACACTCCCGGGAGAATGGGAGTTACATCAGACAATATTCAAGACGATAGAGGCCAAATGGGGTCCCTTCTCGATGGACCTAATGGCATCGGAAAAGAATGCGAAATTGGCGAATTATGTGTCTTGGAACAAAGACCTCAACGCTATTAAAACAAATGCTTTCTCATTCAAGTGGAAATTCAAGAGGGCTTATGTGTTTCCTCCCATACCGTTAATACCTCGTATTCTACAGAAAATAAAGAAAGACCAAGTGGAAGTGGTGCTGATAGCTCCATGGTGGCCGAGGAGGCCATGGTTCTCGAAGATTCTGCTCCTAGCCAGGGACAAACCATTAAGACTCCCTCATCAAGCAGACCTGTTGTCACAGGGGAAAATGATCCATCCTCACCCAGCGAAATGGGCATTGACGGCCTGGCTGTTGAAAGGCTGAATTTGTCAGCATCAGGATTTTCGGAGGGTTCAATCAATACCCTACTAGCAGCCAGAAAACCAAGTACTATCCAAAGATACTTTGTCGTCTGGAATAAATTCTCAGATTGGTGCAAAGAACATGGAGTAAATACCAACAACATATCAGAAATTAATCTGATTGAATTTCTTCAGAAGGGAGTGGAATTAAAACTCAGCATTTCCACTTTAAGGAGCCATGTCACGGCGATTTCCCATTTTTCTAAAACATCATGGGCACAGAAGCCTTTGATTAAGAGATTTTTCTTAGGACTCAAAAAAATCAAACCAATAAAAAGAAGACTAATTCCTCCATGGGATTTAGGTCTAGTCCTTGAGGCCCTTACAGATGATCCATTCGAACCAATTGAAAAGATTCCACTAAAGAACTTGAACCTCAAGATGTGTTTTTTATTAGCAATAACAACAGCCAGGAGAGTAGCTGAGATTCAAGCATTCTCAATAAAGGAAGGAAAAGTGATTTTTCTTCAAGATAAAGTGATCTTGCAAACAGCAGACGGTTTCATACCCAAGGTGGTCTCTAGTTTTCACACCAGCCAAAACATAGTCTTGCCTTCTTTCTTCAAAAATCCGAAATCCAGTAAGGAAGCAAAGTGGCACACTTTGGATGTGGTCAGATGTCTGAGTGTATACCTTGAAAGAATGAAAAACATCAGGCTTTCCGATTCCCTCTTGGTCATCCCGGAAGGGATAAAAGCAGGAGCTCAACCTACCAAGTCTACCATAGCAAACTGGATAAAAACGTGTATTAGAATGGCCTACAAGGAGAAATCCAGTACAGTACCCTCTAATATCAGGGCACACTCTACCAGAGGTCTGGCAGCCTCATGGGCCTTCCACTCCAGAGTTTCATCAGAGGAAATCTGCAGAGCGGCAGTGTGGTCCTCATTTCACACCTTCATTAGTCATTACAAGTTTGATGTCTTTTCAAACAAAGATTCAAATTTTGGAACTTCGGTTCTTCAATCTGTACTACCTAAATAACTCAATTAAAAATCCCTCCCTCGCAATTGTTGTAAGATGCTTTTGTACATCCCATTATTTACCCACTGCCATGTGAAAGGAACAGGAAAAGTGAAAATCATATCATACTTACCGAGATTTTCCTTTCCTGGACTGGAACATGGCAGTGGGTAAGGCTTCCCACCCTCGATGGGGGAGACTCCAGGAATTTAAGATGGCGGCCGGGGGCGGAAGTAAGCCTTTTATATTTTAATATCCTGTCCCATGCTCACGGCAGGGGGATTAACCCATTATTTACCCACTGCCATGTTCCAGTCCAGGAAAGGAAAATCTCGGTAAGTATGATATGATTTTCACTTTTTTTCATTAACTACTTACTGCCTCCTTTCTCCTGAGCTATTTTAACCCTTCCTAGACTTCCTCCTAAGTTTTCCTGGTTTTCAAGTATGTCCTCCTTATTTTATCCTTTTTTTCTATTCCCTGTCATCAGTCCTGGGAGTGTACTCCTGTGTTTCTGCCATTCATTTTTGTGTAAACAAAAATAATAAACTATCTATATAAAATATTTTTTCCAGTGCCCAAAATGAATTGTGTGTGTGTGTATATATATATTTATTTTTGAAACGTAAGTGGTGGCAGTGATCACAGGACTATCTTATTTCAGTCCTTCTGAAGTGGTGTCAGTGGGAGCTTATCTTGATACCTGCCTATTGTTCAATTGACAGGCTCAGCAGACAAGGCTCTATTTACATTACAGCAGCTTGTAGGAGGGAGGGATAATGACATCACTCCAACTTGCAGTGCAGCAGTAAAGTGTGACTGAAGTTTATCAGAGCACAAGTCACATGACCTGAGGGCAGCTGGGAAATGTCAAAATGTCTAGCCCCATAGCAAATTTTAAAATTAGATATAAAAAAATCCATTTCTTGTTTTGAAAAACGGATTTCAATGCAGGATTCTGCTGTAGTAGCACTACTAACTGTAGTAGCACTATTAACTGATACATTTTGTAAAAAACATGTTTTTCCATGACATTATCCCTTTAAGTACCGACCACTTTTGGCTTTATATGTTTTGGTTACTGAACCGTTTAATGATTTGCTAAGTAGTTGTCAGGCCCTTACCGTTTGCGCAAGCCCTTGCGTTCCAGCGTGCGTTCCAGCGTCATCATGGAGGA
Organism: Xenopus laevis; assembly: GCF_017654675.1. NCBI lineage: Eukaryota > Metazoa > Chordata > Amphibia > Anura > Pipidae > Xenopus > Xenopus laevis. Next base: position 76,044,414 of record NC_054372.1, on the reverse strand, counting down.
CGCGCATCGACGCGAGTGCGCGTCCGTCGCGGCGCAATGACGCAGACGCAAGCGCGCCAAACGTGCGCAGCGTCTGACGCTGGCGCTGGTATTTCTTTCCGCACTGAATTCCTCTCAGTGCTCGGACATCGCTCTAGCTGTTGTTAAGAAAGCCTTTGAATTATTCTACTTGAAATACTGGTTTTGACCCTGCTACTGTTTTCGACTCCTCTTCTGTGACAACCCTTGGAACTTCGCTGGATCTTCTGACTCCCTGTTGCCGACTTCTGCTCCTCGTTTGACTACGCCTCTGCTTGAACCTTGGTGCCTCGCTGAACTGGATTCCTGTTGCCAAACCCTTGCCTGTCTCTGATTACGGTCTGTGTTAACCCTTGATTGACTGTTGTTTTTGAACCTCTGCCTGCCTATAACTAAAGTTGTGTTAAATCTGACCAAATCGAACCTGCATTACTCGCTGGCAATTCTACTATTGTCTTCACTTCGCTAGCCGGAAAATATCAACTCCTGTGGCATTAACACTCAACCGCTTGTGCCACTATCAACGTACTGTGGTATCCTGCATCTTCGCTCACAGTACATCCAGGCACAAGACTCTCCACTTCACAAGCCACAGGCTCCCATACTACACCCCCATTGGTCTCCCTAGTCCCCAGCCAAGGGTGTATTAGTGGGGAAGCCGTAAGGGTTGCCTTCTTACCACGCCAGTTTCCAGCTCCTCCTCATCTGTGGTTCCACCTGGTTCGGTAAGTCTGACAGTATGTCCGAGCCATATCAACACGAACCACTGGAGGAAGCTGGCATTCTAGAGACTTTGTCCCAGCAGATGTCGGTTTTGACCAGAGCTGTACAAGATTTGCAAGGTGGTTACCAGGACCTTCGTGCCCGCCTAACCGATCTTCCTGCTGATGAGGCTGGGGCATCCTCTTCCGGGCGTCTGGAGCCGAAGATTTGTTTACCAGAGAGATTTGGTGGGGATCGCAAGCAATTTCGGTCCTTTTTAAATAGCTGAAAATTGTTGTTCGCTATGAAACCTAGAACCTATCCCGATGAAAAAGTCAAGGTGGGAGCAGTCATTTCTTTTCTGCAAGGTGAACCCCAAACTTGGGCTCATCGCCTTCTGGAGTTGAATAGTCCCCTCCTGAAAGATGTAGAGACTTTCTTTGCCACAATGGCATCCTTATATGATGATCCACAGCGTCCAGAGACCGCAGAAGCTGCCTTACATGCCCTTACACAGGGGAAACGTCCGGTGGAAGACTATGCTGCTGAATTCCGAAGATGGGCGGTCGACACGACTTGGAATGAGTCTGCCCTCAGACACCATTACCGAGTGGGGCTCTCAACTCAGTTAAAGGATGAGCTGGCTCGAGTAGGTGTCCCGATTGCTTTAGATGAACTAATTCTACTCACCATTCAACTCGATAGATGCCTAAGAGAAAGAAGTGCTGAGAAGTCTCCTTCACCTGTATCCCCTGTGTCCTGGATGGTCCCTAGGGCACCCCTTCTGGGTACCTCGGTTGCTCCTCCCTCTGTTTCAGCAGCCGAGCCAATGCAACTAGGTTTGACTCGTCCCAGCTTGACTCCTGAGGAGAGGTTGAAGAGAAGACGCCTGAATTTGTGTCTTTATTGTGGTGCTGCTGGACATTTGCTGCGGACTTGTCCCCTTCGTCCTGATGGTAACATTTTTTCTACAGACTGTGGTACTAAAGTTTCTGTTCAGTCTAAAAATGCACACATCTCTCTTTTGCTCTCTCTGCAGTGGACAAGAAGACGAGTGCAAGTCTCGGCGATCATTGATTCTGGGGCTAGTGGTTGCTTTATCGATTCTACCTTTGCCCGCACGCATGACATTCCTTTGCGCCCTAAATCTAGATTAGTGATGGTTCGGATGGCGGACGGCTCACCCCTCAGTTCTGGACCTGTTTCTTTAGAGACTGAACCTTTAAATGTTTCAATAAACGGGTCACATCATGAAATCCTTAGTTTTGACGTGGTTCCTTCGCCTCTGTTTCCAGTTATTATTGGGTTACCGTGGTTAAGGGTTCATAACCCATTTATTGACTGGGGCTCTGGAAAGTTATCTTTATCTTCTTCCTTTTGTTTTAAGAATTGTGTCCAAGTGAAGTCATCCCCTCCTCAGCAAGCCTTAGTTTGTGTGACTAAAGATATTCAAGAAATATTAACTTTGATTCCAGCAGCTTATCATGAATTCCTAGATGTTTTTAATGAAGAACAAGCTGACATTCTTCCTCCTCACCGGCCTTACGATTGCCCTATTGACTTGCTGCCTGGTTCACCCATTCCATTTGGTCGCATTTTTCCCCTTTCAGAACCTGAGCTTAAGGTATTACAAGAATACATTGATGCAAACCTCGAAAAGGGATTTATCAGACCCTCTACTTCTCCAGCTGGGGCAGGAATTTTTTTTGTGGAGAAAAAAGACCAGTCGTTGCGTCCCTGCATCGATTATCGGGAACTGAATAAGGTCACCATCAAGAACAGGTACCCGCTTCCCCTTATTCATGAACTTTTTCAGAGATTACGTTCTGCAACTATTTTTTCGAAGCTAGATTTAAAGGGGGCCTACAACTTGATTCGTGTAAGAGAAGGGGATGAATGGAAGACTGCTTTCCGAACTCGATACGGACACTACGAGTATCTGGTTATGCCGTTTGGGTTATGTAACGCGCCCGCAACGTTCCAACACTTCATTAATGACATTTTTCGGGACATTTTGGACTCTTATGTTGTGGCATATTTAGATGACATTTTGATTTATTCATCCTCTTTAGAAGAACACCGCAGACATATGCGGGAGGTTTTTCTTCGTCTTCGTGCACACTCTCTAGTGGTTAAAGCAGAAAAATGTGTATTTGAGAAAGAACAAATTGAATTCCTGGGCTTTGTCATCTCTACTGGTGGTGTGGTCATGGATGCAAAGAAGGTTTCAGCTATACTGGATTGGCCAATTCCAAAGGATCGCAAAGCAGTTCAGAGATTCATTGGGTTTTCCAACTTTTATCGTAAGTTCATACGAAATTTTTCTGGTATCATCAAACCTCTTACTGACCTTACCAAACAAAAGATTAAGTTTCAGTGGTCGGTGGCGGCCCAATCAGCCTTTGATCGCCTGAAAGAAGCGTTCACCTCAGCTCCAATTCTCGTTCATCCGGAACCATCTCTTCCTTTCATTGTGGAAGTGGATGCGTCAGAAGTAGCAGTTGGAGCTGTCCTATCTCAAAGATCTATTCCACAAGGGTCGTTACATCCAGTAGCCTTCTTTTCGAGGAAATTGTCAGGAACGGAACAAAACTATGATGTGGCCGACAGAGAATTATTGTCGATCAAGTGGGCTTTAGAAGAATGGAGGCACTTTCTGGAAGGTGCGGCTCATTCAGTTTTGGTTCTTACCGACCATAAGAATTTAGAGTACTTACGCTCCGCCAAAAGACTCAGACCTAGGCAAGCTCGTTGGGCACTTTTTTTTTCACGTTTTCAGCTCCACATAACTTATCGTCCGGGATCAAAGAACATTAAAGCTGATGCACTGTCTCGGATGTTTTCGCAAGATTCCTCCCAGTCTTTGGAAGCTGACCCAGTTCTTCAGCCAAAATTTTTTCTTTTACTGCGGAATTCTTTTCTTCAAAGGGTGAGAGAATGTTGTACTCCGAATTCTATTCCCAGTAACCCGATATTAATAGCCCAAGATGGTTTTTTTTATTTCAAGAACAGACTTTTTGTGCCATTGACACTCAGGGTGGAAGCTTTAAGTTTGGTTCATGATCTTCCACTTGCAGGACATTCTGGGTTTCGTAAAACTCTTGATTTGGCACGACGTCATTTCTGGTGGCCCACGTTGGGAAGCGATTGTGCAAGATTTGTACGCTCCTGTGAGATCTGTGCTAGATGCAAAGGAGTCTCCTCCAAACCTTTAGGTCTCCTTCATCCCCTACCAGTGCCAGATCGTCCTTGGAGCTCAATTTCAATGGATTTTATCACGGATCTTCCACATTCTGAAGGTTGTTCTGTTATATTTGTAGTCGTTGATAGACTGTCCAAGATGGCTCATTTTGTTCCTCTCTCTAGCATTCCTTCAGCTTCTGTATTAGCCAAAACGTTTATTCAAGAGATCGTTCGCTTGCATGGAATTCCGGAGAACATCGTCTCAGATAGAGGGGTGCAATTTACTTCAAGATTTTGGCGAGCATTATGTGAAGGTTTACGCATTGACCTGTCCTTTTCTTCTGGTTATCATCCCCAAACGAATGGACAGACAGAAAGGACGAATCAGATGCTGGAACAATACCTGCGATGTTTTTCGTCTTTTCTTCAGGATGATTGGTTCTCACTCCTTCCTCTAGCAGAATTTGCCTACAATAATTCCATACACTCCTCCACCAAACAGTCTCCTTTCTTTGCCAATTTTGGGTTTCACCCAACGATGATTCCTGGGATTTGTCAGACGGTTTCAGTTCCGGCGGCTCAAGAGAGACTTCAGTTTATATCATCTAACATTGAGACCATTCGCCAAAATCTGCAAAAGGCTCAGGCAAACTATAAGTTCTTCGCTGACAAAAAGAGAGATCCGGATCCAGAATTTAAGGTTGGGGACAAGGTTTGGCTTTCAACTAATAACCTCAAGATTAGTTGTCCCTCTAAGAAACTGGCCCAACGTTTCATTGGGCCTTTCAAGATCATTCAAAAAATTAATGCTGTTGCTTTTAAACTTTCTCTTCCAGAATCCTTAAAGGTTCACCCAGTGTTTCATACAGCATTACTAAAACCTGTGGTTCCGAACCAGTTTGTGGGGAGAAGATCTTTTGCTCCTGATCCTGTTGTCATTTCAGATCACAAGGAATATGAAGTTGAATCCATTCTGGACTCCAGGGTTAGAGGCAAGAGGCTTCAATACCTAATTAAATGGAAAGGGTATGGGCTAGAAGAAAATTCATGGGAACCCGCTTCACATCTTCATGCTGCTGACCTTGTAAAAGATTTCCATCGAAAATTTCCAGCCAAGCCCTCTCAAGTTCACGTCCAGAGGCCGCTCCTAAGGGGGGGCAATGTCAGGCCCTTACCGTTTGCGCAAGCCCTTGCCTTCCAGCGTGCGTTCCAGCGTCATCATGGAGGACGCGCGTCGACGCGGGTGCGCGTCTGTTGCGGCGCAATGACGCAGACGCAAGCGCGCCAAACGTGCGCAGCGTCTGACGCTGGCGCTGGTATTTCTTTCCACACTGAATTCCTCTCAGTGCTCGGACATCGCTCTAGCTGTTGTTAAGAAAGCCTTTGAATTATTCTACTTGAAATACTGGTTTTGACCCTGCTACTGTTTTCGACTCCTCTTCTGTGACAACCCTTGGAACTTCGCTGGATCTTCTGACTCCCTGTTGCCGACTTCTGCTCCTCGTTTGACTACGCCTCTGCTTGAACCTTGGTGCCTCGCTGAACTGGATTCCTGTTGCCAAACCCTTGCCTGTCTCTGATTACGGTCTGTGTTAACCCTTGATTGACTGTTGTTTTTGAACCTCTGCCTGCCTATAACTAAAGTTGTGTTAAATCTGACCAAATCGAACCTGCATTACTCGCTGGCAATTCTACTATTGTCTTCACTTCGCTAGCCGGAAAATATCAACTCCTGTGGCATTAACACTCAACCGCTTGTGCCACTATCAACGTACTGTGGTATCCTGCATCTTCGCTCACAGTACATCCAGGCACAAGACTCTCCACTTCACAAGCCACAGGCTCCCATACTACACCCCCATTGGTCTCCCTAGTCCCCAGCCAAGGGTGTATTAGTGGGGAAGCCGTAAGGGTTGCCTTCTTACCACGCCAGTTTCCAGCTCCTCCTCATCTGTGGTTCCACCTGGTTCGGTAAGTCTGACAGTAGTATTGCCACCCCTCTAGACTTAGTTGTGTAAGATGCTGCTATTTCTTCCTGTATCCAAGTGTCTCTTAGCGTTGTTTTATCAGTGTTACGCCAGTGTATCTCTTGTAAGAGGACAATATGGGCATTTTCTCTTTTTAGAAAGTCTAAGACTTTGCGTCTTTTTATCTGGGTATTTAGACAGCCTACATTCCATGAAATTAGTTTGAGGTTTTGAGGTATTTTGCTATAGGTTCACCCATTATGACATTATTAACCTATTCCCTTTTTTGGGATTACATGGGTGAGTTTTTGTAACTTTGGGATGAATATTCTGTCAGAGCGAACAGATATCATCCCATCTTTCACAAAATAAGTGATGGTAGAGGTACCATATTGAGTAATCTGTGTAGATTTCTGTCTTGGTCACTTGACAAATTAGAACCAATATAACTATATAAAACAAAGAAAATGTTGTCCTTTGTGTAATAAGGATCATTAATTAGAATACAACCTCACAGGTTTTCTGAAATTCTAAGAAAGTTATCACTTTAGAACAAGAACATTCAACTGAATAATCTAATAAAGAATTCCAATAGACAGGTCTTATAATAATAGAGTAATAGAGAGAAAAGGAAGTATAGATGCATATATATTGAAACAATGAGAGAAATAAAGTTAAGCATTCTATCACCATTCCACAAAATTTTGTGGTTTGTTGGTAACCAGTATTAGAGATCAGTATGAGGTTTAAACAAGTTCCCATCAGCCAACCAAGCTTTAAATAGATTGAGTATATCAATTGGTGTTCCCTGGAAGTTGGTTTAGTTGTTCATTTTTTGGGTATATTTGTAAGGGATGTAACCGGTCTAGTGTTGGAAGGTTAGTCATAAGGATGATTCATGTTGGGTATTCTCCCATCAGACTTTATGTGAGTTGGTCTCATATAATTAGTCGTTTAGTCTAGGGAGTTTACCCTTTGAGACCATTTGTAAATCCAGTTTAGTTTTGTGATTTATTAGTTCTGCAATCTAGATTCTTTGTAGCTGGATGCTTATTTGTGGTCTTCAAAGATATATCTTGTTAGATTCCTTTTCTATTATTTTCAGTTTTGCTGGGAATAGTAAAGAAAATTTATATACGGAGTCGTAGAGTATTTTGCACACTGGTGCAAATTCTCTACGTTTTGCTGTCACTGATGCAGAGTAATCCTGAAATAGTAAAATTGTATGTCCATCACAGTTAAGGTTCCTTTTCTTTCTGTATGAATCCAATAGTCTAGTTTTGTCAGTGAAGTTCAGGAGCCTGAATTGTGGACATTGTGATTCCTTGGTAGGTGGTGGACCGATCCTGTGGAACCTTTCCACTAGAAAAGGGAGATGTTGTTGTTCTTCTATATTGAGGGTTTTGGGTAGCCACTCATGAATGGGTTTTCTAGGTCTGGTTTTTTAACTGATTCGGGAATTCCAACCAATCTCAGGTTGTTTCTCCTGCTGCAGTTCTAAAGATCTCTAGGTCGTCCACCTTATCTGATAGGATAGAGATTTCATTTTGTTGGAGGTTGATGGTGGATTGTGCTGTGGTTAAGTCATCTTCCAGCGTAGATATTCTGTCTTTAGCTTGGGTCAGTCTCTGAGATTAGTTGGTCATTTGTTGTAGGCTTTCGGAGACAGATTCTTTGATGTCAGCCAATTTTTGGTCCAGTAGGGGGCCCAAAATTTGAACCATGTCATCTTTTTTTAAAGTAGGGGAGTCGTTTTGGGTTCTCATATCTGAGTCATTTACTGCCTGGGTGACCTCTTGTGATTAATGTCTTTTAGTTTAGTTTTTGTACCTCATAGTGGTATGTTGTTTGATTATTCGAGGAACTTTTCCATATCATGATAAAAATCCAGAAATGCTGATATGTAGGACAGGTAACATAATGTTAGGTAAAATTAGGGATTTAGCCTTTGGTGCCCTCTTATGATGGTTTCTATAAAACATCTATTTATGCCACGTGTTGGTCTAAGCTTGTAGTTTTATATGGCTGCGTCAATTGCGCAGGCCATACTATATTGTCTCATGAGTATCATTGTCCAAGCCGCCTTGTTGTTGCCAGAATTATGGACAAAGTTAATGTAGAAGTATAAGCTTCCGGTGCTATGTCGCACTTTGCTAGTAAAGCTTATGTCATGCAGGGTATGAGGCAGAATAGTCCTGGTCCGTGGTTGCATGTAGTGCCTGTCACTACTCCCAAGCAACCTTCCCATGACCGTTTATTTATCTGTTCCTCTGTTTGCTACAAACCTTTTATGTCCCTACTGAAGGCTGTGTTGCTTATCATTCAATACGTGGGCTGGGTGAAGTGGGCGATAAAGAACTTTTTAAAAAAAACCTTCTGTCCAAAGACTTTTGCTCTACAGTCGTGCCCCTCTGCCTATCCAGAACCCTCATCTTGCACCTCTCGTTTAAGTCCAGATGGCATCCAAGTAAGCCGAGGGCCCAAAGGCAGTCACGCTACTGGTGAAGCACAAGCCGAGACTAGGGTGGCTGGTGTTTGTTCTGGTGTTGGGTGCCGACCTTGACATTATAACGGGCATAAAACCCATGAATCCAAGATTGTGTTCCCCCGATAAGTTTAATGGAGATCTAAATTCTTTGTTTTCCAAGAGGCATGCAAACTATACCTCAGCTTTTTCCCCCACTCTTTCACTACTGGCGAAGAAAAAGTGAGGTTCGTAATGACCCTGCTACAGGGTGATCCCCCAATTTGGGCCCTGAGGTTACCTCCCACTGACCCTGCCCGCTTTTCTTTAGAAACTTTCTTTAAGTCTATGGCAATTCTCTACGAAGACCCGGATCGTGATTCATAAGCTGCGCCAGGGAAAGCGGGATGCGGAGGTGTACTGCACTGAGTTCCGCAGATGGGCAGTAGAAACTGGGTGGAACGACATGGCTCTTCGTAGCCAGTTCCGGATAGGGCTCTCAGACTCAGACTACTAAAACAGCTTAGTAAATTACCCGCTATCTACTAACCTGGATGACCTCATGTCTCTAGCCATCCAAGTAGATAGAAGACAGAGGGAGAGAAGGGGTGAGAGAGGAACTTCTTTTCATTCTGGGATTTCTAATGTTAAGTCTTTCTTTCCTAATGTGGTTACTCATGTCAAACCCCCTATTCCCTCTGTGCCTTTACCTCAAGATGAACCTATGCAACTGTGCATTTCCCATATAACTCCTGAGGAAAAGGCCCGTAGGCGTAATTTGGGTCTTTGCATTTACTGTGGGGAAAAGGGTAATTTTCTAAATCTATGTCCTAAGAGGACGGGAAACTTCCAAGCCTAAATGGTGAATGGGAGCTCCATTTGGGTTCAGAAGTTTTCTCTCCCCATTCTTCCTCTAGGATTATGATACCGGTAAAATGAACATGGCCTACGGGCTCTGTCAAGGTCTCCGCTTTTTTGGATTCTGGGGCGGAGGGGAATTTTCTGGATGCTGCCTTCGCAGTAAGGTTTAATGTTCCTTTAACCTCTCTTTATCCTCCTATGAGAATTTTAGCGGTGGACAAAAAGCCTTTAGGTTCGGCCCTGGTAACCAAGAAAACTGTAGTTCTATCCATGTGTTCCAACAACTCACGCTTTGGAGAACTAGCCTTTTTCATTATTGAGGGTGCTTCTTCCCCTCTAATTTTAGGGTTACCTTGGCTTTAGGCACATAACCCACATGTAGATTGGGTAACAGGGGAGATTCTCTGATGGGGTTCTAAATGTACGGGTTCTTGCCTTCCTCCGGTGGTGGCAGTCTTGTCCCTTGAGGGGTTTCCTGCAGCTTATACAATCTTTTCTGATGTGTTCTCTAAGAAGGCCGCAGAGATCTTACCCCCACATAGGCAGTATGACTGCCCAATTGATCTTATTCCTGGGTCTACTCCCCCTTGTGTTTGAACTTACCCTTTCTCCTTGCCTGAAGCCCAGGCAATGAAAGAATATATCCAGGAAAACCTAGAAAGAGGTTTTATCAGAACCTCTAGTTCCCCTGCTGGGGCAGGTTTCTTTTTTGTTGGGAAAAAAGATGGTGGTCTTCGTCCCTGTATAGACTACAGAGGTCTAAACAAGATCACTATAAAAAAAGTTACCCCATTCCTCTGATTTCTGAACTTTTTGATCAGGTTAAAAATGCTAAAATTTATTCTAAGCTTGATCTTAGAGGTGCTTATAACCTCATCCGTATCAGGGAAGGGGATGAGTGGAAAACGGCTTTTAATACCAGGGACGGCCACTACGAATACCTGGTAATGCCATTTGGTCTTTGTAACGCCCCCGCAGTGTTCCAAGAGTTTGTCAATGACATCTTCCAGGACCTGCTAGGATTATTCGTAGTGGTCTATCTAGATGAAATTCTGATCTTTTCTTCTAATCTGTGTGATCACCGTAGACACGTTCAGGTGTTACTCAGGCTAAGGAAAAACTGGGTGAAGTGGGCGATAAAGAACTTTTTAAAAAAAACCTTCTGTCCAAAGACTTTTGCTCTACAGTCGTGCCCCTCTGCCTATCCAGAACCCTCATCTTGCACCTCTCGTTTAAGTCCAGATGGCATCCAAGTAAGCCGAGGGCCCAAAGGCAGTCACGCTACTGGTGAAGCACAAGCCGAGACTAGGGTGGCTGGTGTTTGTTCTGGTGTTGGGTGCCGACCTTGACATTATAACGGGCATAAAACCCATGAATCCAAGATTGTGTTCCCCCGATAAGTTTAATGGAGATCTAAATTCTTTGTTTTCCAAGAGGCATGCAAACTATACCTCAGCTTTTTCCCCCACTCTTTCACTACTGGCGAAGAAAAAGTGAGGTTCGTAATGACCCTGCTACAGGGTGATCCCCCAATTTGGGCCCTGAGGTTACCTCCCACTGACCCTGCCCGCTTTTCTTTAGAAACTTTCTTTAAGTCTATGGCAATTCTCTACGAAGACCCGGATCGTGATTCATAAGCTGCGCCAGGGAAAGCGGGATGCGGAGGTGTACTGCACTGAGTTCCGCAGATGGGCAGTAGAAACTGGGTGGAACGACATGGCTCTTCGTAGCCAGTTCCGGATAGGGCTCTCAGACTCAGACTACTAAAACAGCTTAGTAAATTACCCGCTATCTACTAACCTGGATGACCTCATGTCTCTAGCCATCCAAGTAGATAGAAGACAGAGGGAGAGAAGGGGTGAGAGAGGAACTTCTTTTCATTCTGGGATTTCTAATGTTAAGTCTTTCTTTCCTAATGTGGTTACTCATGTCAAACCCCCTATTCCCTCTGTGCCTTTACCTCAAGATGAACCTATGCAACTGTGCATTTCCCATATAACTCCTGAGGAAAAGGCCCGTAGGCGTAATTTGGGTCTTTGCATTTACTGTGGGGAAAAGGGTAATTTTCTAAATCTATGTCCTAAGAGGACGGGAAACTTCCAAGCCTAAATGGTGAATGGGAGCTCCATTTGGGTTCAGAAGTTTTCTCTCCCCATTCTTCCTCTAGGATTATGATACCGGTAAAATGAACATGGCCTACGGGCTCTGTCAAGGTCTCCGCTTTTTTGGATTCTGGGGCGGAGGGGAATTTTCTGGATGCTGCCTTCGCAGTAAGGTTTAATGTTCCTTTAACCTCTCTTTATCCTCCTATGAGAATTTTAGCGGTGGACAAAAAGCCTTTAGGTTCGGCCCTGGTAACCAAGAAAACTGTAGTTCTATCCATGTGTTCCAACAACTCACGCTTTGGAGAACTAGCCTTTTTCATTATTGAGGGTGCTTCTTCCCCTCTAATTTTAGGGTTACCTTGGCTTTAGGCACATAACCCACATGTAGATTGGGTAACAGGGGAGATTCTCTGATGGGGTTCTAAATGTACGGGTTCTTGCCTTCCTCCGGTGGTGGCAGTCTTGTCCCTTGAGGGGTTTCCTGCAGCTTATACAATCTTTTCTGATGTGTTCTCTAAGAAGGCCGCAGAGATCTTACCCCCACATAGGCAGTATGACTGCCCAATTGATCTTATTCCTGGGTCTACTCCCCCTTGTGTTTGAACTTACCCTTTCTCCTTGCCTGAAGCCCAGGCAATGAAAGAATATATCCAGGAAAACCTAGAAAGAGGTTTTATCAGAACCTCTAGTTCCCCTGCTGGGGCAGGTTTCTTTTTTGTTGGGAAAAAAGATGGTGGTCTTCGTCCCTGTATAGACTACAGAGGTCTAAACAAGATCACTATAAAAAAAATTACCCCATTCCTCTGATTTCTGAACTTTTTGATCAGGTTAAAAATGCTAAAATTTATTCTAAGCTTGATCTTAGAGGTGCTTATAACCTCATCCGTATCAGGGAAGGGGATGAGTGGAAAACGGCTTTTAATACCAGGGACGGCCACTACGAATACCTGGTAATGCCATTTGGTCTTTGTAACGCCCCCGCAGTGTTCCAAGAGTTTGTCAATGACATCTTCCAGGACCTGCTAGGATTATTCGTAGTGGTCTATCTAGATGAAATTCTGATCTTTTCTTCTAATCTGTGTGATCACCGTAGACACGTTCAGGTGTTACTCAGGCTAAGGAAAAACAACCTATATGCTAAACTAGAAAAATGCATTTTTGAGGTTTCGTCTGTCCAATTTTTGGGGTTTAATATTTCTGGAAAGGGTCTGGAAATGGATCCTGGGAAGGTTAAAGCGGTACTGGACTGGGCCCAGCCTCTTTCTTTTAGGGTTCGCTAACTACTACCGCCAATTTATAAAAAAACGTCTCTCTTATTGTAGCCCCTATCACCGATTTAACAAAGAAAGGTGCAGATCCGAGTATGTGGCCTCCCAAGGCGATCCAAGCCTTTGAAACCCTTAAAAAGGAATTTGTGTCTGCCCCCATTCTTCATCACCCTGACACCTCACTCCCATTCATTGTGGAGGTTGATGCCTCCTAAGTTGGGGCTGGGGTAGTTCTTTCTCAAAGGCATCCAACAACCAACCAAATACATCTCTGTGCTTTCTTCTCTAAAAATTTTTCGCTTGCTGAGGCTAATTATGATATTGGGAATAGAGAATTGTTGGCTGTTAAATGGGCCTTTGAGGAATGGCGTCATCTATTGGAGGGGGCTAAGCATGTAATAACGGTCTTTACTGACCACAAAAATTTGCTGTATATTGAATCTGCTAGACAACTGAATCCTAGGCAGGCTAGATGGGCTTTGTTTTTCACCCCATTTAATTTTACACTTACTTTCAGGCCTGGTACTAAAAATACAAAGGCGGATGCACTCTCTAGAAGTTTTGAGTCCAATCCATATCCATCGATGGATTTTATTGTCTATCTTCCTTCCTCTCAGGGAAAAACTGTGATTTGGGTGGAGGTGGATAGGTTTAGCAACATGAGTCACTTCATTTCCCTCCCACACCTCCCTTCTGCCAAAACCTTAGCCGAATTATTCATTTCCAACATTTTTAGGTTGCATGGGTTCCCGGTCAATATTGTTTCTGACAGAGGGGTACAATTTGTTTCAAAGTTTTGGTGAGCATTCTGCTCCTTGGTTGGTATTGAATTATCATTTTCTACCGCATATCACCCTCAAACAAATGGTCAAACCAAAAGGGTTAATCAATCCCTTGACCAATTTCTAAGGTGTTATGTGTCTGACAACCAGTCTTCATGGGCTGAACTTTTACCCTGGGCAGAGTTTGCTTACAATAATGCGACTCATTCTTCTACTGGTGAATCTCCATTCTTTATTGTTAACGGTTTACATCCCAAAGCATTTTCTTTTTCCGGTTCTTTGTCTCCTGTACCCTTTGTCAACTCTTCTGTCAAAAATTTGCAAAAATTTGGTCTGGGGTGCATGACTCTCTTTCTGCAGCTACAACCGCTCAGAAAAAAGCAGATGATAGGTCTCGTAGAGAGGCACCCAAATATCTGGTAGGAGACTCTGTATGGTTGTCTACTAACGACATTAAACTTAAAGTCCCCTCTCTCAAGTTGGGGCCCAGGTTCATTGGTCCATATCCCATCATTGAAATAATTAATCCCTCTTCTGTTTGCCTCAAACTGCCTGATAGTTTCAAAATTTCCTATTCTCTTCATGTGTCTCTTCTAAAGCCAGCTTCCAAGGTCCGTCAATTGTCTGTTCCTCCCCCAGTGTTGGTTGAAGGTCAGTCTGAATTTGAAGTCCAAGAGCTCCTCGATTCTCGCCTCGTGCAAGGTAAGCTCCAGTACTTGGTTAAATGGAAGGGCTATGGCCCCAACGAGAACTCTTGGGTTTCAGTTAGTGACATCAGGGCTGACCGTCTCAGGAAACTATTCCATCAGAAGTTTCCTGAGAGACCTGGGGGTCCAGTGGCCCCCCTAGAGGGGGGGTTAATGTAAGAGCTTACCCTGGTGGTCTAGTGGGGGGATGGCAGGGACGCCTGCCACCCCCTCGGCGGGGACGCCCACCGCGTCCTCTTCCTTCCTAGGCGCCTGTCTTCTAGGGGCGCGCGCAGCGTGCTTCTGCTGCTTTTGTTTGCGCATGTGTGCTGACATAATGACGTCCGCGCGCAACGGCGCGAAAATTCAAATATTTAAAGCGCCATCATACTAGTTTTCATTGCCCGTTATAGGTTGTTCCTGGTGCCTTAAGCTGTTTGCTATTCTGATTCTGACTACCTGTTGTGACCCCTGCCTGTTCCTGATGATTCTGACCTCTGTATCCTGATCCATTGCCTGAATTTCGACTACCTCTTCTGCCGTATCCCTCTGATTGATCTCCCGGTTTTGACCCTTGCCTGCCTGACCTCGCTTTGAACGCTGCCTGCCCAGACCCAGCCTGAATTGTTTATGCTGACTTTCTGCCTGCCTCGACCTGGCCTGATCTGACTACTCTATTGCCTAACGCCTTGTACTACGACCTTCTGTCCAAAGACTTTTGCTCTAAAGTCGTGCCCCTCTGCCTATTCAGAACCCTCATCTTGCACCTCTCGTTTAAGTCCAGGTGGCATCCAAGTAAGCCGAGGGCTCCTCCCGAGGCCCAAAGGTGGTCACACTACTGGTGAAGCACGAGCCGAGACCAGGGTGCCTGGTGTTTGTTCTGGTTTTGGGTGCCGACCGTGACAGCGGCCATTGTCTTTGGCACTTCCCCCGGAAGTGTTGCATGACTTTTATATGTGCTTGGGGATTACACCAAAGGACTCCCTATAAAGGTATATGTGATATACCTTTGGATGTGCTGTGGAGAACTTGGCTTTGATTACTCTTGAAACTGACGTGTCTCTGGAGGGCTTATTGTTTGAATGGTATGTCCTGGTACCTTTCATACATGGTTCCTTACTATACTTAGGAATAAATCTCAAAAATATTTACCCATATTTTAGATAAGGAATATCTACTCTTTCACTGTTAGATCCAAAATATCTGTTGTCACCTTTCTGGAACCCATGAAAGATAATCTTACTCTGGGGGAGAGAAAGGCTTTGGTACCATTTGGAAAACCATAGGATCATTGTGATCAGGTCTTTGGATATTAATAGGAATATAGTGCTCCTCGATAGGTACTGTGTTTGGGAATCTAAAAGACCCAATTTGACCAAAACTCAGAAACCACAGAGTAATCAGATGGCCCAGAATCAGACAATGCTTAAGAAGATCGTAGACACAGCGTTTTCTGTGGGAATGATTACTAGCCAGTAAAGGGAATATTTGTAGGTAGATAACCTTTCTGTACTGGTCTTCTACCATATCCTTATTTCAAGGATAGGAGGCCTGACAAAACATATTACACATTATTTTGATAGTAATCTTTCAGAAATGGTCATGTTCCTTCTATCTTATTTTAAAGACAAGGCAGATGTCCTACAAAAGCTAGACTTAATATTGACTGACAATACAATATTGGTTGTCCTATAGTCATTGAATACCACAGGAGATGGTGCTAAGGGCAGTCAAAAAATTTGAATAGTAGGAGAGCTAAATACAGAGCTAGCACTAAAATAATATTGACACAACTGAGATTCGTACTGGTAAATATATTCTGTGTATTTGACCACCAGTATTACCTTCAGATATGGGAGACTGGTATTGCTTACATAGTTGGTATAAGTAGATTGAATACAATATAACTATGGCACTCACTGTACTGTGATTGTCAAAACTGTTTTGACATGCACAGTATATGCATATAAAAATATTTGCAGCACAATATTTTGGCCATTTTTACGAGGTCCAATACTATAATTAGGAATTGTTCAAGTCTTTACTGTATAAAATAAAAATTATTAACTTGCCAAATCTGATTTATGTTAGTATATTTAATCCAGGTACATTTATTTTTTCTGCTTTACCATTAAAAACATGAACCACTTAGAAGCTTCAGTAAGTAATGCTTACAACTGCAAAAGTAATATTCATTATTACTGAGAGAGTGTCTATAACAATATAATGAGTTTTGCTCAAGTATCTTGGTTAGAAAATGGATGTTGTACACTTTTCTTATTTAAAAAAAGTTTATTTCATAAAAAAATGTAGGTAAAGGAATGATTATTTAATCAGCTTATGAAAGGGCAAGCTGTAGTTTGATTAAAAAGAGTTATTTTACTTTAGAAAAAAGGTCACATGCTTCTTATAAAAGGACTTTAGTGAACTGGCCGTGACATTGTTTTTGACAGCTAGGAGATTATTTCTAATGTGGGTGTGACCTGTATACTCCATTGCATGCTTGATTGTTTGTTATTGACCTTTATTTATTTCTACTTTTTATTTTTCCTTGTGAGGATGATTAATGTACCTACCTTTCCTGCATTGACCTGAGTTCTGTTCTTGAAGGGCATCCATGAAAAAAAGATGCTGATTTATCTAATTCAGCCTTGCCAATATGCCCATGTGATTACAATGTAGGAACGTGTAAAATTCTTATTCCATTAAAGGGAACAGCAGTCAGAGGTTATAATAAAACAAGTAAATCTGATGTTAGGAAATGTGAAGAATAAGTCACTTGCCTCAATTTATTTTCACTTGTATTGTAGTCTCATGAAAATTGATATTAAGAGACCTATGTAGCTATCTCATCTATGAGATTGGGCTGATATTAGACAATGCTGTGTGCACATAGAAACTGGACACTTATAATAATATGAGTGTTAGCAATTTGTGTTGCTTTTGTTTATTGTAGGGTTGCAATCAAGATTTCATTTTGGTTTGGGCCAGATCTTTATGGTATTTATTCGGTTTGGAATAAACACTTTAAAATAAGGTCATTAAACTGCTGGACAACTATTTGCAACAATGACTATGAAGATTTTCATTCATCAAGGTCATGGTATATCTAGTATAGGTAAATCTAAAAACAACTGGATTTGCTGAGTAATCAATGAAGACGTTTCCCTACTCATTCGAGCAGCTTCTTCAGTTCAACTGACTGGTGTGGGAAATTTTCGGCATATAAACTCTTCCACTAATCCAATCACAATGGCACATTGTAACTCTTCAAAGAGGTGACATCTGAAGAAATTCACAGAGGTGTAGATTCTGTGTAGTTACTGTGATAGGATTATCCAATGTGTCATGCAACTCCTAGAAAGAGGTGTTACTTGTGAGAGTTGCATGACGTGGACGTGTAAAGTGTTCTGAAACCGCCGGGAAGCTGAAATCCTTGGTGGTGTCTACATCCACCACTGCCTGATATAAGTCCTTTATTACTCTATGAAAAAGTGGTTGTATATTTCTGGTAACTAAGGACATATTGCCTAACAACGACACTTGTAAGGGGGCGAGGTATGGCGACTTGGTATGCAGAAATGCACACACTAACCACTGCCGGATATAAGTCCTACAAAATCGTTACTTGGGTGCTGAAGTTTCTTCTTAAAAGGGTATGGTATTTAAGAGTAGTTTTACCTCTGCAGTTTGCTTGATGTGTTCTGTTATTCCTTTTATTCCTTTTTTGTAACTACTGTTCGATTTTTAGAGCAAACATGATTTATGTATGCTGCATTATACAAGTTATGTGAGTGCTGTTCTTCTGCATTTCTTGTGTTGTTTCTTAGCTAGGGCACCCAGGTGGAACAACTGTCTATGGTGTGCACCTAATGTCCTATTATTTTATTTATTCTCTCTCTCTCTCTCTCTCTCTCTCACTAAGATGCGAAGTTGCGCCAGGCGCAACTTCTCCGCACTTCGCCGCACTTCGCCGCACTTCGCCAGGCGTAGTTTCGCCAGGGCTCCGCAAATTCACTAAAATCCGAAGTTGCGCACAGGGGTAGCGTAAGGTTGCGAAGTTGCGCTAGCGTTGATTCGCTATATAAAGCGAAGTTACGTTAGCGAAGGCTAATTTGCATACGGCGCGAAATTCAGATTTCAATGGAGGAACGCGTATCTGCACTACAAATGCCTAGAAAACCTTCAAATCAGCAAATAAAAATTTTATTTTGCCCTACACATGTGCCCACTGTCTAGGTAAGTTGCCATGAGTCAGGAAATGTAGGGGGGAGGAAGGGGAGCCCCAAAAAATTTTCGATCTTTTTCAGCCTATCAGCCATCATGTAGAAAACACGCCAGCGTTTTTTTGGGACTTAGAAAAAAAATTGACTTTTTTTTAAACAATCCCTATCTACTCTATTGCGCTTCGCCAGGTCTGAGGTGGCGAAGGAAGTCTAGCGTAAAAGGTAGCGTTCAGTACACTGCGCAAGTTAGTGAATTTGCGTAGTTTTGTCGCTAGCGAAGATTCGCCTGGCGTAAGGTTGCGAAGTAACACTAGCGAAACTAAGCCAGCGTTCGTTAGTGAATTTGCGCAGTATCGAAAATGCCAAACGCTAGCGAATTAATGCTAGCGTTCGGCGCTTCGCGGCTTAGTGAATTTGCCCCTCTCTCTCTCTCTCTCTCTCTCTCTCTCTCTCTCTATATATATATATATATCTCTCTATATATCTCTCTATATATCTCTCTATATATCTATCTCTATATATATATATATCTCTATATATATCTCTATATATATCTCTATATATATCTCTATATATATCTCTATATATATATCTCTATATATATCTCTATATATATATCTCTATATATATCTCTATATCTCTATATTGATTACAGGTAATGCTAAAATGCACATAAAATATAAAACAAGTTAGGGACCGCCATTCGGGGTTTACCTTGACGTGGTATGGTGGCTTATCAATTTTATGATCATAACTTTGTAACAAAATAACCCCTGTTTTGGGTACATATGCAATAGCATTTATCATACTTATATATATACTTTAAAGCCTTTAGAGTGCTCCCACAACCCCCCTGTTTTGATATTATATATATATATATATATATCTCTCTCTCATCTCCTTATTAAAAAAAAATTACCCCCCTACTCCACATAGACCTAGCTGCTGCCATGGGCAAATGCCCCTAACTTTTTACTTACCCCTCGATGCAGATTCAGGGATCGAAGTTCATGGCAGCCATCTTCCGGGTCTTCGGTAATCTGAAAATTAGACCGGGTAGCGGCGCATGCACAGTTGGAGCAATTTCCCTGTTTGCGACACTGCGTATGCTCCAAAATTGACAGAAATTGGAAGAAGACACTAAGACCCGGATGATGGCTGCCGTGAACTCCGATCCCTCAATCTGAGTGGGTAAGTAAAAATGTTCTGTTTTCACACTATACTGTGCCTTTGCGTAATATAGGTTAACCAGCCAGCTCAACACACTCCACATAAGACTCAGCAAAGAATACTCAGAATGCTCTGTGAGTTGAATAAACTTGAATGCTTTATCCTTATATGAGTTCTTTTTGTAAAACAACATAATAACATTGCACCACAACCTGTACAGCATATACACACATGTAAACACATACAGGAAACATATCATCTTACTTACAGACCGCGGTTATGTAACCAGGGGCCTTTGTAAAAGTGAAAATTCCTAAGGAGGTCTGTCCCTCAGCTTGTGAGCAGCCTGTGTAGGCTCAAAATGGATTCTCCTCTACTTCCTGTGAACTTTAGTGGGAAGGCTTAACCATGAATGATAAGAGTCTAATTAACATGTGGGCAGCTATTCTAAAAGGGTTCACTAGGTGGCAGCATATAACAGCTAAACTAATACTAATGCGTACAGCCTAACATTACAATGCCATCGGATAAGGTATAAACTGCACAAAAAAGTTAGGGACATTTGCCCGGGGGGAGCAGCTAGGCTTAGCATTTTCACTTAGTACTGCACCTCTTTCACATTACATGCTGCACTCTTCCTATCGTCTCTCTCTGGCTGGCTGCTGCAGCAGGGGCTCCTTTTATCAGCTTTGTCTGGAACTCTGTGCATTTGACTCCAAAAGTAAGGCACTCTCCTGGGTCATCCTCCTCCTCTGCACTGGAGCACCAAGCTAATCAGATCTCAAGCATGTAACCGGGCTGGATGATGTCACAGACAGAAAACAGGGGAAGAACTTTTCTGATCCCTACACAAGTCTTCTAGCAGCATGGTTCTAGAAGCCTTTATGTGCTTATACATTGGCCTATATTGGTTAGTCTACTCTTTAGAAGTTTTTAAATGGTGCATTCCTAAAAAGAATAACATGTAATCCAGGCAGGACTAAGTAAGATATTGTAAATTAAGGTATCCCAAACCCAGAGCAAACCCCTAGGTCCTAGCCTCAGCTCACACTTCCACCCATAACCTCTGCCTTTCACTTCCAGAGGAACCCTTCGTTACTCAGATGCCAGGTCTTATAGTGAGAGAATCAAGGAGAGAGTTCTGGGCAAGCTAGGGAACCAATCATGTGCAGGAATAACAGAGAACAAGGGACATAGTCAAGGGACAGGCCAGGTCAATATCAATCAGGCAGTACCAAATCAGAAGACAGTAACATAATCAGGGTCACAGGCTGGGGTCAAAACCAACAGTAGCGCAGTATAATAATGAGATCCAAAAGAATTAGGGATGCACTGAATCCAGGATTCGGTTCGGGATTCGGCTAGGATTCGGCCTTTTTCAGCAGGATTTGGATTCGGCCTTCTACCAGGCCGAACCGAAACCAAATCCTAATTTGCATGTGCAAATTATGGGGGGAAGGAAATTGTGTGACTTTTTGTCACAAAACAAGGAAGAAATTTTTTTTTCCCCTTCCCACCCCTAATTTGCATATTGCATATTTGCATATGCGAATTAGGATTCAGTTCGGTATTCGGCCGGATCTTTCATGAAGGATTCGGGGGTCTGGCTGAATCCAAAATAGTGGATTCGGTGCATCCCTAAAAAGAATGGTCAAAGAACAGGCAGAGAGGTCAGGACGGGCAGCACACTAGGAATGGTCAGGAACAGGCTAGGTCAGGAACAGACAAGACAGACTAAATCAGGAACTATTGAAAATAGGCTTACATTGGGCAGTGAGTTATTGCCTGTGGCCCCTTTAGATCAGGGCTGGAACTAGGGGTAGGCAGAGTAGGCACGTGCCTAGGGCGCAAAGCTGGGGAGGGTGCCAGACACGTACCTTCTCTGCCTCCCTAATCCGGTCCCCTCTCTGCCCTTTTGCCGAACATGAGCATTCCCGTTTGTTCTGTTGCACATGCGCATCTGTTCTCGCTGGTGCACTTCTGGTGCGCATGCGTGTTTGTACGCGCTGGTGCGCATGCGTGTTTGTACGCGCTGGTGTGCATGCGTGTTTGTACGCGCTGGTGCGCATGCGTGTCTGTAAGTACTGGTGCTACTCGCGTTGATGCGCATGCGTGCACCTACTCTCACTGCTCTGCATGCGTGTGCCTATTTGGCGCAGTTGCTGGCCAGGTTGCCTAGGGCGCCTGGCCGGCCAGGCCCGGTACTGCTTTAGATATTTTTTTTGAAACTTGTATGTTTATTATGTGAGAGAAAACAAGTTCAAATACACACAATCAACTTGAGTGAACATACTCAAAGCACGTATCAACCCAACTACTGCTTTAGATATTTGATGACTGACCGCAGTGCTTGCGCCAAAACCCATAAGTTGCACGAGTGCATGTCATTTACAGATTGGTGCGCAAAGGAAGAGGAAACGGCGGGCATCCCTGCCGCCCCCCTAGACCACCAGGTACTTCTCACAGATATAGTGAAACCTCACTTTAACATACCTTTATTTTAAGTTTTACCTCATTTTACACTGTTGTTTGAGGTCCCTCCACTATTATAATGCATAATGAATTTCCTTGATTTTACAATGGTGATTTTACACCATTTTTTCTGGTTCCTAAAAAACGTAAAATGCGGATTCTACTATAGCTACATCTTTGCTACAATATTTCTCCAAGCCATTAGAGATTAAAGGGAGCACAATCTGCAACTTGCACTTTGCACCCTGTCTTCCAGACTAAATGAATTGCTGCAGGTCTCTGGAGATGAGAGACCAAAGGCTGTACTCATAATTACAACACTGCCTGTGTTTGACAGTGCTGTATTCATGAGGCGTGTCCCCTATCTTGCATGTCATTCTGAAGCACAAATTATGAAGCAGAGTTATGTGCAGGCCTATGGCAAGCAGAAAACACAGGAATGGCTGGTGCCCATCAAGGCTGCATTATGCACCTCCCACCAATTTTTTATCCGTGCTAAGGTATAGAGTGCAGCCAGTGCACAACCAAGCCCTTTTTCACCTACAAGTGTCACCAAACTTGCTTTTTGAGTGGTGCAGTCTGAATTTACAGGGCCTAACAGTCATAACACCTCAATGAAAAAGTGTAATTCTGGATCAGGATGATGGAGGACTGAGGAAGAAGTGAAAGCATCCTTCAGAGACTGAAATGCTTCTATAGCTGACGGGGGCCATGAGTTGGGTTTACCACCTTTTTGGATAAGGGAAAGAATAGGTGCAATGCAAGAGGAGAACCCCTTAATAAACTGTCGATAATAATTGGCAAATCCAATGAATCTCTGAATCGCTTTGGTACTCAGCGGAAGGGGCCACTCCTGAATTGCGGACACTTTGGCGGGATCCATCTTGAAACCCTCTGGGGAGATGATGTAACCTAGGAAAGGGATCTTGGATACCTCAAAGACACATTTCTCCAGCTTGGCAAAGAGAGAGTTCTTCCTCAGACAAGAGAGTACTTCCTTTACCTGGGAGCGATGGCCTACTAGGTCCTTGGAGAAGATCAGGATGTCATCTAGGTACACGACCACAGATTTAACCAAGAGATCCCGGAAAAGATGTCGTTCACAAATTCCTGGAAGACAGCGGGAGCATTACAGAGGCCAAAGGGCATCATGAGATATTCATAGTGCCCATCTCGAGTGTTGAATGCCATCTTCTATTCATCTCCTTCACGAATGCAAATGAGGTTATATGCCCCGCGTAGATTCAACTTAGTGAAGACCTTTGCCCCTTTTAATTGGTCAAATAGTTCTGCAATCAGAGGCAAAGGGTACCGATTCTTGACAGTAATTTTATTAAGTCCACGGTAATCTATACAAGGACGTAGACTACCATTTCATGGCGGTAGTCTCTGCTGGGGAGAGAGGATAAGTTCTGTTGACAGAATGGACTCCAACGAGAGATCTGTCCAGAAGACCAATCAATGGTAGGGTTATGCAAGCGCAGCCAGGGAAGACCCAAGACGACAGGAACAGAATGGCAGGAAATAATTTAGGAACGATAACTTTTCTTAAGTAAAGTCCCAACCTGCTCAGGTAACTCCCCGGTCGTCATGGAGATAAACTCGGACGTTAGAGGCTTGTCGTCAATAGCAGTAACCCGAAGGGGAGTAGACAATGGATATAGGGGAACATCCATATACTTGGCAAAGAGAGCGTCCATGAAATTCCCGGCAGCCCCAGAGTCGATGAAAGCAGAGACCCGAAAATCATCTTAGTCAAATCAGTAAAGGTGCCACACTGAATCGCCTTTTGAAGCGTCGGGTGCACAGCTGTGTTCCTCTCTGCCGAGGAATATATCCACAGATAAAGGGCTGGAATAGCCCGAAACGTCGCTCTGCTAATGGCATGAATAAATAATTGATTCACATATTGGAGTGCTGCTGGATTTATTGTTTTACCAAAAATCGTCTTACTTACCAGCCAAATCTGAAAAGGCAGAAGAAACCTGTGAGAGTTCTCTTGAGATTGAGAAGTAACGCCCCCTACTCACGTTACACTGGCTTTACCCTGTGGAAAAGAACCCTTAGGCCTCACAGGACAGGTATTGGCAAAGTGAGATTGTCCACCACAGTACAGACATAGACCCGCCATCAGTCTACAAAGTCTTTCTTGCTCAGAGAGACGAGCTCTTCCAACTTGCATTGGCTCCTCCGGGGGAGTAGTGGAAGACTGCTGGGACGGTGCAGGCAACAGAGGTCTTTGAAAGCGTGGAGCTAGTGTAGGTTGGAATCTCTTACTGCTTTCCCTATCAACTTGATGCTCCCTAAGACGAGTATCCACTTTAACAGTAAGAGCAATTAAATCCTCCAGAGAATCAGGAAGTTATCCAGGTTATCTTTAAGTCTCATTGACAGCCCTTGGTAGAATAAAGCCTTGTATGCCTCTTCATTCCAGGAGGTCTCAGCCATTAAAGTTCTAAAGTCAATAGCGTAATCACTAGGACAGGGGTTTCCCTGTCGAAGCTGCAGGAGATGAGACGAGGCATTAGTGACCAGTCCTGGGGCATCAAACACAGTGCGAAAATCCTGTAGGAATGCTTTAATATCAAAGGTCAATGCAGAATTCTTCTCCCAGAGAGATAGTATATATAGTTATATAACTGCGCATCAAAAGGAGTTATATATATGGCAACCTGCAGCTGTGGATCCCAATATGTAGGGAAGACTATCAGGACAGCTAGCATTCGGGTGTCAGAACATATGTCTGCTGTGGAACGCTTGGATACTAAGTCAGCTATAGCGAAGCATCTAATTGATAAGCATCAGGGTGTATCATGTGTAACTTTTCAAATTATAGACAGACCACGAAAAGATATGAGAAAGGGTGATTTAGATCAAAAATTATGTCGCCTCGAGGCTTACTGGATATACCAGTTGAAAACTCGCTTGTTTCTGCAATTAGTGCATTCCCTAGCGTGTCTATATTTGTATAGTACATAGTATATATTTATCTATTGTTATTTTGAGATTATTTTGAGATTATAATATGTAATATCCATAACACGCTATTTGTCTAAAATCACCCCTTTAGGAACATGTCAGACAGCTCCAATTTGCTACATTGTGATGCTTTAATCGTAAGATACTACATAACCATTATCAAACATTGTATATTATATCTCCTTTCTTATTTTCATAGTAGCAAATTTGTAACACTCAATTTGTCCAGCATTTGTTAGGATGGGTGTATGTGACTTATTATATATATTTTGTCGGTTTTTTGGTATTTCTTGGGGTTAACTTATTGATGTATAAACCTTTTGGGGTTAATGTTTTTATGGGCGTTTCCATGGGTGTGTCTGCTTGTTGAGGTGCTATATTAACCAACATGGGGGTTAGCATACCTTATGCTTCTGAGGAAGTGGCGAGACGCCACGAAATGCGTCAAGCGTAGGGGAACATGTCATTGTCATTCATGTTTTTAACAATTTCAAATAAATGAAGATTTTAAAGATTCAGTGACCGACATGCTCCGCAATCTTTTCGTTTGTTCCCAGAGAGATGTTGCCCACTGGAGCGGTTTGCCCTCCAAACGAGACATCACATATCCCACCTTGGCACGTTCACTGGGGTAATGCGAAGGTTGAAACTTGAATCGGATCTGGCACTGCGTAGCAAAACCTCTGCAGGTGTGTGGATCCCCATTATAACGAGGTGGAGGCGGGAGTGACAGCAGCCGGAGGAACATCGGCAGTGCAAGGAGTCTGTCTGGTAAAATGGGAGAGCTGGAGGAAAAAATATGATGTGATTGGTGTGGCCGAAACATGGTTGAATGAGTCGCATGACTGGGCAGTTAATATCAGCGGCTATACTTTGTTTCGGAGGCAATAGAAAAGAAGGTGGGGTATGTCTGTTTGTTAGGCAGCATATAAAAGCTTATATAAAGGAGGAGGTGATGTTAAAAAATGAGGGGGCAGTCTTATGGGAGAATTTCTTCACCAATTGTAAAGAGTCCAGCAAATTAATTGTAGGGGTATGCTATATACCCCCTAATGTAAGTGAGGAGGAGGCAGCTAAGCTCTTGATGCAAATATAAAATGCTGCTAGTCTGGAGAAAGTAAAGATAATGGGGGATTTTAATTATCCACATATTGACTGGAGCAACAATACTGCTAGACCAGTTAATGGGAACAAGTTAACTATAAAAAACATTAACCATTACATATCGCCATGAATTAGATCTCATATAACATTCAACAGGTATGCATATTAATTGGAAATCATAATTATCGTTAGAATTTTACTGCATATGCTACATTCATAAATTAGTATCACTATCCATAATTCCAATTGTACGACTTAAAGCAGAAATCTATAGTACAGCATGGCCAAAGGAAAAATAGATGAATCAATCAATAAATCCATATATTTTATTTTGTTTTGTTATTGTTTTATTATAGTGAGATTAATAGATGACATTTAACCGGCTAGTAAATATCCATCAGACTGACTAATAATAGCAGGTTAATTCCCAATCCTTATTCAAGCCTCCTTCACATTCCAAAGTTTTTAACCGGTAAATCCAGTATGCCTCTTTCCTTAATAGTCTTTTATCATAATCCCCTCTTCTAATATGAGGACCAGGTTTATCAATAATTTGGAAGGCCACACACTTTTTCCCATCATGCTTCTCTATCAGGTATTTGGCTATTGCTGATTTAGTATCCTTTATATTGAGGCGATCAGCACGCTCTGTTTCTCCGTCTTCTTTTTTAATGTTGGAAACGGATCTTTCAGGAAGCGACCAGGACCAGGATCGGGATTTTCGGAAACGAGGTCCGGATCGGATGACCCAGTCCACACCCAAGAAAGATTTTATGGGTACCCGCTCACAAAGCCAGCCAAAGCGAGACGTAGAGGGGGCCAGAGGGCAAGGTCCTTCCAATCAGGGGCGTAACTACAGGGGGTGCAACTGGGCCAGGGCCCGCACCCCCGCAGGGCCCCCCGGCAGATCGCGCGCGCTGCAGCCGGCTGGAGTTGGCTGCAGCGCGAGATAAAAATCACACGGACGAGGGTGGGGGAGGGCCAGGGCC
Source organism: Xenopus laevis (assembly GCF_017654675.1). Taxonomy (NCBI): domain Eukaryota; kingdom Metazoa; phylum Chordata; class Amphibia; order Anura; family Pipidae; genus Xenopus; species Xenopus laevis. The sequence continues at coordinate 76,017,438 of NC_054372.1, read as the reverse complement.
CGCCCCCACCTAGTTCTGTTACTGCTTCCAATCTGTCAAATCTTGGGAAGTACCATGGGGAAGAAGAAGAAGACACGCTGGTAAGTTCTAACTTTGAGAGCTATGCTGACTCCATTAGATCGGGACACGGCAATGTAGATTTTGCATTAAATAAGGTGAATGACTACAATATAGGAGGTCCACCGGATAGTAGACTCGGTTCACAGAGTAATGTAATTAACTTATCCTCACGGGAATTAACCGCGAATTAACTGGAGATGAACTTAGTCTCTTGTCACGGGGGTTGAATTACATGCCTGAATCAAGTGGAGATGGCTTTGCAGCTATATTGGACTTAAATAAATTTGTAAGACTCTTAACACATAAAAGGCATTTTGCGGACAAATCTTTATCTAAGTTGAATCAGAATGATATGTATACTACTATTCTGGATGGAACAGGTGCTTCTTTTCTAGAGGGGCCAGCTTATGGTGCATTAGAAGCAACAGATCTAGCGCTTGTTAGTGATTGGGGGGCGCAAATTACTGTAGAGGAGGCTTCTGAGATGCAGGTCTTGGACTTCCAGGTTCTTAATACAATAAGTATGATGAATGATGTGATGGATGAAAATATAACAGAATCCGATAGATCCTCTGGGATGATAAGGTCTGGTAAAAAGAAACAGTCAGATTTTTAACCTGTACAGTCGAAAAGCGTTCAAATTGACCTATTTCAGAAACTCGTGCAAGAAAATATTGATGTAGCTTTAGGAGAACAGGGCTCTAAACTGTGTAGAAATCTCACTTGGGGGGAACACAAGGCACTACAGAGTCTTAGTGAGGACAAGGATCTGGTTATTAAGAACGTAGACAAGGGGGGCTCTGTGGTGGTCCTTGACTCTACGTATGTTTCAGAAGTCATGAGGCAGTTAACTGATAGGGATATGTATATGCCCCTAGAAAGCGACCCTACATCCGCATACATGAAGCAATTGGAAAATCTTCTACATTATGGGATGAATCAGGAAGTATTAACCATAGAAGAATGAGAAGGATTAGAATGTAAAAATCCTGTAATCCCCATCTTTCACGTTTTACCAAAGGTCCACAAGTCCCTAAAGAACGTGCAGGGTAGACCAATAGTGGCAAGCATAGGGGCCTTGGGTGAAGGGTTGTCACAATATGTGGATATTCTGTTACGTCCGCTGGTGGAGACACTTCCTACATATTTGAAAGACACAACTATGTGTATTAACAAAATACAGGGGGTGAAATGGAAATCCACATATCGTTGGTTCACTATGGATGTGGTATCTTTATATTCATCGATTGATCATAAAGTGGTGGTGAAAGCTATTCAATGTTGGTTGGAAAAATGTAACCTATTTTTAGAAGCACAAGGCGATTTTCTCATTGAATCTATTAGATTTTTGCTGGGCACCAATTATTTTATGTTTGATGGAAAATTCTATCTCCAGAAGTGTGTGGCCGCAATGGGGGCATCCTTTGACCCCACGTTTGCCAACTTAGTCATGGGCAGGTTGGAAAGACTCCACATTTTTGGAGATATAAATCCATACAGTTCAAAAATTATGCAGTTTTTCTGCTACATCGATGGCTGTATAGGGATTTGGGAGGGGGATGAAACGTCTTTGTCACAATTTGTACTCTATTGTAGCAATGTGGTAGAAGGGATTTCTTTCACTTATGAAACACATGCATGCAATATAGCATTTTTATACATAACATTCATCACTCAGGATGATCACATAGACACCGATTTATATAGGAAGGCAATAACGCGGAATACTTTATTACATCATAACAGTGCACATCCTGGCAACTGTCTGAGAGGGTGGGGCAATTCTTACGGCTACCCCGGGTTTGCTCCACTTGGCAGTGCTTTCATACTAGGGCAATGCAATTGTGGGACCGCTTCATTGAAACAGGTTATAATGAATCAAAAATAAAGGCAGCGTATGATAGAGCAGTACTAAGTAACAGATCAGAACTGCTTTCAAGTAAGGGAAAGAAAAACAAATATGAGAATAACCCCCTACACTACGTTTTTGTACCACATACAATAAAGGGACTCATCTTGTGGAGCGAAGTGTACGGAAACATTGGGGTATACTCTTGCAGGACGCGGTTTTGATGCAACATCTTGGAAATAAACCGTCTTTCGTTTATAAAAAAGCCATGGACTTGGGATTTCGATTATCAAAGAGTATTTTTAACTCAAGAGAGATAACAGCTTCTAAAAGTTGGCTAAAATATCGTGATAACTACGGCTGTGGTAGAATTAGATGTAGTTCTTGCCAGTGTATTGAGAAGTTGTAGGTACCAACTGGGGCAACTCCTTTTTGATAAACCAATATTTTAATTGTCTATCCCAAGGTATTGTATACCTGGTCACGTGCGAGTGTGGGTCCCAGTATGTAGGGAAAACAATATGTAAAGCGGGTACTCACTTTTTAGAACACCTGGCAGCGGTAGATAGAAAGGATACTAAATCAGCAATAGCCAAACACCTGAAGCATGATGGGAAAAAGTGTGTGCCCTTCCAAAATATTGATAAACCTGGTCCTCATATTAGAAGAGGGGATTATGATAAAAGACTAATAATATTAAGGAAAGAGGCATACTGGATTTACCAGTTAAAAACTTTGGAATGTGAAGGAGGCTTGAATAAGGATTGGGAATTAACCTGCTATTATTAGTCAGTCTGATGGATATTTACTAGCCATTTTAATGTCATCTATTAATCTCACTATAATAAAACAATAACAAAACAAAATAAAATATATGGATTTATTGATTGATTCATCTATTTTTCCTTTGGAGAAGCTGTACTATAGATTTCTGCTTTAAGTCGTACAATTGGAATTATGGATAGTGTTACTAATTTATGAATGTAGCATATGCAGTAAAATTCTAACGATAATTATGATTTCCAATTAATATGCATACCTGTTGAATGTTATATAATATCTAATTCATGGCGATGTGTAATGGTTAATATTTTTTATGGGTGGGGTTGATAGGTATTTAATTGAAGGTATGCAGTGGGATCAGGTGAATGCTTCTGAAGAAGTGGCGAGAAGCCATGAAATGTGTTAAGCGCATGATTTGATGTTTTGTATGCTGATACTCTGATATTACTTTTTAAAATGGATTATTAAGGTTTATACATTTTTAACACACCACTCCAAGTGCTCCGTAAGTTGATGTGTCTCTATGGATTTGACCCGAAGGGGGACAGATGTTACGTGCAGCACGGAGGTGAGAGTGTGAGAGAGTTGAGATGCTCCCTGTTCTTGGATTTATATTGTTGTGTTTATAAACATGTTGCATGACAATTTTATAGCACAGGTTGTTGAGGAGCCAACCAGAAAAAAATACTATTCTGAATCTAGTGACCCAGAACTTATAGCAAATGTGCAAGTCATTGAACCACTGGGTAATGCCCTTCAAAGCATTGATTGGGGCATTATGTTTTTAGGTAAAAACACAGAACAGAAATGGATGTCAATTAAAATTATATTAAATCAGTACTCTTCTCAGTTTATTCCCTTTAGGAGTAAATGTAAAAGCACTAAGAATCACTGTATGTGGCTTAATATAGAAGTTAATAATTTAATAGGAAAGAAGAGAAAGGCATTTAAAAACTACACTGGAGTCTGAGTTCACAGGCTCACTTCATAGCTGCACTGATGGCTCAGCTCAATCTAGTCAGTGGCTAACCCAGGATATGATTCATAAAGCTTTAATAAAAATGAATTTAAACAACCTATTTCTGATTTTCTCCAATTCGCTTTCATCTTGTATGGTACCTATGGATTGGAGAAAAGATGATGTCATTCCAATATTTTAAAAGGGATTACAATCTCAGCCTGGCAATTATAGTTTGATCTGTGGTGGGCTAATTATTTGAAGGCTTGTTAAAGGGCATGTAAAGTCTAAAATAGAATAAGGCTAAAAATGCTGTATTTTGTATACTAAATATAAACATGAACTTACTGCACCACAAGCCTAATCAAACAAATAATTTATGCTTTCAAAGTTGGCAACAGGGGGTCAACATCTTGAAACTTTGTTAAACATCTTTGCAAGACTAAGACTGTGCACATGCTCAGTGTGGTCGGTGGTGCTTAGGGATTGTCATAAACAAAGCTGCTTGAGTTCTGCATGGCTGGGAAGTAAGGAGGGGGGTCGCCCTGTGCTGTTCATTAGTATGATTGTTTCCATGCTTAGCAGTTAGGAACCATCTGACAATTCCTATCCACAGCAGTAAATGAAGGGAGAATTTCACTACATACAGTCAGGTTTCTTATAAAAACAGTACACATTTTTGAATTAAAGTATATTGGAGATAGGTTTCTTTTTCATTAAAGAAAGTAAAAATGGGATTTTATTTTTTTGCCTTTACATGCCCTTTAAGGGATCACATTCAAAATTTTGTCCAAATAAGGTCTTGAGCTGTATTAAAAGGGGCATTGATTCACGCCAGGAAGGGGTCAATCTTCCACTGTATAGAGCACTGATAAGACCCCAACATGCCATACAGTTTTGGTCTCTAGTGCTTAAACTGGACATTATTGTATTAGAGAGGGTGCAGAGAAGGGCAACTAAGCTGGTAAAAGGTATGGAAAAGCTTAGCTATGAGGAAAGACTGGCCAAATTGGGGATGTTCACGCTGTAGAAGAGGCTCTTAAGAGGTGATATGATAAATATGTATAAATATATAAAGGGATCATATAATAATCTCTCTAATGCTTTATTTACCAATAAGTCTTTCCAGCTGACGCAAGGTCACCCATTCTGATTAGAAGAAAGGGGATGCCATCTAAATATTCGGAAGGGTTTTTTTTACAGTGAGAGCTGTGAAGAGCTGTGGAATTCTCTCCCTGAATCAGTTGTACAGGCTGATATTTTAGATCGCTAAGCCTCCCCAAACCTGGCTGGCACCTAGAAAAAAGTAAAAAATCGCTTACTGAGTAGCTTGTACTAACAGCACAGCGGTGAAAATCTCTTTTCCTTTCTGCGGGGTCTGTAAATAGCTGTATTCTGATTGGATCTTTCTGCTTCCAGCCTCTCCAATCAGAGTGCAGTTCCCATTACAGTCAGCAAAATCAACCAATCACACACTCAGAAGTAGGTGGGGCTAGGGAGATTACAGGAACCGAAGGCACCTTGGCAGAGCAGTGAAAAGAATCAGTAAGCTTTGACCTGCACCTCTCTCTAACTGAATCCTTGCTGCAGGTTTCTTCCCTTCTCCCACAGGTATATATATATATATATACTGTATGTTATACAGGTTAAGCAGCCTGTATGTTATACAGGCTGCTTAACCTTTTCCTGTGAAAAAGGAGCTTGGGTTTATTTGTTTAATGTCTGTTTTTTTGTTTTTTTTTTGGTACTTGAAGGTTTTTTTTTTTTACTTTTTTTAATTGATTTGTTTGCAATCCTCATGAGACTGCATGTCTGCCAAACACATTAAATGGGAAGGGTTAACACAGGGCTAAAGGTGACATAAATAGAAAAGCAGGATAATAGAGTGAGAGCAGAAGGTGACATGTAGGTGCAAGAGCAGTGTGCAGAATAGGGGCTTTCTTCTACTACCCAGAATAGAATGAGGCATTTGGGTACAAGAATTGGGTACAGTGGGTACAAGAATTAAATGTAGTGGAAACAGTCAGTGGGGCGCAAAAGAATATTGAGAAAATAGGTGTATAGATAAAGGGGGAACAAAGTGCAGAAAAATATATAAGAGATAGAAGATAATGTAGTGTGAGGAGGTATATGAGTAAAGAGTAACAAAAATGGAAGGAGATTTTGTAGGAGAAAAAGAACAGTTGGTGTTCGAAACATGATTTTTTTCAATACATCTTGATTTTCTCACAAGTATTCCCGTCGAGTGCGGTACTATATCACTATATATATATATATATATATATATATATATATATATATATATATATATATATATATATATATATATATATATATATATATATATATATATAGCTGGAAATGGAGATCGCACTCACAGGTCTTAGAAGTGTTTAAATGTCTTTATTCAGTGGACAATCGCTGACGTTTCGGCTGACACGACAGCCTTTCTCAAAGTGGAAAGGCTGTCGTGTCAGCCAAAACGTCAGCAATTGTCCACTGAATAAAGACATTTAAACACTTCTAAGACCTGTGAGTGTGATCTCCATTTCCAGCTTTATATTCAAACTTCAACAAGGACTGCACCCAGGCATAATTGATGACATTTTCGTGAGTGCCGGTTTTTCCCTTCACAATATATATATATATATATATATATATATATATATATATACAGGGCAGCCATCGGGGGGGGCAGGGGGGAGAGTTGTAGGGGGCCCGAGGGTAAGGGGGGCCCGGCCACGCCACACTTACTTGATTAGCCGGGCCCCCCATCTTTCTGAGAGCTGCTGACTTCAGGAAGACATGGACGTTTAAGGGGCCCTGGCCACCAATTTTCTCATAATGGGGGGGCTGGCCACCAATTTTGGCCACTAATTTTTTTTTTATGTGGGGTCCTAGCCACCAATATTTTTTAATGGGGGGGCCATGGCCACAAATGTATTTTTATGAGGGGGCCCTGACCAACAATATCTTTTTATTTTTTATTAACATGTGGGAACCCTAGCCACCAATATTTTTTTTGTTTTTTTACTGTGAGGTGGGGGCGGACCTGTGGGGTGGGGAGGGCGGACCTGTAGGTGGGGCTTGCGGTGGGTGCAGCCCAGGGGGGCCAGGAAATTTTGTTGTATGGTGGTCCTGTATATATATATATATATATATATATATATATATATATATATATATATAAAACAGGGTTGTGTTAATGTGGCAATGTTACAGTGTGAGTGCCCTGCCTAAATGCCTGATATGTCAGCACCCACTGAAAGTGTCAATATCCGCTACCTTAAAGTCAGACCCAGATTTACAATCTGTGGATTCTGGCAAATGCCAGAAGGGCTGCTGTAAGATGCCATAGTCAGTGACTATTTAGTAGGCTTGTATGGGTGACTGGGCCTATTTTAAATCCTAGTTCATGCCTGCTTACATTTGCTGTATGTACATTTTCTGGTGTGTTAGTATTCACTGCTTTTCATTGTATATGACATGCTAGTTTTGTTGTATGCACTGTACTCAGATCCTCTCTTTTTCACAATGCAGTCTCTTATTCAAATAAATGCATGGTTGCTAGGGTAAGTTGGACCCTACCAAACAGATTGCTGAAATTGCAAACAGGACGGCTGATGAAAAAAAAGCTAAATAAAATAACTAAAAAAAACACAAATAATAAAAAATTAAACCAATTGCAAATTTTCTGAGATTATCACTCTCTACAAAAATCCTTCCTAAAATAGGACACCTAACAAAAAAGATTACCCCTTTATTATTGTTGAGAAAAATTAAGGGGAACAACTGTTAACTTAACTTGAGCATTTTGTGTTGGAAAAGCACTTCCACCTGCTCTTCTGCACGGTTCCCATTGAAATCAGTGGGAGGTGCACAAGGTAGTAGAGAGAGTAATTTTTTTTTCTAGCAGCATGTAATACTGTATCTGACATTAGCATTAAGTCAGCTAGAGTATGGTCAACTTTAGCCTCCCCAAACAAAAAATTCACCCTCCGCCTATGGATGGCTTTTTAGCAAGTGAGAGAACACAGGGTTATGAAAGATAGCTCATAATACAAGTTGATCCAGTGACTAGTCAGGTTCCCATTTTGGAGTCAGGAAGGAATTGTTTCCCCCTCTGAGGCAAGGTTAATAAAAGAGTTAAAAGGTTAAACTTAATGGACATGTGTCTTTTTTCAACCTAACTTACTATGTTACTATGATACTAAATAGTTTCACAAATTTTTAGAGGAAGTGAAACTGGACAGATTCGCTCATCACTAACTGACATTGTACTTGTTCTGGGATTTGACCAATATAGAATATACAGTATGTATAAGTAATTACTGATTTACAATCATCAATGTTAACCACATCTGCCACTTAGCCATCCAGATTAGCAGTTTGCTCAGACCCTGCTGCAAGGGTGCCACATCCTGGATAGAATTAAATGGTTTGCATAACTTTGTGTCATTGCTTTAATACATTGCTTACAGTGCCACCCCTGAGTCATCAATGACCAAATAAAAATGGATTTATTGGAAAACTATTACTAATTCTGGTGGTGTGTGATTTCCATGTAACGTAGCTGGGATTTTGATTTTTGTAGGTGAGTGCTGATTTTAGTTTTACCTATTGTAAATAATAATGTAATATTACCCTACCTGTTCCCATGTCACTTTGGAAGCAAACACATTGAGATATTCTATGAAGTAATTCTATGAAGTTAATATCTTGTATCCCATCTGAAAGTAACATTTGTCAGATCTAAGCACAAGGAGATAATATATAAAGTACCATTGGTTATTTAAAATCTGTAAAATAAATGTGAGGCCATACTGAGAGGGAATTGCATGTTGCTGAGAGGGAGTTGCTGACTGCCAAACTCATTACAAATGTTAAACAATAGTGTGCTCAGTATGTGCTGAGAAGTATGGTAACCAAATATCAAATAAAGATAATAACAAAATTCATTAATGAAAGTAAAATTATATAAAATAAGATACAGTAAGTTAAAATTTTCCTCTCTACCAACCAAAAAAATGTACCCAAATAGTAAACAAGATTATCACATCTTCAGTCAATCTTAAAATTGCAATGAGCATAAAGAGAGGAGTCTTCGCCAGAATTATACATACCTTTTTCTATATAAACCCTATCTTCAGAATCCAGAATTTTAAGATAGGGAGACCAAGAAAATTTTCCCATACCTAAAATCTATTGCTTCATCTATGCAGAGAGACTTAAGATAGGATAAAATAACCTTTAGATCTGGAGAAGTTTTCTGGATCCAATATAAAAAAAATGGATTTACTGGTAGCAGCAATAGCTAGATGTACAAAATTTTGTCTTTGGAATACGAACAGCAGATGATGTTACCAGACAATCAAGCAGTGCAAATTCAGGAGACAATTTAAGATCAATATTCAATTTGTCATTTAGGAATTTTTCAAGCTCAATCCACAACTCAGAAATGAAAGGATAGTCCCACACATAATGAAATAGAGAAACATTCTTTGACTTGCACTTTGGGCAGTAAGAAAGTGATACTCTCCCTGAATTCTTAAAATAAGATAACTTGTAGCTCAAATGTACCTGAATGGATCTAAAATGTTGTACTCGCCAACCTTCACAGAAGATAATAAATGTTGAGAGGTAATGTTAATTTTTTAATAAGGATGAACATTTTCCCGCTAGAATTTATAATGGATTAAAACTGCTAGGAGCAGATCTAAGACAAAAGTCAATAATATAGGATATCCTGTTATAGGTAGGATCATCTAAACAAGTTGAACGGCAACATTTTTCTTATCTGTAAATTAATAACTCTATTCTTGCTGTCTTTAATCATGTAAGTATAAGAAAAACTATTCCAATTTTTTCCTAGGTTAGCCAAAATCCTATTAGATTTATTATTAAGATTATGAAATCTAGCATTTGCAAAGGAGGTATAAAATTGATCTCTCAGATCCCTCCATTTCTTAAAGATTTCCATAACCCCTTTAAGCTTGTTAGCATTATGGGATGTTTGAAAAGTTTTAAAATTAAAATACATTTTTTCATACTTTTTGCTTAATGAAATAAATTCCTTATTCACCTTTTTTAAGTAAGCACTTTTAATGGAAGTGATTTCACCTCTAATAACACATTTCCAGGTATCCCATCTTTTTAATATCATATTAACAAAATCAGGTTTCTCAGATAAAGCAACCAGAAAGGACCAAGGAATTTAAGATCTATGAGCAGAATTAATCTTAAATTCAGCCCAAACCTGTGCATAGTCAGATAGATCAATTATCCCTTTATCCGCTGATTGAACAATATTTAGAATATCTATGGATGTAAAAATAAAATCTATCCTAGAACCCATGTTGTGAGGATGAGAAAAAAAGTGAAATCGACCTCAGTAGGGTGCAAAGTTCTCCATATATCAGTTAACCTAGTATTTTTCAAAAAATTTGATATCGATGGAGATTTATTAAAGGAGAGTTTTGATTTTGGGCCACATTTATCCATAGAAGCAACATGTGCCTCATTAAAATCCCCACCTACAATCAGCCTAACTTGAGACAAAGAGGTAATTTTTTGGGTCAACATTTTATAGAATTCAATTTTGTTATTGTTAGGGGCATAAATGCAACACAAATTCCAAATTTTATTATTAATGAGAACTTCAGTATGAACAAAACGACCATTATCATCTATTTCTGTATGAATAATTTAAGCATTCAACAATTTGGGAAATAAAATAGCAACCCCTTTTTTTTTCTTGAAAGCTGGAGAGAAAGCTATTGACCCCACCCAATCTCTTTTTAACTTAATAGATTCCTGGTCAGAGAGCATGCCTCATTTTAATGAAAAGGTATTGGACTGTAGTCCTTTTACTAGTAGGGATACTTTAGGAGAAAGTTACATAAACTTAACCCAGTTCGTGTATACTGCACCAAAATTAAATTGTTTAAGGACTGTCCACAGATATATGAGCCTGTTTGATCATCAGAGATGATTACGTTAAGGGTCTTACTCATTCTGGTGGAGAGAATTTTAGCCAGTATTTTAATATCTGCTTATAGGAGTGAGATAGGATTGTAAGCGTCCATTTGTGAAGGATTCTTACCATGTGTAACAGTACTATAGAGGCATCATAAATGGAAGCAGGGAGCATTCCCTCTTCTTGTGCATACTGTATTGTTTTAATAAAATGTGGGCCTATTACTTCTTTATAGCATTTATAAAGTGTTGAGACCATCTGGGCCTGGTATTTTCTTAACATAAATAATGGATATGTTGGAAGCTCACCCTTCCATGCTGTGCAGCGTCTCCATGCCGTCGCTGCACTCGCGGGAATCCGGCAACTTCAATGCGGAACTCACTCACTCTCAGAATTACCCGCAGTCCGGCGCTGACAAAAGGTATCCAGAGGCGCTGCTGTATTGATTTGATGGCTTTTATTAACCAACACTTTGTGACATTAACAGTGGGTGAGATTAATAGAACTAACACGTTTAGTGCCTTCCATAGAGTCTATGGCATCATATATTTCAATAAGGGTAATTTCTGCATCTAACTGTGCTTTGTATTCCTCTGGGAGCTTGGGCAGATTTAGTGCTGCTAGATAATCACCTATTTCTGCTTCAGCAACAGTAGTTCTGAATTGATAAAGTGCATTGTAACAGTCAGTTAAGCTAGTAGCTATTAGTTCAGGTTTCTTATGACGAATACCTGCTGAATCAATTTTTTCGGTTATCACCGGAGGGGAGGAGTGGCTTTTAGTTAGATATTCTAAAAGTTTTCCAACACGTTCCCCTTGCTCAAAAAACGTAGCTTTAGAGAAAAGTAGTTTCCTAGCTTTTGTGTTTTAGTAGTTAGCATAGTTTTGTTGTGCTATTTGCAGATCACGCAAATATTGAGGGAGTGGGTTTTGTGTGGCCCTATTTTCAAACATTTGTATTTACCTTGCTAAGGCCTCCTCCTCCCTTGCTGAGTTGCGCTTCACTGCAGTGATTTCCGCACTTTGAATCCCCCAAATATATGCATTACATGTATCGCAAATCCACAGGGGACTGTTCTGTTATTTTAGCTCCTATTTGCTCATCCATATCTATAATATCTAGCCACATTGGATTCAGTGACCAATTTCTACGGGTTCTAGTATTGGTCTGATCCCTTTTAGTTATTAAAGGCGCATGATCAGAGATTCCTCTTGGTAAGTATTCTGAGGAGCTAAGACCCACCAAGAGATTTTTAGATACATGAAATCAATACATGAAAGGGAAAGGTGGGAAGTAGAGAAACGTGAATATTGTAAACCCTGAGGATGGAGATATTTCCAGCTCTCTGTGAGGCCCATTTTGGTCATTAGAGCTAACAAATTAGTGAGGGGGGACTGTACCTTGTTGATTCCTACTGACCCTATCCATTTACAAGTTAGTTTTAAGTCTCCAGCACATACTGTATGACTTGTTAGTGCAGGTAAAGTAGTATAAATGCTAGGAGTTTCTTTAAGCATTCATCTGTATATGGGGGGGATGTAAATATTGGCCAGAATTGGTTTAGTCACATTGAGTAAGCAATGCACAAATACAAACTTACCACTTGGATCAGTTTTAATTGTTAGAGTTCGGAATGCTGTTGTTTTCCTAACTAGTTTTGATGTGCCTACAGTATAAGTAGAGAAAGCAGAGTGAAAACTCCATCCTACACAGTGTTTCCGAAATGCAGCTAGTGTAACCCCTACAAGATGTGTTTCCTTCAGAAACACTACTTCTGTATGTTGCTTTTTAACATAGTCCAGTACTAGCCACCTTTTGATAGGGTCATTCGGTCCCCTTACATTTCAGCTAAAAGTGGATATCCCCATGGATTGCAATTTCCCTTATGACCAATATTACTAAACAAGGAAAGGAAAGCCCCTAGAGCTTGACGCTTTTGTTTCGAGTTGTTTTGGTGCCTGTATAACTTATAAACTGTAAAACCATAAACCTTTCTTTTCCCAGATAAGCATAGCTTAGTACAATATGTATTGCAGAAGGCCCAAGTTACACAATTGTGAATAAACTATTAAACCAACAAACCAATTTGCATCTTGTATGAGCAATGTGGGGTGCTGGTATGAAGTCCCAGCATCGCCCAGTGGGCCTTTGTAGAGAGGAAGTCAAGGTAATGACTCGAGTTTAGGATTCCCTTGAGAACAGTGGCATATAAACTACGCATCCAAGCATGTTAGTAACCAGTTTACTTAGCAATGAGCTCTGTTCCAGGATAATTGTATCCGTTTATAGTGCTGTCTGTTGGAAGAATTGTCAGTATAGAATTGAAGTCTTGGGTGTTTTTCCCCGGCTTAAATGGTGTATAAACTGTACATCCAAACTTGTTAGTGACCAAGTTGCTTAGCAGTGGATTTCTTTCCAAGATGATTGTGTCTATTTATTCTGCTATCTGCTGGCAGAATTAGTTATGCACGGTCAAGATCTTATGCATTCTCCCCATCTTAAATGATGTACAGCCATGAATATCCTGTGAGTTCTGATGTCATTTCTGTCACATGGCTCACTGAAACTTGTGTATTATAATAAATAAAGTACCCCCAGTTGCAAAATATATTAGAGGATATTAGAAGTTACCTCGGAGTTCCATGACCTGGCCTTCGGCATCGTGTTTTTATATGGTCATGAAACTCCTCAGTAACTTATAATATCCTTATCATTTACAACAGGGGGTACTTTATTCACTATATAATGCTGTCTGTACTGAGAGTTGCCAATTTGAGTTTTTCCTGGCTTGACCACATTGGGACTTGTGTGCACAAAGCCACGTTACAGCCTCCTGAGGGGTAGTGAAAAAGAGGTCTTTGTCTTCTACCATAATGCGTAACTTAGCAGGGTACAACATGGCATATGAAATATTTATTTCCCTTAGTGCCTTTTTTATATCCATAAATTTCACTCGTTGATTTTGTACCTCCTGCGAGTAGTCTGGATATATGGCTATATTTGTATTCTCAAACGGTAGTTGCCCTTTGTTCCGTGCCATCAATAGTACTTTATCCCTGTCTCTGGCGTTAAAGCTTTCTGGCAATTAAAGGCTGGGCAGGTGTGCCTGGTGGTGGTGGGCACATAGGGACTCGGTTTGCTCTTTCAATTGAAAATGTGGGTGTAAATGCGTCTTTACAAAACATATTCAGAAGCCATTGTTGTATGAATATTTCAGGAGACTCACGCTCTGAGCATTCCAGAAAACCCAGCAGTCTGATACTATTTTGCCGCAGGTGATTTTCTTGGTCACCAGCTTTATTTTGCCAAGTTTGTACTGCCATTTGGATGTCATGCATCTGCACTGAGAGTGGCCTGCTCGCATCCTCCAGTTCACTCACACGTTTTTCCATAGCCGCAGCCCTCTAACACATCTTTTGCATATCATTCCGGATAATAGAAAACTCCACCTTTACCTCATCTACCTTTGAAGTTATGAGTACGGTATCCTGTACATTAGCTTTTCATGGTGTGCCTGCTCCCTTACTTCTCAACTAGGGGTTGTCCCTAGTGAAATTTTTTTGGCAGGCATGGATTTGCAGCAAAATTCTGCACTTCGCCATCTTAAATTTTTTTTTCTCAAAACTGCTTCAAAAATTTGCAGAAAACAATGGGTAGTCTGGACAGATTTCCTCATCACTAGTTGCCCTTTAGAGCCTAACACTTCTGAGGCCTTGTTGATCCCAGGCTCAATAGAACATCTACCCAGATAAACTGATGCAGGACAAAGAGAAAGGACCATCCCTTGCCAAACACTATATTAAAGTGTGGCAGTAAATGATCAAAAACCTATGGTTCAATTAAATATTTTAAATAAGTATAAGGGAATTAAAGCCATAGGGACTATTAACCCTCTGAGTCCATACTCAGACAACCCAGCCGGACCCATCGCCTCCTCTGCAGCCCGCACGCACGAGCACTCGGGCATGTGCACCTGTATATGAGCGCATGCACACGTGTACATGAGTGCGCGAATGCACGCTGAACAGCAGAATCACCACCGGCAGGATCACCCCGTCACCACTGGTATGCTCTCAGAGGCATGCAAACAAGTGAAACTAGCCAGACTGCAGACCGGACTGCGGTACGCAGCAGTGAAAGGTACGTAAGGTGCCTGGCACCCCCTAAGTTTTGGAGCCCTAGGCACGTGCCTACTGCAATATAAATACCACCACGTATGTATACAATGTAAACGTAAATATGCATAGAATAAACTTCCTGTGCATGTTGTTTCTTGCATTACTGGGCAATGAAATAAAATGCATATGTTTTTCTGAGTAAAGTAAGTGTTGTCTTCCCTTTGATAAATAGTCAGTGCATCTGTATCATATTTCTACACAGTACACCAAAAAAAATAATCATAAAGATAAAAATAAATGTGATTTTTAATTGTGGCTATTGTAGCCTACTCTGAGCCAGGTTCAAATTGTTTTGAACTTTTTTTTAAAAAATGCTTTAACTGCACAATGTTACTAAACTTACTAATGTTTTGTTGAGTAAGTATGGATCCTATACCTGTACAAACAACAATTCTAAATATGTATGTATGAATGTATAACTTTAGTTTGAGATGAATTACGCTATCCATAAGAGTAAAATATTTTTGTGGTAAATGTTAGTTTTTGTTTTCAATATTAATTTCACATATTAGCATACATTTTTACATGAAAAAATGCCATAATAAAAAAAGTCTTTATTTATTCTGTACAAAACACGCACATATATATATATATATATATATATATATATATATATATATATATATATATATATATATATATATATAATGCTCGTTATTGAGCAGTGTGAATTGCCCCAGTCATTCATCAAAGTTTCTCAGGGTGCATTTTACACAGCATTACATTTAATTAAAGTAACACTGACTGCAATGTAAATCTCATGAGAGTCTTTGGAAGGTGATCGAGAAAACTTTTTCAAACATCTAATTATTTACTGATTTATTTTGTACTTCAGTTCAAGAGAAGTGGTGAAATGAAACCAGTGTTTTTTTAAGGTGTTTATTTTACCTCACAAAAATGTCAGCTATGATATCTTAGTTGTACAGTATGAGCGTGAGAATAGTCCTCAAGATCTATTGCTATGGTTTTTTTATTGCTGCATTATAAAACTGGGCTATGTAAATATTAATATTGAATTATTAAATTAGATATTGTGAGCAAATTGATATTAATATTTTCAAATAAAATGAAAAGACACCCATTTTATCAGTTATCCTTCATCACCTTTTCTCTTTCCAAAAATAAATGAAAGGCCAGTAATGCCAGAAAATGAAAATATTTCATATGCATATAAATATAATGTACTGTAAACCCGCACTGGTACAAATGTTACATATAAATAGGCTGCTGTGTATCCAAGGGTGCAGCTATTCAAGTTGAGAACGGCAAAAAGACACATGCTTGCATAGCAGATAACAGTCATGCTGTGTTGAATACAATGTGTGCAGTCCATACACTGGAAGATAAACAGGAATCAAATGCTATTTATGACTCTCTACAGAACTTTACAATGAAAGTTTCTCTCATATAAAACAGTGCTGGATGTGAGGCTCCTTCAAACGTGAATGATGATACAGGGATGACAGAGAAATGAACCCGAGAAATACCATGTTATGGTGTCATAAATGCTTTTAAATTAATTACTTTATTAAATCGCAATCTTAAACATACCATACATATGCAAAATGGATATTGGTTGTTAACAATAATGTGATTTTCCAGTGAATTTTAGGACAATGCAGCATATGTTGTAACTCTATGGGTAATAAGGGCAAAACATTGCAAATGTTAAAGGGGTTGTTCACCCTTACATTAACTTTTGGCATGATACAGATCGATACAGATATTCTGAGACAATTTGCAAATGGTTTTAATTTTTTTTTTATTTGTGGTTTTTGTGTTATTTAACTTTTGTTCAGAAGCTCTCCAGTTCAGTATTTCAACAGCCATCTAGTTGCTAGGGTACAAATCGCCCTAGCAATTGATTTGAATGAGAGGCTGGAATATAAATAGAAGAGGGTTTGAATACAAAGATGAGTCATGAAAAGTAACAATAACAATAAAATTGTAGCCTTACAGAGCATTTTGTTTTTATATTTTAAGGATATTCTATAATATACTTCTTTTAGTCTGTTTTATATATTTGCATATGCATTTTTATCTTGTGTACACAAATATTATGAGAATAAAAGCTTTTTTTTAAACTTACTGATATGTATATTCTTTTCATAGTCCCACAGTTTGGTATCAATCATTTTATGGTTTCCAGGCAGTCCTTAGACTTCTGCAGGGTTTTAGAGCAGAATTAGAGCATGGCAACCACATAACCAAACACTGATCATCAGTTTCTAGTAGCTGCTATGCAACTTACATTTAGGGGCAGATTTATTACGTGGTGCATAAAACGGTGGGGTAATTCATCACATATCACCAGCCATTGCCATGTAAAAAACGGCGTAAAAATGGCATCATTTTTACATGCTTTTTTTTTTTAGCAACTTCCACTTGAACTTAATTACAAAGGTCTAAAGCAATGTAAAATAATGGCAGCTAAGCTGGCATTCACATGGCGTAAAATGAGACATACCTTGATCAATGTCACATATGTTTATCCCATGTCTTAATGTCACGGTCCTCACCCAACACCAGAACAAATGCCAAGCACCCTGGTCTCGGCTCGTGCTTCACCTGTAGTGTGACCGCCTTTGGCCTCGGGAGGAGCCCTCAGCTACTTGGATGCCACCAGGACTTAAGCGAGAGGTGCAAGGCTGGAGGTTCTGGATAGGCAGAGGGGCACGACTGTTAGCTAGAGTCTTTAGGCAGAAGGTCGCAGTACAAGACGTTAGGCAATAGAGTAGTCAGATCAGGCCGGGTCGGGGTAGGCAGAGAGTAAACGTAGTCAGTCAGGCAAGGGTCAAACCAGGAAGTCAATCAGAGGGGTTAAGCAGAAGAGGTAGTCGGTATTCAGGCAAGGGTCAGGATCCAGAGGTCAGAGTAGTCAAAAGCCAGGCAGGGAGTTACAACAGGAATCAAACAGGTTCAAATCAGAATAGCAAAAGCTCAGATAGCACCAGGAACAAACTCCTATAACGGGCAATGAGGGCAGTGTGCTGTGGCTTTAAATACGTTTGAATTTCACTCCAATGCGTGCTGACGCAATAACGCCAGCGTGAATGCGCCTGTAAATTATGCAGAGGCGTGCCGCGCACGCCCTAAGCTGACAGTGCGAAAGAGGACGCAACAGAAGAGGGAGCTCGTGGCGGGCATCCCCGCCGAGGGGGCGGCAGGCGTCCCTGCCGCCCCCCACTAGACCACCAGGGCAAGTACGTTTTATTACACTTAATCAGTCTTTACCTGCAGAGGTCAGAGAGGCAACCTAACTTGCCTGTAATGTGGTAGTTTGCACTCCTCATAGGGTGTTGAAAACTGTTGGGAAAATCTTACAATGACCTGGTGTACCATTGCTTTGAAAGGGTCGTTATTCTTTTTTTTTAATTTTATTACATACATAGATATTTTTTATAATTCACAAAATGGATGACATTACAAGTAGAACAAAGAATGCAGCAGTTTGATTGGTTACCATGGGTTACTGGCCATGGGCAAATTTGCCCAGTGTTGATAAATGACCCGTACTGAGTCTCAAAGTCTGAATCAAAACCAATGCTGTCAGACAAACTGTACCAGATTTATTTTAACAAAATGTGTATTGATTTTGTTTGTTATATGGTGTAATTTTGTGGCTCCCCCAGAAATGTACTACTTTCAACTATGTAAATTATTGTGAAATATTTTCTTTCGCCAATCATTAGTCCCTAATATTGAAGCATACTTTATCAAGTAGAATTCTGTAGTTACCTTTGTATTAACTGTATTAGTTTATAAAAAAAAAGTTCTTTACTTTGCTAATTAATTTAATCTGTATTTGTCTTGTGTGAAACAGTAAAACAACATTTACATTAGTTTTGGTAATGAAAACACAATTTAATGCTTAAGTCGACTTCCTAATCACACATACCTAGCAGGGGCGATCCTGGCCCCTCTGCCGCCTGAGGCAGCAGCAGTTGCTGCTACCCCCTCCACCGGAAATTCGCTCTTAAAGCACCAGGAGCAGCATTTTTGGTGCCCCTGGTACCTAGTAGGGCGCTGCCACCTGAGGCTACAGCCTCAACTCGCCTCATTGGCGAAGCACCCCTGACCTAGCATCACCACTAGAGAAAAAAAGAGAGATTTTTTTTCAGAATTAAGGTTTTTACACAGCAACCAGCAGTTACAAGAACATATTCCAACATCAATTGCATGGCATCATATTTATACTGTGTAAGTGCAATATTTCATATGACTTTGTTTTCACAGATTGTAGACACACAAATGCTTTTTTTATTCAATAGGAGATCATCCATAGGATCTGTTATAAGGTCCCCAGGTCCGGATTTGTGGCGAGGCCGCAAAGGCCCGAGCCTAGGGCAGCAAAACATTAGGGGTGGCATGCCGCCCAGACTCTTGCTGAGGAGCACTGAAGAGCTCACCAGTGCTCCAGAAAGTGCGCTCACGGGGAGGGGGTGCTAGGATCATGCAGCCGGGGTCTAGGACCATGTGGCCTAGGGGTGCCCGCACTCAAAATCCAGCCCTGAAAAAAAAATAATTAATTCCAAACTTTCAGGGACTTTGAGATGAACAATCCATCCATTTTAGCTTATGAAAAATTACGATCTCTTTAGAAACCTTCAAACAAGAGTGGTAATGTTGTTTTATGGCCTAAACTCACGAACATTGCTGAAGCACCTAATTGCTTTGATATACTAATTGCTATCATAGATTACATTCAGATGCAACCAACTGGTTTAATAAAGAAAACTCCCAATTAAAATGGATTTGAAACTGGTCTCATCATAGCATCAGAATGTATAGCTCTCCTAAATGATGTCTATGATACCCATTTTTTACATGTTGGCGGAAAATACTCCAGCTCTCTAACTGTAAAAGGAAGAAGTGTGGGAGCAAAAGACAGAACTCTGTCTTTTAATTGGCTCATGTGACCTAACGTATGGTTTCTTGGATTTGTTTGTGTGCACTGTGAATCATTATTATGAAAATGGTTAATTTACATGAAGCAGGGTTTCAAATTTGAGCTGTTTTATGTAATATATTTTTATAGGGACCTACATTGTTCGGAAGTGTCATTTTCCTTTAAATTGTCCCCTTATAGGGGATGTAATCAAAAATCATAATCCTTGTTATTTAGACCAAATAAAATAAATCTGCAATGTAAACTTATTACAAATGCTCTGCTGTTTTTTAATTAGAAACCTTGGTATTGTGTATGTTCTTTTGATAACAGCTCTGCTCACAGCTCCTGTAAACCTACACAGCCAATGGCCGTGCTTTTGTGAAAAAAGCAGGGGACTGCTCTGTATTTTTTGTATAAAACAAAAGTAGGCACTGATCTACAACAGGATCTCAGGCAAAGATAATGAAGTGAAACATGCCCCCTCCTCATTCTGCCACAGACTCCACTGTGTTTAACCCTATTTTAACTGCTTTAAAATCTGCTTTTATTAGAACAACATCTGTTATTTATATAAAAAAGGAGTACTTTTAGGGCTGTATATAAACATTGAGTTAAAATTTTTACTTTACATACCCTTAAAAGTATGGAATTCCAAATTAAGGAAAGCCCTCTTATCTGGAAAATCCTCAGGCCCACAGGTCCCAAGCATTCTTGATAAGAGGTCCTATACCTGTACCTTTACACAAAAATATGGTTATTGACTACTGATTACGTTTTAGACACTGAAAGTTACTTGGAGAGCCAATATAAGATTTTATTTTGGATTTGTATTCATGGGAGCAGCCTATGTCATGACAAATCTTTCCATCGGATGATAGGAGTCCAAATGTATTTTCTAATACTGGGTCTCCTATATTTATGAAATTATTTTTGCCTAGGCTATTTGATAGAATTTCCCTGTCACAAGAAATATGCAGGGACACTATATGCGTGGGGACTGCCTATCCATGGAATGTTTGTAGTCCAAAAACATTTTTTTAAGACCTTACAATGTCATATACTTAGCATATTTTAGTTTGAATCTCCTATATTGATGAATTAATTACTTTTTCAGTAAGAAGTTTTATTACATACACTGGGGACTTGCACAAACTATAAAATTCACCATTTTTCACTGGTGGAAGTGGTCACTAAATAATTTCTTGGTCCAAAAAGCTATATAAATTTAGTGCTAAGGCAAATTTATTTTTGCAAAAGGATAATCTTACTCATTGTACCCATTGTATCCAAATATACACGTGTTTTCAGATTGTTCACCATAAAAAATACTTTTTTCATATGCTTTCCATCTTTTAATTTTTACTGTTTTCCCAAAATGTTCCTGTCTCTAGTGTCTCTGTCTCGCAACTCCAGTGATCCAGGAGCATTCTGAACTGTTATAATTTGCTACATTTAGTTGATACAATTAGTTGATACATTTGTCAGCAGCATCTGTGGAATATTAGTAACTATTGTATCAATTCTAACAGTTGCCTTTAATGAAACTCGGGGATTCTGCTCAGCAGGGTCAAATGTATCAACTAAATGTATCAATTTAGAACAGTTAAAGGAGAACTGTCATGAGATATAGTGTTCTCTATCTTTAAAGTATTACACAGTAAAGTTAACAATAATAAAGAATACAGTGTTTTCTCAGAGTTAAACCAATACCATAATGAAACAATAGCTTTATCTCACCTCTGCATCCTCAACCAAGCTTTTGCTAATGCCATGCAGCCAAACTGAAAAGCAACATAGTCTGCGACAAGGTGTCATCATAATCAGCTCCCAGTATGTTCTTCCTTTCTGACAAAGTCCGCCTCCTGGCATGACTTCAGATCTGCATCCCCCTGGAGTAGCAAATCATGCTGATCCCCCCAACAAAGTTGATGTCATAAAGGCATGCCCTCTATCAGAAACCTGCCATTTGCAATGAATTATGGGGATTGTAGTTTAAATATGATATTCATTCCATTAGTATGTTTAACCCTCCCCTTCCACAGTTGCTTATAATGGGGATCAGAGAGGAAATATGCCAATGTCAAATATTTTCTCTGACACCAAAGTTGTGGCGTAATTCAGTCACAGAGTGTGCGCATAAATATTCACAATTTGCGATTTTCAACATATTTAAAATGTTATTATAGACATTTGCATTGTGAAAAAAATCTCGCAATTCTGTATGCACCACTCTTATTCAGCTTTATAAATATAACCATGCACAGGGCAAATATATTAACTTTGCAAACCAAAGTCTGCCTTGCGCAAAGTTTATAAATGACCCCTAGTATATTATGTATATAACTGTTATATATATGTGTATATATAAGTTATGTATTGTTCAAATATACTCCAGTAGCTTGTCTGAGGTTTGATCAGGTGAACAATGCAGTCTGGGTCTGAGGTATGAACAGTACAGAGTTTTACAGGTGTGAACAATACTGGGGGGAATTATAGACATGAACAATACTGGAGAAGATTAGAGGTGTGAACAATACCCCCCCCCCCTCTGACTAGGTGCAGCACTGCTGAAATGATCCTCTACAATCAGTTTAAAAAGTTATTTTCTGAGTCAACCAAACCAGAGGCACAAATGCAGCTCTTCAATAATACTTGCCTGTCTGCAAACAGAGAAGTGTTGCACACAGATATGATGTAACTAGAGGATGAGGGAGGGGAATTATGACTCAGGGAACATGGGCGGGCCTTAGTCAATGTTACTGAACTGAATGGGCACTTCTACTTTCAGATTCTGAAAATCTGGAGAGCTGTTAGAAATAAGTGATGATAATGTGTGTTTATAACACAAATTTGATGCAGTTCGGTATAGATTTTATTGTACTAATTATTGTTATATATCAGTGAGAAAAATTTTATGTTTTATAGTTCATGACAGTTCTCCTTTAAAGAGTTGCAGACCACTGCCCCTCCCAGAGCTGCTGTAGAAGGTGAAAATTAAATTTACACTTCAATATTATAAAAACAGTTGGAAAGAGAAAATAGAAAGTAATTGGGATAGTTGGTTTCAGATAATTTACCATAAATAATAATAATTTTCCAATTTCTTTCTATTTTCTATTTCCAACCATTTTGCTAATATTTTTTTATCTTGTCTTTCTGAAGCAGCTCTGGGAGGGGGTGTCAAATCTGTAACTGCTGTAAACTGATATATTAAGTTGATACATTTGTTATTTTTGTCCCTACTGACCAGAGTCCATGAGTTTCATTAAAGGCTGCTGTTAGAATTGATACAATAGTTGCTAACATTCCACAGAGGCGCCTGGGAAATGTGTCAATTAAAAGTAAATTCAGAATCTACACCTGGATTACTTAACTGGCAGATTAAAACACTAGAGGAACATTCAACATTAGACTTTAATTTTGAAAAAATAGTAAAAAAAAAAATGGAAAGTACA
The DNA here is from genome assembly GCF_017654675.1 of Xenopus laevis. Lineage (NCBI taxonomy): Eukaryota > Metazoa > Chordata > Amphibia > Anura > Pipidae > Xenopus > Xenopus laevis. Next base: position 75,994,287 of record NC_054372.1, on the reverse strand, counting down.
TGTAATTGAAAAAAAGTATTTTTTTCTGGTGAACAATATGAAACCAATTGAACTGAAAAAAAGTGTTTGGAATGTGAACAACTCCTTTAACAATTGATACATTGGCATTATATGGTTTTTAAAATTAATTAAAACAATCTCAATCTGGGTTTTATATTATGAATAGGATCTGACTCCAAAAACTATGGGGACCAAGTTTATACCATTGCAATTAGACAACGGGTCTACCAATCACATTTATCATGTCCATTTCAGAGATCCATTCTGATAGTTGAGGAGTATATATATATCCAATTATTTTATTAAAGCAATTAAGAAGATGTAAAGATATGTGTCAACCTATATTGCTGTAATTTATTAATTTGTAATCCTCAAATGCAGTGATCCCCAACCCGTGGCTCGTGAGCAACATGTTACACTATACTATACATTAATGGTAGTGTGTTGGGAGTTTCCTTAAATGAGAAGGATCTAGGGGTCTTTGTAGATAACACGTTGTCTAATTCTGGGCAGTGCCATTCTGTGGCTACTAAAGCAAATAAAGTTCTGTCTTGCATAAAAAAGGGCATTAACTCAAGGGATGAAAACATAATTATGCCTCTTTATAGGTCCCTGGTAAGGCCTCATCTGGAGTATGCAGTGCAGTTTTGGAATCCAGTCCTTACGAGGGATATAAATGAGCTGGAGAGTGTGCAGAGACGTGCAACTAAATTTTTTAGAGGGATGGAAGACTTAAATTATGAGAGTAGACTGTCAAGGCTGGGTTTGTTTTCTCTGGAAAAAAGGCGCTTGCGAGGGGACATGATTACACTTACAAGTACATTAGAGGACATTATAGACAAATAGCAGGGGACCTTTTTACCCATAAAGTGGATCACCGTACCAGAGGCCACCCCTTTAGACTAGAAGAAAATAACTTTCATTTGAAGCAACGTAGCGGGTTCTTCACAGTCAGGACAGTGAGGTTGTGGAATGCACTGCCGGGTGATGTTGTGATGGCTGATTCAGTTAATGCCTTTAAGAATGGCTTGGATGATTTTTTGGACAGACATAATATCAAAGGCTATTGTGATACTAAGCTCTATAGTTAGTATAGGTATGGGTATATAGAATTTAATTAAAAGTAGGGAGGGGGGTGTGTATGGATGCTGGGTTTTCATTTGGAGGGGTTGAACTTGATGGACTTTGTCTTTTTTCAACCCAATTTATCTATGTAACTATGTAACTATGTAACTATTTTGCTCACAAACCCCTTGGATTCAAGGCTTGAAGGTAAGTTTTAAATTGCATAAAAAACATGTGTTCCGCCACACACAGCCTTCTGTAGGTTGCTAATCTTTTTTATGCTTGTGTTTCCCTGAATCGTAATGGGCAAATCTGACTCAATTCTAGTGATTGCAAGGTGTTACATTATCAAAGCATAAAGCAGGACTGATAGAGGACAACCCTGCCTAGTACCACTTCATATTTCAAATAGTTCAGAACACACCTCTTTGAAGAGTTAAATGTGCCATTGTGATTGGATTAGTGGAAGAGTTTATATGTCGAGAACTTCCCACCCCAGTCAGTTGAACTGAAGAAGCTGCTCGGATGAGTAGTGAAACGTCTTCATTGATTACTCAGCAAGTCCAGTTGTTTAGATTTACCTATACTAGATATACCATGACCTGGATGAATGAAAATCTTCATAGTCATACATCCCATTCTTACATGCCATAAGTCCAAGGCCAATTGTCTCTTGCAGAAAAGTTTGACAAAATGCTCTTTCAAAAGCCAGTAGATAGGGTTAGTATTCCTTTAGGGTAAAGCAAATCTTTTAGTTAAAGTGTTCTTCTAGTTTTCTCTTTGTGGCATAAATCCCACCTGGTCGATACTGACAAGTTCACAAAGACAGGTTTTCCACCTTTCAGATAAATCTTAGAGTATACTTTTAGGCAAGTATTCAAAGGTTTATAGCTAGGGATCTTACTGTAGACTTGTATGGAAATTGTTAAACGCATTTAACTTATGTCTCTCTAGTTGAGGTTTAAAAAGCTCATAGCACTTAAACAAATAGGCATTAATAGCTGGGCTTTTCCATTGGGTGAGGTTTTAATTATAGACAAAAGTTCAGAAGAAGAAATACATTTTTCTAGTTGGGAGCTGATGTATTCTGTATACACTGTATATGTGTGTATATATATATATATATATATATATATATATATATATATATATATATATATATATACACATCACACAAACTGCACTCCAAGGACTTGTCAGGCGCAAAAACCAAATGCCTTTATTTCAACGTTTCGGCTCTAACACTCGAGCCGTCTTCAGGAAAGTGAAAAACTCTACAGCAGTGAATTCGTTTTTAAAGGTGAAAGAATGGTGCCAAATTCATACAGATGACGTCATCATCAGTGGGTGTCGACATTGTATATCGTGAGTTCATCATTGTGATATATTGTATAATCAGTGAATAAACTAATACAGATAGTGCATCAGTGACTATGTATTATTTCTTAGTGCCAATATTCCCCCAGCGTGGGTTAAAAAACAGCCATTGCTTGGTCTGGTTGTGTCTCCCGACTCTCATCAGGGTGCATATAAAAACATGTACCCCCAGGCGATTTAAGGTTTGGGCCGATCGTTCCCTTATAGTCCCCTTATTGGCAGAACGTAAAAGTGTGAATTACTGCTTCCCCTGTCCGCCTATTCACTTTCCGGTTCCCAGAGACACCAGCTCACCCGTAGCGTCTGACGTTAGCCCCACCCAAGTTGCCATGGTGAGCACCAACGCTTCCAACTGCGGGGAATTTGTTGACTCCACTTACCGCATTCAATAGCAGGTGTGCTTCTTAACCAGTTTGTGACCCTCTCTCAGCCTTCAATATCATCACTGCTTTATTCTCTCCCGGTATCTGGGTGTACACTGACTGTAAGATCGGTAACACCCATTCTGTCATTGGGAGTGCAGTGTATACCTCGCCACATTGGGTCCTGGTATTGTCCATTGTAATCTACTGGAGTCTCCCCTGAGCTTATTGGTTCTCATTTGGTACTAACCTCCATTTGCATGCCTTCGTGGGTCAGCCAGCGCACTGGTATGTTTTTCCACTGGGGGACTCATTTCCTTCTTGGCCCATCACCTTTCTCCCTGGAGTGTAATCATATCCTGAAAACATAATATCCATGATCAGAATAATTATCACTCCTTAAATGTTACACAATAACATTATTATGCTCTTATCTCCATAAACAGACTATCTTCTGGACCTGGCAACAATATTGCATTGTGTCTTTTCACATATTAGCTGAACTCCAAATCAAAAAACTTTGGTCCGATCGCTCAGTGCTATAGTTATCTAGTTGTTCCATGATCAAAGTCAATATTCCTAACTTCTATAGGGGAAAACTCTGTAAGGGAAGTTTTCTAATAAAAAGGTGACATTGGTAAAGTCTCATTCAATCCTTTGGGGGCCAGGGTATTGAGTTTGTAAATCCAGCTTGATTCTTTTTGTAATAATATTAGCCCTCTGTTACCCCCTCTCCGTGGTGCAGGTAGATGATCAATGATCATATGTCAAAACTGCGGTAGTGTGTGTCTCTGTGTGAGCCAATGTCTGGCTACTGGCTGGTCTTCCCTGTGGATAATGCACTCCTTATGGCACTTCTATGGTTATTCATTCGCTCCCTATAAGTTGTTGTAGCCTTTCCCACATAGTACAACCCACAGGGGCACCATGCCATATACACTACGTATTCACTTGTGCACGTGACTCTATGGTCAATTTTAAATTGTGTCCCCAAGCTGGGGTGTGTGAAGTAAGCACCTTGCAGCATTCCACTGCATGTCAAACAACCCACACATTTAAAAACACCCTTTCTTTAATGGTCTATCCAACCACGTTTGGCTCTTCTTCTGTGAGTCTGGAAGATGTTTCACTACTAAGATATCACTTAAGTTCTGTCCTCTCTTATAAGCCATAAGTGGTCTCTTTCTGGGAAAGGCAGGTTTTTATCCGCATTAATGATCTCCCATCTGTTGGCAAGTGATTTTTTTAAGTCCACACTGATATCCGTCCACTCTGTGGTAAAGATTCGGTCTGTTGAAACCTTCTTTTTAGTACTATTTGGAATTAACAAAGTCTCCTGTGTTGTCAGTTTGGCTCTGTGATCTATCATAGGACATCGTTAATTTAATGGGGGAGTCTAGACTATTTAATGCCTGGTGGAACTCCACCAGTTCACTCTCTGTCCCTTTCCATATTAGTATTAAGTCGTCAATATAGCGTTTGTACATATAAATTCTGTCTGCCCCCATCGGTAACAGCCAGCGTCTCTCAAAGTCCTCCATAAATAAGTTTGCAAACGATGGGGCCACATTTGACCCAGTGGCGGTCCCTGCCACTTGCAAAAAGAAATAGTCATTAAATGTAAAATAATTGTGAGAAAGAATTAAGTCCAGCAAAGTAATCAAAAACTCTGTTGGTGGTGTTCCAGAGTGTGTTTTCATGAGAGCCTCCCTACACACCTGTACACTCCTCTCATTTGGAATCACTGTGTACAGACCAGACACGTCCATTGTGGCTAAGATACAGTCAGTAGGAATCTCTAGGTCTTTCAGTATTAGCAACAAATGTTTGGTATCTTTTATATAGGAATCCATACTTTGTACTATCGGTTGCAGAAAATGGTCTATATACTTAGCAACTGGTTGGAACAGGGAATCTATCACTGAGATGATGGGTGCGACCCGGAGGCGCTGTCAAAGATTTATGTATTTTTGGTAACGTGTATAGAAAAGGAGTTTTAGGGAATTCTGTGGTTAGAAATTGTCTGGTATTTTCGTCAATCCACCCCGCTGTTAGGGCTATTCTTATCTCCGTATCTAACCGTATTTTATATTCACTAGTGGGGTTCCCTCTCAGTCTCTTATAGGTGTTAGCATCTAGGGATGTCGCGGACTGTTCGCCCGCGAACTAATTTGCGCGAACATCGACCGTTCGCGTCCGCCGAATGTTCGCGAACGTCGCGCGACGTTCGCCAATTTGGGTTCGCCTTAGCTGGCGCTTATTTTTGCCCTCTCACCCCAGAGCAGCAGATACATGGCAGCCAATCAGGAAGCTCTCCCTCCTGGACCACCCCCACACCCCCTGGACCACTCCCCTTCCATATATAAACTGAAGCCCTGCAGCGTTTTTTCATTCTGCCTGTGTGTGCTTGGAAGAGCTAGTGTAGGGAGAGAGCTGTTGAGTGATTTGAGGGACAGTTGATAGTAACTTTGCTGGCTAGTAATCTACTTGATACTGCTCTGTATTGTAGGGACAGAACTCTGCAGGGATTTGAGGGACATTTTAGGTTAGGTAGCTTTGCTGGCTAGTAATCTACCTTCTACTGCAGTGCTCTGTATGTAGCTGCTGTGGGCACTGCTTCTGATCTCATCTGCTGACTGCTGTAATAACCCAATAGTCCTTGTAAGGACTGCTTTTATTTTCTTTTTTGTTGTTTTTTACTTTGCTACTGTAAGAGCCCAGTGCTATTAGTCTAGCTGTGTTGGGGAGTGGGACTGGTGTGCTGCTCCTCCTAGTAGTTCACCACTACCAGCACCAACCAGAGTCAAAATTGTTACAAAGTATCTTATTTGCACCTGTTAGCTGTTCTGAGCTCTCTGCCAAAAGCTAATTAAGTTAGAAACTGTTTTTTTTCTGGCTGTTCAGTTCAGAGAAAAGAGGGACTTTCCAGTACAAAAGAGGGACAGGGGGTTGAGTGGTCAAAAGAGGGACAGTTGGGAGGTATGCAAGTGCCACCTAGCGGTGTGAGCTTTTTCACATTCTGTCTAAATAACAATAATAATTCCGTGTCCGTAAACATCACCTGAGTGATGTTTTTACAGCAGCAATAATATATTCCGTACCCACTACTGTATACGTTGCCCTTGCAGGCATTGTTTGCCCAGTCTTTAACCAAGTGCCACCTAGCTGTGTGAGCTTTTTCACATTCCGTGTCCAGAAACATCACCTGAGTGACGTAGTGTGATTTCTGCCCTTTACAGCACAAAACGCAGCGCTGTGTCAACAATGTATTTTTCAGATACATTTTTGCCCTCCCCCTCTGGCATGCCACTGTCCAGGTCGTTGCACCCTTTAAACAACTTTAAAATCATTTTTCTGGCCAGAAATGTCTTTTCTAGCTTTTAAAATTCGCCTTCCCATTGAAGTCTATGGGGTTCGCGACGTTCTCGAACCGTTCGCATTTCTGACGCAAGTTCGCGAATATGTTCGCGAACATTTTTTCCGCCGTTCGCTACATCCCTATTAGCATCAGATAATTGTCCTTAGTTACATAATTAAATTGGGTTGAAAAAAGACAAAGTCCATCAAGTTCAACCCCTCCAAATGAAAACCCAAATGAAAACCCAGCATCCTTGTATTTCCCCTATGTAGTAGGATTTTTCTAGCATCACTATAGCGCCCCCTTTATCTGCCTGCCTAATGATTATGTTTTTGTTAGCCTTCAAGGATTTAATTGCTTCCCTTTCAATTATAGTTAAGTTAGGGGAGGTGATCCTCTTCCTATCCCCCAGCCTAGATATATCGTTCCCCAGTAATTGGGTGAACGTAGAAATGGAGGGGGCTGTGTTCTGTGGATCAAAGGTACTTTTGGCCTTAAATATGATTGGTTCCCCTTGAGTTTTGTCCTTATAGTAATCCTTCAATTTCAGTTGATTTTTGAATCTATGTGTATCCTTCAGTGCTTCAAAGGGTTCAAAGTGGTTAGTTGGAATGAATTTTAGCCCCCGGTTTAGTAATCTTACTTCCCCCATGGTCAAAGTATGGTTGGACAGATTCACCACTATGTCTTGCTCCTCCCTCTCCGTGGGGGACTCTCTGTAATTTTTCTTCCCTCCCAGCCTGATGTTGTGTCTCCCCTTGCTTCTAGGGTAGTGTGGATGGGAGGGGTACTGCCTAAAAAAGGTTGTGTGAGATTAGTCTGATTGCCTGGATCCGAATCTGTTGAATCTCCTGAACTGTCGATCGTGGTCAGGTGTGAGGATTCGGGTCCACGTTCTGTTTGGCGCAGGCGCGGGCGCGTTAATGCGCGCCGGACGCCGGCGACGGGCGCGGGCGTGGGCGAAAATGCCTAAGACGGACGTGCTGACGTCAGTACTGCGACGCCGGCGAAAAGACGCCAGTTTGGCGCCAAACTAACAATATTTAAACCTGGTTCAGACTGAGATGCATTGCCTGGTTATTAGGTTGTTTAACTGAAACCCTAGCGTCTCTATACTTCTTGAATTCCTGTTATCGACCCTTGCCTGTACCCGGACTGTGATTTCCTGCTGCCTGTCTCGACTTCGGCCTGTCTCATCGTTTACGAATCTCGCTGCCTGCCTTCTGACCTCGGACCTCCTGACTACGACTTTGCCTAATCCCTTGTACTTCGCTTATCGTCTCACTGGCTACTCTCCACAACCCTGCTCCCTGTTCCACTCCAGGTGGGTCGCGGTTGTGTGAGGCGCTTGTGTGTTCACTATCCTCTGCTCCAGCTCCTTCTACGACTGGATTATACTGGTGAGTCTGACAGTATAACCAGGCCAAGATGGATCCAGCTGAAGGGGCTTCTCCATTTGCGGTTTTAACTCAACAGCTGTCTTCACTCACGCAAGCTGTTCGGGAGCTGCAAAGTGGCTATGCGCAGCTACAGGAGCATATCAGAACCCATCCGCCAGCTGTACTCCCTTCCACGGCTGCTGCAACTCCTCCTGCTCCAACAGAAGTCCAGGTTATTACCTCCGAAATATCCGAACCTAAATTGGCCTTTCCGGAGAAATTTGCTGGTGACCGAAAGGTGTTCCGGAATTTCAGGAGCAACTGTAAGCTACTGTTTTCGCTCAAACCCCACACATATCCCACTGAGCAAACCCGAGTTGGGGTTATTATTTCTTTTCTCACGGGAGAACCACAGACCTGGGCCTTTCGTCTCATGGATCGTCACAGTCCTGTACTGGCCACAGTGGATTCTTTCTTTGATGCAATGGCGGTTATTTTTGATGACCCACACAGAGCCACTACTGCCGAAGCCGCTCTGCGTGCTCTGAAGCAAGGGACCCGTCCAGCAGAAGATTACACGCTAGAATTCCGGCAATGGGTGGATGATACTGAATGGAATCCCGCAGCACTAAAGAACCAGTATCGTTTTGGACTTTCATCCGAATTAAAGAATGAGTTAGCTCGTACTGGCATCCCCGATAGGATCTCATTCTCCTGTCTATCCAATTGGACCAGAGGCTCAGGGAACGCCGAGAGGAAGAAAAGGCTGAGAAAGCAGGCCTTCCACCTTAGACTTGGATGTTACCATCTGCACCTCCTCCTATCCGAATGCCTTCTACATTTCCTCCAGCTGCTTCTCCACCCGTCTTCAGTGCAGCCCCAGAGCCTATGCAGATCGGAGCCATTAGGTCTGCATTAACACCAGAGGAGCGTATAAGACGTCGCAGACTTAACCTCTGCCTCTATTGTGGACAAGCAGGTCATTTGCTTCGGGGTTGTCCGATCCACCCAGCGGGTAAGAGGATGTTTGAAAAAGACTTTACCGGTTGCCATGTTCCTGTACCTCTCCTGACAGTCTCTTTATCTTTGCAGTGGGGAGACAGCCGGGTAGAACTTCAAGCAATTCTTGACTCTGGGGCAAGCGGGTGTTTCCTGGACAATAAAGTGGCACTACAGTTTCAGATACCGCTCCAGTCCAAAAAGAATCCCATAGCTCTTCGTGTGGAAGATGGTTCTCTGATTACTTCAGGCCCTGTGGTGCAAGAGACTGTCTCACTTTTTGTTTTGTTAAATAAAGGGCATGCTGAAGTCATGAACTTTGATGTAGTTTCTTCTCCTTTATTCCCTGTCATCCTGGGATTACCCTGGTTGCAGAAACACAACCCGTCCATCAACTGGGCTACTGGTGAAGTAAACTTTCTTTCAAATTTTTGTTTTTCCCAATGTATTCTTTCTTCAAATAGAGTCTGTTCTTTATCCCCTGCCTCTGAAATCCATGACCTTCTTCCTCAAGCTTATTGGGAATTTGCGGACGTCTTCAATAAAAGAGGGGCTGACAAGTTACCTCCTCATCGTATTTATGATTTACCTATTAACCTCCTTCCAGGGGCTCAGATTCCTTTTGGACGAGTTTATCCTTTATCTGAGTCTGAACTTTTAGAGCTCCGCTCTTATTTAGATGAGAATCTGGCTAAAGGATTCATTAGACAATCTTCTTCTCCAGCAGGAGCTGGGATTTTCTTCGTTGAGAAGAAGGATCGTTCGTTGAGGCCGTGTATTGACTACCGGGATTTGAACAAAATTACAGTCAAAAACCGTTACCCACTTCCTCTCATTCCGGAACTATTTCAACGTTTGGCGGAGGCTAAGATTTTTTCTAAGCTGGATCTTCGAGGTGCATACAATTTAGTCAGAATAAGAGAAGGCGATGAATGGAAGACGGCCTTTCGTACTCGTTACGGGCATTTTGAATACCTGGTCATGCCTTTTGGTCTCTGCAACGCCCCTGCTACGTTTCAACATTTTGTTAATGATGTATTCAGAGACTTCCTTGATATATTCGTCATCATATATTTGGATGATATCCTTATCTTTTCCAAATCATTGGAAGAACATAGATTACATCTAAAGAGGGTCCTGGCACGTCTGCGCACTCATCAGCTGTATGCTAAGATCGAGAAATGTGTCTTTGAACAAACATCTGTGGACTTTTTGGGTTTCTTCATTTCTCCCCAGGGAATCCAGATGGACTCCAGGAAGATCTCTGCAATTCTTGACTGGCCAATTCCGTCATCTAAAAAAGCGGTTCAACGTTTTATTGGTTTTGCAATCTTTTACAGAAAATTTATAAAGAATTTTTCTCAAGTCATTCTTCCAATTACTGAATTGACTCGCAATAATCAAAAGTTTTGTTGGTCACCACAGGCTCAGGGGGCTTTTGAGAAACTGAAGACACTCTTCACTTTGGGCCCAATTCTTCACTATCCAGACGTTTCCCTTCCTTTCACCTTAGAAGTTGACGCTTCAGAACTTGCAGTGGGTGCGGTATTGTCACAGAGAACTGGGATTCAAGAGGATCTTCATCCTGTTGCTTTTTTTTCCCGTAAGTTGGCCAAAAGCGAATGTAATTATGATGTTGCTGACCGCGAATTACTTGCTATCAAGCTAGCACTGGAGGAGTGGAGGTATCTCCTTGAGGGGTCTAAACATCCGATTCTCATCCTTACGGATCATAGGAATTTAGAGTATTTACGTTCGGCCAAGAGGTTGAGACCTAGACAAGCAAGGTGGGCTTTATTTTTTATGCGATTTAATTTTCATCTCACATACCGACCTGGATCAAAGAATGTTAAGGCGGATGCTTTATCACATATGTTCTCCCCTGAAGATGAGGTTCCTCTGGCTCCTGAGACGATTCTAAACTCTAATAATTTTCTCCTGCTCCAGTCTACTCTTGTAGATGGAATTAAAGATGCATCCATAAACATTTGTGAACCCTCATTAGTTCCTAAAGGGGGGTTTCTTCTTCATCAAGGCAAGATTTTTGTTCCGGAACAAATGCGTTTGGAGGTCCTCAAGAATATTCACGATTCCAAACTGGCGGGTCATCCAGGTGTCAAAAAGACTATTATTTTGGCTAAGAGATTATTTTGGTGGCCCGGGATGGCTAAAGACTGTTTTAAGTTTGTTTCATCATGTGAAGTTTGCACCAGATCCAAGGACTCTCATTCTAGGCCTATTGGTCTTCTTCAACCACTGCCAGTGCCTTCTCGTCCATGGGGATCAGTTTCTTTGGACTTTATATCTGATTTACCATTGTCCTGTGATTGTTCCGCCATTGTTGTTTTTGTTGACCGTTTAACTAAGATGGCTCATTTTAAGTCTTTACCAAAGCTTCCTTCTGCCTCTGAGACTGCTGATACCTTCATTAAGGAAATAGTAAGACTCCATGGTCTTCCAGATGAGGTGGTGTCAGATCGGGGACCGCAGTTCACGTCACAGTTTTGGAAGTCCTTGTGTGGAGCACTTAAGATTTCGGTGTCCCTTTCCTCTGCTTTTCATCCTCAGTCCAATGGTCAGACCGAGCGAACCAACCAGACCCTCGAGCAATATTTGAGATGTTATTCTTCGTACCTCCAAGATGACTTGGTGAATCTTCTTCCTCTTGCGGAGTTCGCTTATACTAATGCTCATCATTCCTCCATCAGACAGTCCCCTTTCTTCGCAAACTATGGTCTTCATCCAGTAACTTTTCCCTCTGCCATTGTTTCTGATATTTTAGTTCCTGCAGTCAAGGACCGATTAACTTTTTTGTCCAATAATTTTCAGAAACTCCAAGAGAACATGAAGAAGGCTCAACAAAACTTTAAAACTTATGCTGATCGGGGACGGAGAGGTGACCCAGAGTTCAAGGTGGGTGACTTGGTTTGGTTGTCAACTGTTAACCTCAAGCTTTCTTGTCCCAGTAGGAAGTTGGGTCAATGTTTCTTGGGTCCTTTTCCTATAATTCGTCAAATTAATCCTGTGGCTTTCCAGCTTAAACTTCCGGCATCCTGGCACATTCATCCAGTGTTTCATACTGCACTTTTGAAACCGGCCTCAACGTTTCGATTTCCTGGGCGTACGGCTCCTCCTCCGCTTCCTGTCGTGGTTGATGGTCAAGAAGAATTTGAGGTTGAAGAGATCTTGGATTCCAGGTTGAGAGGCAAGCGTCTTCAGTACCTGGTAAGGTGGAAAGGTTATGGTCCGGAAGAGAATTCTTGGGAACCAGCGTCTAACATTCACGCTCCGGAGTTGTTGGAAAAGTTCCATGGAACTTACCCTGGTAAGCCATCTGGTTGTCGCGTCCTGAGGCCGCTCCTTGATGGGGGGCAATGTGAGGATTCCGGTCCGCGTTCTGTTCGGCGCGGGCGCGTTAATGCGCGCCGGCGCGTGACGCTGGACGCCGGCGACGGGCGCGGGCGCGAAGGTGCCGGCGGCGGTCGCTGGCGCAAGGACGCGGGCGAAAACGCCTAAGACGGACGTGCTGACATCAGTACTGCAACGCCGGCGAAAAGACGCCAGTTTGGCGCCAAACTAACAATATTTAAACCTGGTTCAGACTGAGATGCATTGCCTGGTTATTAGGTTGTTTAACTGAAACCCTAGCGTCTCTATACTTCTTGAATTCCTGTTATCGACCCTTGCCTGTACCTGGACTGTGATTTCCTGCTGCCTGTCTCGACTTCGGCCTGTCTCATCGTTTACGAATCTCGCTGCCTGCCTTCTGACCTCGGACCTCCTGACTACGACTTTGCCTAATCCCTTGTACTTCGCTTATCGTCTCACTGGCTACTCTCCACAACCCTGCTCCCTGTTCCACTCCAGGTGGGTCGCGGTTGTGTGAGGCGCTTGTGGGTTCACTATCCTCTGCTCCAGCTCCTTCTACGACTGGATTATACTGGTGAGTCTGACATCAGGGAACGAGGTATATATCTATGGGTCACTCTCTTCGTTCTGTTGTCAGGGAGGCCTAAAAGCCACCTATACACCTTTTTCTGCTTATAGTCTTCTTTCACTGTCACTAGTTTTCTCTCCTTGAATGTAATTAGTTCTTGCCTATACTTTTTAATGTTTGTTTCTAGGTTCTTAACCCAGTCTATAGTCTTATCCTGCGTCAGTTGTGTCAAAGTCCGTAATGTCTCCCTGGGTTTGTTTTAATTCTTTCCCTGCATGTTCAACCACTAGCAATAATAAGTCTGAGGAACATTTGTTGAGAATTTTGCACCATTTGCTGCAAAATTCTGGATTGGACCGGCCCAGAGTTGAAACATTTCTAATCCTAAAACCTCTAGGTATAATCTTATTCCTATGATAGTTTGACAAATACGTGCCATGTAGTAGTAAGTCAATCTCCCTTTTTTTTAAACTTAACAAATTATGGTAAAGGTCCCGAGGGGTCCTACCAGACGTAGATGTAGCTGGAAGTTCCGCAAATAGAATCCTTTCGGCGCCCTCTGTTCTGAAGGTGTGCTCCCCTTGTAAGAAACCTACCCTGGTGGTCTAGTGGGCAGCGGGGTCCACGCCGTGTCCTTGGCATGGACGCCCGCTGCGCCGCCCCTGTTTTCTTCACGCCGGGGCTGGTCACTTAGGGCGCGTGCGTGCGCCTCGATGGCTCTTAAAGGCGCAGGCGCGCTGGCGTGGTGACGTCAGCGTGCAATTGGCGCCAAATTCAAAAGTTTAAATAGCCCATTTTCATTACTGGACCTTGCCCGTTATAGGATTTGTTCCTGGTGCTATTAGCTTTGCTATTTTGCTTGATTATTGTTCCTGATTACCTGTTTTGACCCCTGCCTGGCTTTTGACGATTCTACGCTCTGTATCCTGACTCCTTGCCTGTTATCCGACTCTGATCTTGCTTAACCCTTTGATTGACTACCTGGTTTGACCCTTGCCTGCCTGACTACGTTTGTTCTCTGCCTTCCCGGACCCGGCCTGATCTAACTACTCTCTTGCTGAACGCCTTGTACTTCGACCTTCCGTCCAAAGACTTTGCTCTACAGTCGTGACCCTCTGCCTATCCAGAACCCTCTCCTTGCACCTCTCGTTTAAGTCCAGGTGGCATCCAAGTAAGCCGAGGGCTCCTCCCGAGGCCCAAAGGCGGTCACAGTACTGGTGAAGCACGAGCCGAGACCAGGGTGCCTGGTGTTTGTTCTGGTGTTGGGTGCCGACCGTGACATTATAACAGGCCCGATGGATGAAGAAGGTCTAGTCGCTGCTGCCGAGTCTCCCTCCACTACTGAACTGCTTCTCTCTACTCTGTTGCAGCGTTTGGAGAGTCAGGCGCAGAGACAAGAACACCTGTTGCAAGGCTTCCGTGACCTGTCGAGTAGAGTGGATGCCACTGAACAGTTGCTAGTGAGTCCTTCTGCAGTGTCGGGTAAAATCCATGAGCCTAAGATCTCCTTCCCCGACAAATTCAGTGGGGACAGGACCAAATTTTATGTCTTTCAGGAGGCATGTAAATTGTATTTAAGTTTTTTCCCACACTCCTTTTCTTCTGGAGAGGATAAAGTGAGGTTTATTATGACCTTATTACAGGGCGACCCACAAATATGGGCGCTAAGGTTATCCCCCTCTGACCCTGCCCGCCTTTCCCTTGAAGCTTTCTTTAATTCTATGGCAATCCTTTACGATGACCCGGATCGTGCCTTCTCTGCCGATGCCGCGATTCGTAAACTTCGCCAGGGAAAGAGGGTTGTAGAAGAGTATTGTACGGAGTTTCGCCGGTGGTCAGTTGAGACCGGTTGGAATGATGCGGCTCTTCGCAGCCAATTCCGTTTAGGGCTTTCTGTGTCTGTAAGAGACAGCTTGGTAAACTAACCCCTATCAGTTACCTTGGATGATCTAATGACTTTAGCCATCCAAGTTGATAGAAGACAAAGGGAGAATAGGGGGGAAAGGGTACTTATTCTCTTCCCGAGGAATTTAGTGTAAAAACTCCTTACCCCTCTGTGTCTCTGCCTCAGGAGGAACCCATGCAATTGGGTACTATTCATTTAACTCCTGAGGAAAAGGCTCGCAGGCGGTCTCTGGGTCTGTGTATCTATTGTGGGGGGGTGGGTCATTTCCTTAACCTGTGTCCTAAGAGGCCGGGAAGCTTCAAAAACCTAGATGAAGGTAGAGAGCTCCATTTGGGTCAAGAAGTTTCCTCTCCCCAAATTTCCTCCAGGATTGTGGTTCCTGTTAATTTAATTTGGCCTTCAGGTTCTGTTAAGGTTTCCGCTTTGGTGGATTCTGGGGCAGCGGGGAATTTCTTAAATGCTGACTTTGCAAAGAAGTTTAATATTCCCTTAACACCCCTCGTTCCTCCTGTAAGGATTCTGGCCATTGATAAAAACCCTTTGAAGTCTCGGCTGGTAACCAGGAAATTTGTGGCTTTGACTATGTGCATTGACAACTCGCACTCAGAGGAGTTATCCTTCCATGTTATCGAGGGTTCTCTATCTTCTCCTCTAATTCTAGGGTTACCATGGCTGCAGGCACACAACCCCCACATTGATTGGGTAACTGGGGAGGTTATTCAGTGGGGTTCTGGGTGTAGGGATTCCTGTTTAGTTTCCACTCTTGGGGTGGCAGCTGCTTCCCTCACAAAACTCCCTTCTGCTGAACTTTGTTCTAAGTCCTGTTCTGGGGTACATAGTTCCCTTTTGACTAACCCTGTCGCTCTGAAAAAGACAGCTGTTAAGTCCCATGGGGAGGTACCTAAATATCGGGTTGGGGATTTGGTTTGGGTTTCCACAGGGAATATCAAACTTAAAATACCATCTTTTAAGCGGGGGCCCAGGTTTATTGGTCCATACCCCATAGTGAAGATTGTAGACCCAACCTCAGTACGTCTTGAATTGCCTGATATATTTTTGTTATCTAATTTATTTCATGTTTCTATTTTGAAACCAGCCTTACAGGTCCCTCAGCAATCCTGCCCTTCCCCAGTATTGGCTAAAACTCTGGCCAAATCAGATGTCAAGGGTAACCATCTTAGGAGACAGTCCCATCCCTGGTCTCCTGGTAAGGTTGAGGGTCCAGTGGCCCCTCTTAAAGGGGGGGTAATGTAAGAAACCTACCCTGGTGGTCTAGTGGGCAGCGGGGTCCACGCCATGTCCTTGGCGTGGACGCCCGCTGCGCCGCCCCTGTTTTCTTCACGCCGGCGCTGGTCACTTAGGGCGCGTGCGTGCGCCTCGACGGCTCTTAAAGGCGCAGGCGCGCTGGCGTGGTGACGTCAGCGTGCAATTGGCGCCAAATTCAAAAGTTTAAATAGCCCATTTTCATTACTGGACCTTGCCCGTTATAGGATTTGTTCCTGGTGCTATTAGCTTTGCTATTTTGCTTGATTATTGTTCCTGATTACCTGTTTTGACCCCTGCCTGGCTTTTGACGATTCTACGCTCTGTATCCTGACTCCTTGCCTGTTATCCGACTTTGATTGACTACCTGGTTTGACCCTTGCCTGCCTGACTACGTTTGTTCTCTGCCTGCCCCGACCCGGCCTGATCTAACTACTCTCTTGCTGAACGCCTTGTACTTCGACCTTCCGTCCAAAGACTTTGCTCTACAGTCGTGCCCCTCTGCCTATCCAGAACCCTCTCCTTGCACCTCTCGTTTAAGTCCAGGTGGCATCCAAGTAAGCCGAGGGCTCCTCCCGAGGCCCAAAGGCGGTCACACTACTGGTGAAGCACGAGCCGAGACCAGGGTGCCTGGTGTTTGTTCTGGTGTTGGGTGCCGACCGTGACACCCCTGTAGTATCGACTTCAAAGTTACTTTGTAGGTCTTCCATTGTAGTTAGGTACGTTTCTTCTGATCATGGGTTACTGAGTGTAGAGTTTTCCTGCAAACAAGTGTTTTTAAAGATCAACAAAATGAATGTGGTGGTGCAACCATCCAAGGAGCCCCCACCTAGGTGGGAGTTCCCAACATATAGAGCAATCCTAGTCTGGTGCACCAAAAATCATCCGCCTGGGTGCTGATAAAAATATCACTATATTCACATCACACAAACCGCACTCCAAGGACTTGTCAGGTGCAAAAACCAAATGCCTTTATTTCAACGTTTCGGCTCTAACACTCGAGCCGTCTTCAGGAAAGTGAAAAACTCTACAGCAGTGAATCCGTTTTTAAAGGTGAAAGAATGGTGTCAAATTCATACAGATGATGTCATCATCAGTGGGTGTCGACATTGTATATCGTGAGTTCATCATTGTGATATATTGTATAATCAGTGAATCAACTAATACAGATCATTGACTGTGTATTATTTCTTAGTGCCAAGTGGCCATAGGGCAAACCCTAATTTAAATGCTTTGGAATGTACTGCATTACAGAATTTAAAATCTAGGATGGATATCACTATTTAGCCATCAGATAAGGGTGGAGCAATTGTGATACTTTACACAGAATACTATGAATCAGAGATAATGGGACAATTGTCTGATAATGTTTACTTACAATTAGGCTATGATCCGGTGTTTAGGATTAAACATAAGATCTGGGGCTTTTTGTCTGATATGGCTATGCAAGGGGTTATCTCTAGAGCTACGTGATTTCTTATATGTGGAAAAACCTATTACCCCTATCCTATATACGTAGCCCAAAATTCACAAGGACCCTGTCCAGCCACCTGGGAGGCCAATGGTAGGGGCATTGGTTCAGTGTTTTACCCTGTGGCCTCCATGCTGGACAGGGTCCTTGCGCCATTAGTGCAACAAGAAACATCCTATATTAGGGACAGTAATAATTTTTTGGAGAAACTGAATGCAGTTCAGATTGATGATCGGGACAGTATTGTGTTGGGGACATTGGATGTTACCTCATTATACACATCCATACCACATAAGGATGGAATCGAAGCTAGTGCCAAACTATTGAGGGCAAACGACCTGTATGAAAAAATTGAAATCAACTTTTTTTTAAACTTTTGGAGATTATGTTAGTGGAGAACTATTTTAGGTTCAAGAATGATTTTTACTTGCAGTTACAGGGGACTGGGTTCTAACATCGCCTCTTCATGTGCCAACTCCTTTATGCTCATGCAAGAGGAGGAACACATATATCATCATGTGGCGTTCACTGACCACTGTGTGTTGTGGTGGCACTACATTGATGATGTGTTCATTTTATGGAGGGGTGGCATTGATTCCTTATATCGTTTCCAACAAGACCTAAATGACATGCACCCAAATATTACCTATACACTACACATGGATGTTGAATCTTTACAATTTTTGGATGTATTTATTATTATTATTATTTATTAACATGTATTTATATAGCGCCAACTTATTGCGTAGCACTGTAAAGTAAATGTGATTATACAACTAAATCACATGAATTATATACTGTGGTAGAGTGACCAAAACAATGTGGGAAAATGTGTGTTTTACCTTTAAGTTCTCCTTAGTGGGAGAGGTAGGCACCAGGAAGTGTGTTCATAAAGAGAGAATAGGTTCTCTCATTAAAGGTTTTGGCAGCCAGATTCTGGAAAGAACAGGCAAGCCAGGTACTCCGATCCAGAAGTCCAGCTCATGGATTAGAGCTCACCTTTCACAGGAAGGCTGTCCTGTGGAAAGGTATTTAGGTCTAGTGAGGCTGTTAGGAAACTCTCTCAGAGCAGGACACAGAGCAGGAAGGACACCTGCCTGTGTAAGGAACTCCCAGAGGGGCTGGGGGTGCCATTTGCTACTGCAGGGTGCAGAGAGAGGAGACCAAGTGACAGAGGGTCTGTCTGTCTGTCTGACTGAGGAAAGCCAGGAGGCTGAGCAATCCCCCAGAAGATTCGTGAGTACAGGGGTGACCCCTACTTATGTGTTTGCTTACTGGTAGTCCACAAGGGGCCCAGTTTAGTAAGGGAACCCTTCAGGTGTGAAGGTAGCGCCCAGTGGGCAGGATTTATTTTTATTATTTGTTTTGTATCCTGAAATGGTCACCCCTGTGTGTAAATAAACTGCCTTAAAGAGAAGAGAAATGTCTGTCGTGGATCCCGCAGCTTACAATACATAGAACATATGGAGTTACATACATCACAATCAATACCGGTACAAAAGGTGAGGAAGGCCCTATGCAGAAAGAGCTTACACTCTAAAGGGAAGGGAGTAATACACAAGGTGTGGGAGTGGGCAAGATCGAATTAAGTGGGTGAGAAATGTGGTACTCTATGTGGTGTTGCATTTGGTAGTTAAGCAGAGTGAGGGTAGGCTTCTCGAAAGAATTGCGTTTTAAGAGATTTCTTGAAAGCAGAAAGTTTGGGACATTAATTTGAATTTGATTCTGAAAGGTAGCGGAAGCCAGTGCAGGGATTGACAGAATGGTGTGGCAGAGGAGGAGTGGTTTCTGAGGTGTATGAGCCTCGCATCAGTGTTTATTATGGACTGGAGAGGTGACAGGCTCTGGAGGGGAGGCCAAAAGACAGTTACAGTAGTCTAGACGGGATATGACGAGAGAGTGAATAAGAATTTTGGCAGCATCTTGGGTGATAAATGATCGTATTTTGGATATGTTCCTTAGGTGGAAGTGACATGATTTAATAAGTGACTGGATATGAGGAGTGAATGACAGGGCAGAATGTAGGATAACCCCAAGGTACCGGGCCTGGGAAGAGGGGGTGATAGCGGAATTGTTAGCTATGATGAATACTTCCGGGATGTTACTGGTGATAGTTGGAGGAAAGAGAACCATTTCAGTTTTAGAGAGGTTTAATTTAAGGTAGAGATAGCAGACAGGCAGGAGGAGATGCAAGTTAGGAGTTCTGGGTTGAGATCAGGAGATGAGAGAAAGATCTGAGTATCATCAGCATAGAGGTGGTAGTGGAAACCATACGAGTTGATTAATTTGCTGAGGGAGGAAGTATAAAGGGTCGAATTGTAAGGGTCCCAGGACAGAGCCTTGAGGAACCCCAACAGAATGAGGTAGGGGAGAAGACGCTACTCCATTGTAGGAGACACTGAAGGAACAATTGGTGATGTAAGAAGAGAACCAGGACAAGGCTGTGTCACAAAGGCCAAGCGAATGGAGGGACTGGAGGAGGAGAGGGTGATCTACAGTGTCAAATGCAGCTGAGAGATCAAGCAGTAGTAGTAGTGAGAAATGATTGTTGGCTTTAGCGGTTAAAAGGTCATTTGTTAGTCTGGTCAGGGCAGTTTCAGTGGAGAGTTGTGGCTTAAAACCAGATTGTAGGGGGTCCAGCAGGTTATTGTCAGAGAGGAATGAGGTTAGTCGGTTGTAGACTAGGTACTCAAGTAGTTTAGAGATGAAAGGTAGCAGAGAGATAGGTCGGAGGTTGTCAAGATTGGAGGGATCAAGAGAGGGTTTTTTTCGGAATGGGGGTGACAAGAGCATGTTTTAGTTGAGAAGGAAACAGTCCAGTTGAGAGCGAGAGATTAAACAGGTGAGTTAAGGCTTTGATTAGACAAGGATTGGTACTGCGGAAAAGTTTTGAGGGAATTGGGTCAAGCGGGCAGGTGGTAAGGTGAGAAGAGGCCCAAAGCTTTGAGACTTCCTCATCAGGTACAGGGGTGAAGGAGCACAGGAGAGACTGGGGAGTGTGGAGGGAGGGTGGTGGAAGTCTAGGGGGGTTGAGTAGTGTAATGTCCCTTCTGTCAATTTTGTTTTTGAAGTGCTGAGCAATATCTTGAGCAGAGACAGATGTGCACGGAGGGGGTGGAGAAGAGGAAAGTAGAGTGTTAAAGGTGGAGAAAAGTTGTGCTGGTTTTTTAGAAAGTGAGTTAATGAGTGAAGTAAAGTATGTTTGTTTGGCTTGGAAGAGGCTGGTGTTATAGGAGTGCAGGGCAGATTTGTAGCTTCAAAAGTCTGATTCTGAGCGGGATTTGCGCCAGTGATGCTCAAGTGCACGTGAGTGTCTTTGGAGAGCTTTTGTATGAGCAGTATGCCAAGGTTGATGTGGTTTGGTCTAGCACGTTTAGTTTTTGTGGGAACAAGCTCATTAAGGGCAGTGGTGAGAGTACTATAGTAGACAGAGGTAGCCACATTAGGACAAGCGATGGCTGAGATATTAGAGTGAAGAGAGTCAAAGGAAGAAGAGAGATGTGACACGTCTACAGCTTGCAAGTCCCGGTAAGTACATGTTTGGGGAATAGCAGGGGGTGAGAAGGGAGTTAGTGAGATTTGAAATGTAAGCATATTGTGATCAGAGAGGGGAAATGGTGAGGTTGTAAAATTGGTGGTTGAACAGAGTCTGGTAAATATGAGATCCAGAGCATTACCATTGGAGTGAGAGGGGGAGTCTGAGCACAAAGATAAGCCTAGGGAGGAGGTTAGTGAATGAAGTTTAGAGACAGCAGGGTTTTTACTGTTTTTAACGGGTATATTAAAGTCACCCAGGCCCGGATTTGTGGAAAGGCCACCTAGGCCCAGGCCTAGGGCGGCATGATTTTAGGGGGGCGGCATGCTGCTCAACCACACCCACATTGGTTCAAAAACACTGTGGATGCGCTGGAGATGCAATAATTTTTTTAATTTCCCCTGCGCCAATCCCCATTGCTCCTGTCCCCCTGGAGGGGACAGGGGCAACGAACGGCAGTGGGCCTAGGGGTGCCCACTATGTAAATCCGGCCCTGAAGTCACCTAATATGATGGATGGGATGTTAGATGAAAGAAAGTAATGAAGTCAGGCAGCAAATTGTGCAGTTGGTCCTGGTGGTCGATATATGACAGCAATGCAGAGTGAAACAGGAGAAAAGAGCCTTATGCAGTGAGCCTCAAATGAGGAGAATGATAGGGAAGGAACAGGTGGAAGAACTTTAAAAGTACAGCGGGGAGAGAGAAGCAAACCTACCCCACCTCCAGGTCTGTAACCAGACCTGGGAGTATGAGTAAGGTGTAGACCCCCATAGGACAGGGCAGCAGGTGAGGCAGTGTCGGTAGGAGAAAACAAGGTTTCAGTAAGTGCGAGTAGGTTAAAGGAATTTGCAGTGAAATGGTTTTGTATAACGGTGAGTTTGTTGCAAACAGATCTGGCATTCCAGAGAGCACAGGAAAGATGTACTGGGTTTTTGGGTATAGGAATAAGCGTTCTGTACTGTTGGAATTTGCACCGAAGAGAAGGAGCTTGTGGCCGTGATATAACTGGGATGGGGTAAGGGCCAGGGTTTGAAGAAATGTCCCAAGCTGCCAGCAATAGAAAGGAAAGATAGACTAAGTGAGAGTGGGATTTGTAAGTTCTTAGCAGTGGCGTAACTAGATGTTACTGGGCCCCACAGCAAAAAATTTTAGGGCCCCAAACACATCCAGATGTTGTCCTGTTTTACCAAAATGTATTGAAATTTCATATGAATTTGAGCTTCATGGGGCCCCCTATACCTCCTGGGCCCCCTGCAGCTGCAGGGTCTGCTTCCTCTGTAGTTACGCCCCTGGTTCTTAGTTTGTATGAAAAAGAGTAGTTGTGGAATAGCTAAACAGAGTACTTTATAAACAATGTGTGGAGAGGGAAGGAGTGGAGAGTAGAGAGGCTGAGATTTGTATAGAACTGGCACTTGATGGGGGAGGTAGTGAAAAAATGTTTTATGAAGCATGAGAATGAAAGGAGGAGAAATACAGGATAAAGCATGTTTGGAGTAAAAAGGAACAAACTGGCAGGTACAAACAAATCTGTGTTCTTCTTATTTTAGCTGGTTCAAAGTTGATAGAAGATAATCCGGTTCCTTTTGGTGTGAACAGATTTAACACGAAGTTATACTAAAAACCCACTCATAGGAATCAGTTGTTACACTATAAAAGTTACCATCCTAAACATATCAAAAATTCCATTCCTATTAGCCAGTTTTCACGGGTTGAAAGTGATGTTATATTCCATTAGTGAGATCCTGTTTCATACCTTAAAAGGGATGTACTAATTTGTATCCCATTGTAACTATTGAACCCATGTGCTTGAAAAAGGGAAAAGTCTGTGTACTTCGAAACACTGTACTGCTGGGATCAAGGATCTGCTTTTAATATATTTAATCACATCAATAACAGTGAGTGCTGTGTATATTTTTTTCATATATATATATATATATATATATATATATATATATATATATATATATATATATATATATATTGGGCAACCTTAATAGTGTATATATGTATTTCCTTTTATTTTGAATAGCACCAACAGATTTCCACTTTACAGAGATTATACATCAGTCCCTGCAGTAGAGAAGCATAACATCTAATCACATTCACACACACTGCGGTTCATTTATCAACACTGGGCAAATTTGCCCATGGGCAGTAACCAACCAATCAGATTGCTGCATTCATTGTTCAATTTGCAGTTGGCTTTAAAAAGCTAATCACTGATTGGTTGTTATAGGTAACTACCCATGAGCAAATTTGCCCAGTGTTGATAAATGAGCCCCACTGTAGTCAGTTTAGTTAGAAGACAACACACAGACAACAAACAAACTCACTGGAACTGAACTAAGAACCCCAGTGCTACCAAGCTAAAGTACTACGCACTGAGCTACATACCAAGTAGTATAAACAATGCCTTGTGTTTGTATCTTTATGGAAGGTATATAAATAAGTAAAGGTTTATTTATGGCGTAAGGCATTAGCTAGGAGCCATCCAGGTTTATTCTCAAACTTGTTGTCACGTTCGGCACCCTATATCCAGAACCCAAGCTAAGCTCCCTGGTCTCGGCTCTCACTTCTGCCTTTAACTGCCGCCTTTCAGCTTGGGAGGAGCCCTCAGCTGATCGGATGCCGCCAGGTCTTAATTGAGAGAGGAGCCAAACTAACGGTTCTGGACAAGCAAAGGGGAATGATCGTCTCACCAGGATACTGGAAAGAAGAACACCACCAGGAACAGGCAGACCAGACCAGCACAAGCAGAGAATTGTCAGACAGGCCAGATTCAGGGTTGGAGAGCGTAGAATAGTCAGTGGACAGTCAAATGGTCAGTATTAGAGAGTTCAGAATAGTCGCAAACAGGCAGGATCAGGATTGGAGAAGTTGGAGATATCAGGCAGGCAAAGGTCAGGATTGGAGAGACCAGGATAGTCAGACAAAGCAAGGGTCAATACAGAGAAGATCAAACAACCAGGATTCAATATACTAAAGCACTAGGAACAACTAATTGAACCTAACAATGGGCAGTATGCTGATACTTGAAATCCCCTTTTATACTGTTTGAATGTCGCGACAGGTGCGATGACGTCATCACGCCACCGCATAAACCAGGAAGCGCGCCATAGGGTCACAGAACACAGAGGAGAAAGGAGCAGCGCAGCGGGCGTCCACGCTAAAGGAGTGGCAGTGGACCCTGCTGCCCACTAGACCACCAGGGTGAGTCCTTACATTACCCCCCCTCTAGGAGGGGCCAATGGACCCTCAAGCTTACCAGGAGACCTGGGATGGGACTGTCTCCTAAGGTGGTCAACCCTGGCATCAGATTTAAGCAGACTTTTCACCAACACTGGAGGAGGACCTGATTGCTGGTGGACCTGTATGGCTGGTTTTAATACAGAAAATAAAGTGAATCCAGCACACGTATTTTGCTCAAGGGTTATCACCCAAGTTTAATGTCAAGCCAAACGGAATAGTATTCCGTTTGGCTTGACATTAAACTTGGGTGATAACCCTTGAGCAAAATACGTGTGCTGGATTCACTTTATTTTCTGTCCAATTGTGGAGGTGCCGTCCTCTGATGTTCCAAGCACCGTGAACGTAGATGAGAGGGACCAGGTGTGCAGCTGCATTTCGTTTTTTGGTGGTTTTAATACAGAAACATGAAACAGGTTAGATAATATAAATATTTCAGGTAACTCAAGACGGACAGAGGTTGGGTTCACAATTTCCACAATAGGGTATGGACCAATAAATCTGGGTCCCCGCTTAAGAAACGTGATTTTAAGATTGATATTCCCTGTGGATAACCAAACCAAGTCCCCAGCCTGAAATTTATCGGCTGCCCTTTTCTGAGTGGATGTAACTGCCGATAGGGAACTATCTACCCCAGAACGAGGCTTAGAGCAATGCTCAATAGAAGGGAGTTTCTCTAGGGAATTAACTGCCACCATTAGAGTCGAAGCCAGACATGAATCTTTGCACTTGGAACCCCACTGAATAACCTCCCCAGTTACCCAATCAATGTGGGGGTTGTGTACCTGTAGCCATGGTAACCCCAGAATTAACAGGGACGAGGAACCATCGAAAACGTGAAAAGCTAATTTTTCACAATGCATAGTGTTCACACACATGGATAATGCCTACCAGACCTGACCCCAGTGAGCTTTTATCAATAGCAGAAATCCTCATAGGAGGTGTAAGGGGAATAAGGGGAATATTATACCTTCCTGCGAAGGCAGCATCTAAAAAATTTCCCCCAGCTCCAGAATCCACCTAGGCCGTGACTTTATCTGAACCCCCAGGCCAGGACAAAACTACAGGTACTAAGTTTTTTGAGGCGAATTGGAGAGAGGAAATCTCACTACCCCCATGGAGCTTCCCTTTTCCACTTAGGTTTTGAGGATTTCCAGGCCTCTTGGGACAATTTTTAAGGAAATGCCCCTTATCCCCATCAATACATGCATAGACCCAGGGATCGCCTACGGGCCCTTTCCTCAGGGGACAAGCGTGTAACCCCCAATTGCATGGTTTCCCCCAGAGGGTTAGGAAACGAGGGAGTTGGTAATTCGTCATTACATAAAATAGGGAAATCTATATCCCTCTCAGCTCGTCTTTCTCTTTGCCTCCTATCAATTTGGATGGCTAACCTCATGAGGTCACCCAAAGTGGATGAAGGAGGGTAATTAACCAGGCTGTTTTTGACAGAGCTAGAAATACCCACCCGGAATTGACTACGAAGAGCTGTATCATTCCACCCTGTCTCAACTGACCAGCGGCGGAATTGTGTACAATACTCCTCAATAACCCTTTTCCCTTGACGGAATTTACAAATAGCGGAATTGGCAGAGCTAGCACGATAAGGGTCATCGTATAACATGGCCATGATAGCAAAAAATGCTTCTAGGGATAGACGGGCAGGGTCAGAGTGGGGTAATCTTAGTGCCCAGACTTGTGGGTCACCTTGTAGTAAGGTCAAAACGAACCTTACTTCATCCTCACCGGTAGGGAAGTTGTGAGGGAAAAAACTGAGGTATAACTTACATGCCTCTTGAAAAACCAAAAATGAACTCCTATTCCCACTAAACTTATCAGGGAAGGGAATTTTTGGGTCATGGGAAAAACCTCTATTACCCAGAGTAGATGACAGAGAAGACCCCCTCAGGAATCTCAGAAGAGGATTGCTGAGCTGCATCCAACCTCTTGGAGAGAGACAGCAGACCTTGAATAATATAATATTGTTTTCCCTCTTGTTCATCAAGGTGCTGGAGGAGGGTCGAGTACAGCAGTTCAGTGGTTTGCAGAATAGCGGGAGCTTCTTCCATTTTCTTCCGTCTCATGGACCCGTTGTACTGTCACGTTCGGCACCCTATATCCAGAATCCACGCTAAGCTCTCTGGTCTTGGCTCTCACTTCTGCATTTAACCGCCGCCTTTCACCTCGGGAGGAGCCCTCGGCTAATCGGATGCCGCCAGGTCTTAATTGAGAGAGGAGCCAAGCTAACGGTTCTGGACGAGCAAAGGGGCATGATCGTCTCACCAGGATACTGAAAGGAAGAATACCACCAGGAACAGGCAGACCGGACCAGCACAAGCAGAGAATCGTCAGACAGGCCAGATTCAGGGTTGGAGAGCATAGAATAGTCAGTGAACAGGCAAATGGTCAGGATTAGAGAGTTCAGAATAGTCGCAAACAGGCAGGATCAGGATTGGAGAAGTTGGAGAAATCAGGCAGGCAAAGGTCAGGATTGGAGAGATCAAGATAGTCAGGCAAAGCAAGGGGCAATACACAGAAGATCAAACAACCAGGATTCAATATACTAAAGCACCAGGAACAACTAATTGAACCTAACAATGGGCAGTATGCTGATACTTGAAATCCCCTTTTATACTGTTTGAATTTTGCGCCAGGCACGATGACGTCATCACGCCGGCACATAAACCAGGAAGCGTGCCAGCGCGCGCGCGCCATAGGGACACAGAACACAGAGGAGAAAGGAGCAGCGCAGGGGGCGTCCATGCCGCAGGAGCAGCGGTGGACCCCACTGCCCACTAGACCACCAGGGTGAGTCCTTACATTTGTAGAACAGACCTAATTTACTAGTTTCATTTTTTTTTTGTCCACATCTGATCCCTTGTAGTTGTTAAATCTTTAACCCTTGTGCCACAGAACGTACAAACTACGTTCTGTGGAAAAGTTTTTATAAATGCCACAGATCGTAGATTCTACGTTCTGCAGCAATAAATGGTTAGGGAACGGAGAAGCGGCTTGCTCCATTCCGTCTCGTTCCCCAGCCCCCAGGCAACGAGCAGGGGCGGGGAACAAGTGGCCCCTGAGGTGCAATCGCCCAGGGGCCCCAAAGGCAGCAGCAGGCTCAGCCCCCACTTACCAAATCAAGCAAGAAAACTGTGCCACGATGCTTGCAGCTCTCCTGGATGATCAGGACCCTGTCACTCCAGGTTAGAGCCCATCCACACAAACAAATACACACTTATTTTAGCAATGCACACTTACATTCACAATCTTTACCATTTGGATTTTCCTCCAGGCGCGTTCTCTCATAGACTGTAAATATAGAGCCATCCACAGTGGCCTAAATCAGTTAATTATCTTCAGTTTGCTCATCCTTGACTTTCATCATACTATTGCATGCATCTTTCAGGTGTGATTCTTTTGAGTCGCTGAATGAGCACACTCCTAGTGGAGAGGGATCCCTCATTTCCAATGCAGCGCTGTTTGTTTTAAATGTTTTTAACTAGTTCATGGCATGGTGGTAAATAAATATTGCCTTTTATCTTTATCTACAGAGTTAAGTTGTAATTTATCATTATTGTATTGGTGGACTAGATAATTGGAGGTGAAGTCCCTTTCTTCAAATAATTATATTCTCAATATAGATGTGGACATCCATTGGCTTAGTTCACCAATTATCTAGTCTGACTATATCCTGCTAAAACCATTTGAAATTTTCACTTACATTCACACTTACACACACACACACATACAATTTTGGGGGATCAGGGGGGTCACACATTCACGGTTGCACACGCACACACCACGCAATTGGCCAAATGTACACACACTTACACTATGTTGTGTCTTTTTTTTTTATTGCATTGTCTGTTTTTTTGCCTGAAAAAACTGTTGTATTGCCATTGCGAATAGCATATTCACTAACTGCACTACACAATACCTTTTGTATGTTATTTCGGTGATTATACTGTAATTTCTGTGATTTTTAGCCATTTTATTGCATGTTTTTGCATGTTTTATTACATTTTCAGCTTTGCGAAGGTGTTCGCTTATTTCTGTCCGTAAAATCTATTTGGCCATGTTAAAATATTCAAACTTTGATTCTGACTGCTGATTGCACTAGGCAGAAAAAAAGCATTGTTTTTTGTGGTTGTGTTGGATTTTAGTGATTTTATCATCATCATCATTTATTTATATAGCGCCGTCAAGATAAGCAGTGCTTTACTGCAGTTATAGCAAACAGGGAATAAATGGTGGATAACAAACAAGGATTACAGAGTACAATAGGGTTAGAAGGACCTAGAGAATAGAGTTTACAAACTAAAGGTTAGGGCACAATTGAGACATTAGGATTATATAAACACTTTGTTATTTTTGATACAACAATGATTAATTAAGGTACATCGAATAAGCCTCTTTAATACCATTTTGCTTTGTTCTTTGTTACTTCATTTTGCCTATGGAATGTTGTCTGCTTTATATCCATTTGAGGGTCTCTGTGTGCGAAATAGTTTTGTAAATCTATGCATATTGGGCATCAACCTATGTAGTAGACCCCCCTGGCGTTCATATTTAGGATGCCTTTTGCTGGTACGTTATGAAATGTGGGGTATGTAATGGGGTAAAATGCAAGCTTTGTGACTATTTTCAGAAATTTCATAAAAAGCGTTATGTTTAGCATAGCTTTGCAGTTTGGTAGTTTGCAGTAGAAAGATGTAATTACCTTCTTTAGATTTGTCAGAATGTGTACTTTAGGAAAATATATGGTTTTCTAGGGTCTCAATACTGTTAGGGGGTCTTATGGTGCATAATGCACATACCAGGTGCTTGTATTGTAGCAGTCAGAGTGTCATAGGTGTAAATTCATATGTACTAATTTCATTTTGGGTTTTTTTATGCCACCTTATTTGGTAAATCTTTTCATATCAGGCATCAAACTGTTCATTGCACCCCTTGCTTTCATATTTAGGATGACTTTTGCTGGTATTTTACAAAATGTGGGGTATATAATGGGGTAAAATGCAAGCTTTGCGACTATTTACAGGAATTTCATAAAAAGCGTTATGTTTAGCATAGCTTTGTGGTTTGGTAGTTTGCAGTAAAAAGATGTAAATACCTGCTTTAGATTCGTTTTTTGGTACATAAGGATACATGGGTGATATGATGCTGGAAAGTTGAAGCTTTGAGGCAATTTTCAGGTATTTCACCAAAACCGACAACTTTGGGTAAGGCTTGCGACTTAGTAGTTTGGAGCAGAAAGACATGGGTACCCATTTTAGATTCAGTAGAATGTGTTCTTTACAAAAATATATGGTTTTGGGGGTAAACCTATTTTTCAGTGTTTTTACCCCACAAAAAATGCTGTCAATGTGATTTTTCAGTAGCTGAAGTAAAGTCCTGGACAATTTGGATGCGCTAACTTTATATTGGGGTCTCTAAATGGCAGATACTTTGGTAAACCTATGAACAATGGGAATTAAACTGTTCAGTGGACCCCTGGCACGAAGAAAAAATAGTCAGCACACGGATTCTTGATTTCTTTTCCTGATGGTGCACGTTCTGCAACGGCCACTTCCCATTGACCAACCATGTAGTGTAGAAATTAAACAGCACCATCAACTTTAAAGTAGTTTAAAAAGCCTTTATTTGTGCTCTTGTGGGCATCCCCGCGACGTTTCAGGCCATATGGCCTTTAATCAAGCTTACTGACTAGTTCTCAATACAACAATTTATACCCTTTAACTCCATCTAGTGGTCAATAAAGTGCATCAGTCATTTTAAACAAAAAACAAACCAAAAACAAAACAAGCAATTACAATAATTCATAATATAGTGTAAATTACCAATTACATCAATCGAGTGACACCAATAAATAGAAGCTTGGTACGATAAAAAATCACATAGTGTATCTGTAAAAGAATAAAGACATAGATCATAATTAAAACACAAAATTAATTAAATACAAAATAAAAGAGCCATTCATGATCATCTAAAAATGGGACTTAGATCATATTCTTTATTCAATCCCCATGGCTCTAAAGTTTCCAATTTCCTAATCCAAAATGCTTCTCGGTACAATAGATCCTTATGTCTATTACCTCCTCGATGTTTTATATCTACTGTCTCCAACACTTGGAATTTCAATTGGTTCACTCTATGAGAATGCTCAATAAAATGGCCTGCTACTGCCTGATCTCTTTTTCCAGTATTAATTGCAGATTTATGTTCCCTCATGCGTTCACGAACTGTTCTCTTTGTTTGGCCCACATATGCAAGCCCACAGGGGCATTTGATTACATATATAGCATATGTTGAACTACAGGAATATCGATCTTTGATCTTTATAGGGTATCCTTTCCTAGGGTGAAAAACAACTTCTCCCTGTTGAACATTGGAGCAACAGTTGCAGTTATAGCAGGGAAAAGTCCCTACTTTACTGTTCCTGCATATACTCCTTTGTCTCATATCAGTGTGAACTAGCATAGAGCCTAACGATCTCCCCTTTTTGTAAGCTATTATTGGTGGTCTAGTGAACGCATTAATTTGGGGTAAATTATTTTTTATAAGCGGCCAATGATGACGTAAAATATTAGCAATTTGTTTACTCAAGGTGTTATATTGAGTAACAAAAGTAACACTATTCTTTCTGTTTTTTGGTTTACCTTTTAACATTTCTATTCTATTTTGATTTCTAATTTCATTCAATTGCGTCTTAAGGAGGTTATCTGGATATTCTCTTTCACGGAATTTATTGCACATCTCATCCAACCTTTTATCCACTATGTCTTCAGATGCGACTATACGTTTAACTCTGCTTAATTGTGATTTCGGCAGAGCTTTCTTAAGTTGTGGTGGATGGAAGGATTTGAAATGTAGCAACAAATTGCAGATACACTATGTGATTTTTTATCGACACTATTTATTGGTGTCACTCGATTGATGTAATTGGTAATTTACACTATATTATGAATTATTGTAATTGCTTGTTTTGTTTTTGGTTTGTTTTTTGTTTAAAATGACTGATGCACTTTATTGACCACTAGATGGAGTTAAAGGGTATAAATTGTTGTATTGAGAACTAGTCAGTAAGCTTGATAAAAGGCCATATGGCCTGAAACGTCGCGGGGATGCCCACAAGAGCACAAATAAAGGCTTTTTAAACTACTTTAAAGTTGATGGTGCTGTTCAATTTCTACACTACAGTGGACCCCTGGCAATCATATTCAGGGTGCTTTTTCTTGGTATCTAATAACAGTATGGGATATGCAGAGCAGCAAAATAAAACCTTTGAAATCATTTTTCAGAATTTTTTATAAAAACCGCTAAGTTCAGACAAGTTTTGATGGTTGGTAGTTAGTTTATTTTACAATATACTGTGTTAGACATCCATTTACACCTCCTAATACAGCTTTTAATGCTTCCCATTTTATCACAAATGTGTATCATCCTGTGACTGAGTTTCAATAATTTTTTCATTTAGCTTTTTCATTTAGCTTTCAAGACCAGTCTTTCCTAGTACTAAATGGTAAGTGTACTGTCCTATAGATAGGAGCATGATCTCAGGGTAACTGCATAATGACACATTTTACTACCAAATGCAAGGCATGTTGAGAGATGAACACATACTATCTTACTATACATTTAGGGGTCTGTTTATCAAACCTTCATTTTTTCTGGCTGAGTTTTTAAAGGGAAAAAAAAACTAGAATTTTTTGAGATTTATTATGCGTTGAAGATGCTAAAAATTAGAACCAGAAAATGCTCCAGCTAATTCTTGTAGCATTGTCAACATGTCCCATGAAGATTGAGACTTATATGGAAAATAGCAGTTAGCGAATGTGATAACATGGCCTTGGATAGAGATTTTTACAAAAATAAATCTACCATTTACATCTGCCATATAGTCCAAGAAAGTATAGACAAAAGCAATAGCAATCCCTTTACTTTTAGTTTCAGGTGAGTCGCTGAAGTACCAATCCAGATCTGAAACCTCTTCCATTTGCTTCAGTGGAGGAATAATTTCTCCTGTCTCCTGATAGCAACCCTACCAGTCCCTGGATCAACTTTGTACTAAAAGCTATTTTCAATAACCCTATGTTTTCTAATGTTCTAAAAAGCTATCCAACCCCCTCTGGAATATATCTAAGTCTGTCACCTAATGTCACCTGTCACAAATTAGTTAAATGCAGGTGGACCCAATATAGTCTTGAAGGATCCCACTAATAACCTCACTCCAAGTAAAAGAATGTACTATTGAAAACCACCCACTATCTATGATCCATGAGACAGTTTCCTATCCATGTACAAACAACATTCCTTACAGCAATAGACTTTAGTTTAGCAAGCAGTTGTTTATGAGACACTGAAGTAAACATTCTGGCAAAATACAAATAGATCACATCTACTGCATCTGCTTGTAATTACTCATATATAATAACCAGATTATAGACTCATGGCCTTAATAAGTGGTAGTAAAAGCTGTCCAAATGTTCCCATTTTCCTCATTAGAAATATCTTCTAAATCATGTCCATAAGAGAAATTCTCTCAAATTTCACCTTCATAAAGATAGATTGCCAAAAATATGTATATAAATAGAAGGATTTGGGGAATGCAGGATGGAACCACAGTTCCAATGATGAGACAAAGATTCAGCAATTCTGAATCTGAGTTATGTGAACGGATGTTGCCAACTAAGGGTTTTTTGGGTTTTTGCAATGTTACGAAGGCTGGTCAGTATGTATGCTTTTATATGTATCCATTTCAATGTTTCACTATGCATGCTATTAGTTAATGGAAATTTAACAGAGTTTTACTGAACTGTTTGTATCATTTAACAGAGTTTTACTGATCTGTTTGTATCATGATAATAAGCTCCAGCTGAACTGTGGATTCACTGGGATTGTAGTGGTTCTTGTTCCTATACTATATTAAGTATGTATTCTTGTACTATACATACTTAATAATCTGCTGGCAGGGTGTTATACCAAGCTTTGCAGAACTTTTGGAGCCTGATAAAATGCATGCTGGAATATGGCTGATGCTGCATAGGATATGTGCCCTGCTGGGATTTGGGGCCCATGTTTGTTTTATATTTAACAAAGTGTTTTTTATGAATCTAAAGGCCTTTTGTACTGCTAAAATCCAGACAAAATTGCTATCTTTATTCCAGTGGGCCTTTAGGACTGTCTTCTATATGATATACAGTAGGAATAGTCAGGGAAAGTTATGTATAGAGTAATAATATTATTATAGAGTCTATGGGAGTCACTTTTGCTGCGAAATATGGTGGAAAATTTCACTCATCACTACTAAGTTTATTTTAAGCAAAAATGAGTGTAAACTCATCACTTATCACTTAATAGGTTTGGCAACCATAGTATAAGTAGAGAACTTGCTTTGGGGTCATAATTAGACAATGCAAAACAAATTGGTGGCTCATAGCTAGTTAAAAAGTGTTTGTGTGTATGTATGTTGTTGGGGAGCCAACCAGAAATCATGCTATATTGGATCTAATGATCTCTAACCAGAACTATAGCAAAATGTATTAGAACACCTGGGAAAATTTAACATAATGTAATCTCATTTAATATATGAACAAAATGTTATTATCAGTGAAAGATGCCATTTGCCATCATTCTGTCTGTAAATACTCTAGTCCAATTAATCTGCACTTCATGCATGCAGAAATCTGATTGCTTTAGGTTGTGTATGTGACTGTCAGTCTTGCACATGGTGTTTTCATAACATTAATGCCGCAGTGCTTAATCCTTGTCATTAACACAGTAAGTATTGTACTATATTTCAAAATAAAACAGACTCCAGTGCTTGCATGTTTTGATTACTTGAAGAACAACTTGCTTTAACACATTTCCCTGGTTTTACATTTTCTTTTATTTTACACTGCTTTTTCTTGGTCCCCTGAAAAACATAAAATTGGAGTTCTACTCTGTATCATAAGTAAAAGGATGCTCTGTTAAACAGTGCAAATAATATAGGCAGATGAGTTGCAGTAGATGCAATTTGGATTTTGCCAAAACTTCAGATACAGTGCCATGTAAATGACTCCTTTCTCTGGATGGCTCTACCTGTCTGTTCAGACATCTGGGGTTAAGTTGCTTCTCACTGGATAAAGGACAAACAACAAATGAAATAGTTATTTGGGTTGAAAAAAGACCAAAGTCCGTCAAGTTAATCCCTCCAATTAAAACCCAGCGCACATACTTACACACACCCACTGAAACTATATATATACCAATATCTATATTAATTGTAGGTTTTAGTATCACTATAGCTTTGGATATTATGCTTGTCCAAGAAATCAACCAAGTCCCTCTTAAACGTGTTTAATCAGCCCTAACAACATCCTCCGGCAGCACATTCTACAACTTCACTGTCCCTCTCACTGTGAAGAACCATCTTCATTGCTTGAAATAAAAGTTATTTTCCTCTAGTTTAAAGGGGTGGCCTATGGTCCAATTATCCATTTCATGGAAAAATAGATCTCCTGCTAGCTGTCTATAATGCCCACTAATGTACTTTTTAAGAGTAATTATGTCCCCTTACAAGAACATCCCCAAACTTAACAATTTACCCACATAATGTAAATATTCCTCTTAACCAGCTTAGTTTAGCACATCTCTGCACTTTTTCCAGCTCATTGATATCCTTATTAAGGACTGGAGCCCAATACTGAACTGCATATTCAAGTTGAGGCCTTACCGGGGTAAAGAGGCAAAATTATGTTTTCATTCCTTGAGTTAATGCCCTTTTTTATGCAAGACAGTACTTTTGCTTTAGTAGCCACAGAATGACACTGCCTGAAATTAAACAACTTGTTATCTACAAAAAACCCTAGGATCCCTCTCAATTAAGGATAGCCCAACAAACTACCATTTAGTGTATAACTTACATTTATATAATTTCTGCCATAACCTGGCATTTAATCAACACTGAACCTCATTTTCTAGTTTGCATCCCAGTTTTCTAATCAAGGGCTCTGCTGGCATGAAGCAAGTTGAGACACTTGCCTCAGACTGCAGAAGTCCACAGGTTACCAGGGACAGCAAGAAGCCACTAATTTTTAAACATAATGTTTGCTCTTCCAGAGCAGGGAGAGCAATTGCGCGTAATAATATATATCAATAATACTAGCGATGCGGGTGGCATCTGAAAGGCCACCTCAGGTGGTTAAAGCCCCAGAATCGTCTCTATTTCTAATTGAGTCAAATCACTCAATAAAGCAGCAACATCCTGCATATAGTTCTGCAAAATGTAGTATCATCAGCAAAAATAGAAAAAGTACTTTCAGTACCCACCTCCAGGTTATCAATAAACAAGCTGAAAAGCAAAGGATTAAGTACAGACCCCCACAGTACTCCACTGACAACACTGGTTCAATTCAAAATTATTCCATTTACCACCACTATTTATAAACAATCCTTCAGCCAGTTCTCTATCCAAGTACAAATTATATGTTCCAGACCAATATTACTTAATTTAGCGATTAACTTCTCCATGGTACTATATCAAAAGTTTTAGCCAAGTCCAAGTAGGTTACCTCCACTGCCATCGTAAAGTCGAGGTTCCTGCTCACCTCCTCATGACATTGTACAAATAAGAGCCATTTGGTTTAACCCTTTGCCTGCCAAGCACGTACGCTGTACGTTCTGGCAGGCAAGGGCTTTAACTGCCAAGCACGTACATTGTACGTTCTTGCAGTTTAACATGCTGTACTCTGCATCAGCGGCTTTAGCCGCCTCTGCAGAGACTTAGCAGTGCTGACAGCCCCCTGGGCAACAAGGCTGGGGGGCTGTCATGTCGGTCCTGCAACAGGATTGTTGCAGGATCGACCTAAAATCGCAAAAAGAAGCAACTTACCAGCTCCTCCGTCTTCCTTCTGCTCTCTGCTGCTCTGGCGACGCCCACGCACTTCCTGACTGCAGTGACTCAGCACACACGCTGCTGAAAGAGGATTAGACTCTCTCCCCTGCTCCAGCAATGGTAAGTGGCCTTTATTTGCTAAATTACACACTACACAAACACTACATACACACTACACTACATTGTATAGATCTGTACACAGTTACACAGTCATTTTAGTAAAGATTTTTTTTTTATTTTTTTTTAAATTTTTTTGGAAAGTTATGTACACTTATTTGCACTTATTTCACACTTATATACACACTGTCACACCACTTTTAGAAGTGTATACACATGTATACACAAAAAACTCACAAAGAGGGATTTTTTTTTTTTACTTTTTCATTTTACTAATTTGTGTTTTTTTACCCCTAAAAACCATTTGTTTTGGCAGCATGACTATTGGGTAATCGATTTTGGCCACTAATTATGCTGTTGGATCAGTAATTTTGTTATTTCATTGATTTACACAATTTTTGTGGTTTTATTGCAATTTTATCCCTGCATTATTTTTCCTTATGTATCTTTAGTATAGTTTTGCTGTTTGGTGCTTTGGTATAGAATGATAGATTTTACTTTGTTTGATCCGTCAGAATATGTACTTTCCAAAAATGTATGCTGTTCTGGGGGCTTTTTACAGTTTGGGGGTCTTACAACACATAACGCAAAGTTGGAGTACTGTTTTCAGCAGCTTAGTTGGCTAGTGTGAAAATTCATATGCATGTTTTTCATTTGGGGTCCGTACACACCACATACTTGGGTAAATCTATGCATATTGGGCATCAAGCTATTCATCAGACCTCTGACGTCCATATTTAGGGTGATTTTTCTTTGTACGTAAAACATTGTGTGCGAAAAATGCGGCAAACTGCAGCATTTTTAGGCAATTTTCAGAAATGTTGTAAAAACCTCTAAGTTTAGAAAAGCTTTGCAGTTTGGTAGTTTGGTGTAGAAAGACGTCTTTATCTTTGTTGGATTCGTCAGAATGTGTACTTTCCAAAAACATATGGTTTTGGGGGGTCTTTGCTGTAAGGAGGGTCTTGAGGCACATAATATGAAGTCAATGGTCTATGTTCACAGAAGGCGAATCGGCAGCGGAGAAAACTCATATGCACTATTTTTATTTGGGGTCTGCACATGCCAGCTGCCTTGGTGTATCTATGCATATTGGGCATCAAACTGTTCAGTCGTCCCTTGGCATAAATATTTATGTTATTTTACAATTGTATGCAAGAAATTGGGTGAGATAAATGTGGCCAATTGCAATATTTTTAGGCGATTTTCAAAAATGTAAATTATCGCCAAATTTAGGAAAGACTTGCGACTTGGTACTTTGGAGTACAAGGACATGTATACCCAATTTAGATTCCTGGGAATGTGTACTTTCCGAAAATATATGGTTTTCTGGGGTGAACTTACTTTTATCTACATTTGCCCCCTTCAAAACAATATAAATGTGTTGATTTTGCAGTATCTGAAATGACAGACCATATGGGGGTCTTCTTTTGGGGCCCCTATATGCCACATGCTTAGGTACACCTATACATATTGGGCATCAAACTGTTCAGAGGACCCTAAGCTTTCATATTTGGGGTGATTTCTCTTGATACCTAAAAGCATGTGGGTAATACGATGCTGCAGGGTAGAAATTTTGAGGTGATTTTTGGAAATGTCACCGAAATCACCACATTTAGGAATGATTTGCAGCTTGGTACTTTGTAGTACAAAGACATGCATACCCAATTTAGATTCGTGGGAATGTGTACTTTCCGAAAATATATGGTTTTCTGGGGTGAATTTACCCTTTTCTACTTTTGCCCCCCCCCCCAAAACGATGTAAATGTCTTGATTTTGCAGTATCTGAAATGACAGACCAAATGGGGGTCTTCCTTTTGGGGCCCCTATATGCCACGTGCTTGGGTACACCTATACATATTGGGCATCAAACTGTTCAGAGGACCCTAGGCTTTCATATTTGGGGTGATTTCTCTTGATACCTAAAAGTATGTGGGTAATACGATGCTGCAGGGTAGAAATTTTGAGGTGATTTTTGGAAATGTCACCAAAATCACCACATTTAGGAATGATTTGCAGCTTGGTACTTTGTAGAACAAAGACATGCATACCCAATTTAGATTCGTGGGAATGTGTACTTTCCGAAAATATATGGTTTTCTGGGGTGAATTTACCCTTTTCTACTTTTGCCCCCCCCAAAACGATGTAAATGTCTTGATTTTGCAGTATCTGAAATGGCAGACAATATGGGGGTCTTCTTTTGGGGCCCCTATATGCCACGTGCTTGGGTACACCTATACATATTGGGCATGAAACTGTTCAGAGGACCCTAAGCTTTCATATTTGGGGTGATTTCTCTTGATACCTAAAAGTATGTGGGTAATACGATGCTGCAGGGTAGAAATTTTGAGGTGATTTTTGGAAATGTCACCGAAATCACCACATTTAGGAATGATTTGCAGCTTGGTACGTTGGAGTACAAAGACATGCATACCCAATTTAGATTCGTGGGAATGTGTACTTTCCGAAAATATATGGTTTTCTGGGGTGAACTTACCCTTTTCTACTTTTGCCCCCCCCAAAACGATGTAAATGTCTTGATTTTGCAGTATCTGAAATGACAGACCATATGGGGGTCTTCCTTTTGGGGCCCCTATATGCCACGTGCGTGGGTACACC
Source organism: Xenopus laevis (assembly GCF_017654675.1). NCBI lineage: Eukaryota > Metazoa > Chordata > Amphibia > Anura > Pipidae > Xenopus > Xenopus laevis. The sequence goes on along the minus strand of NC_054372.1, from coordinate 75,955,779 downwards.
TATACATATTGGGCATCAAACTGTTCAAAGGACCCTAGGCTTTCATATTTGGGGTGATTTCTCTTGATACCTAAAAGTATGCGGGCAATACGATGCTGCAGGGTAGATATTTTGAGGTGGTTTTTGGAAATGTCGCCAAAATCACCAAATTTAGGAATGGTTTGCGGCTTGGTACTTTGGAGTACAAAGACATGCATACCCAATTTAGATTCGTGGGAATGTGTACTTTCCGAAAATATATGGTTTTCTGGGGTGAACTTACCCTTTTCTACTTTTGCCCCCCCCAAAACAATGTAAATGTCTTGATTTTGCAGTATCTGAAATGACAGACCATATGGGGGTCTTCTTTTTGGGGCCCCTATATGCCACGTGCGTGGGTACACCTATACATATTGGGCATGAAACTGTTCAGAGGACCCTAGGCTTTCATATTTGGGGTGATTTCTCTTGATACCTAAAAGTATGTGGGCAATACGATGCTGCAGGGTAGATATTTTGAGGTGGTTTTTGGAAATGTCGCCAAAATCACCAAATTTAGGAATGGTTTGCGGCTTGGTACTTCAGAGTACAAAGACGTGCATACCCAATTTAGATTCGTGGGAATGTGTACTTTCCGAAAATATATGGTTTTCTGGGGTGAACTTACCCTTTTCTACTTTTGCCCCCCCAAAACAATGTAAATGTCTTGATTTTGCAGTACCTGAAATGACAAACCATATGGGGGGGGGTCTTAATTTTAGGGCCCTTATATGCCACATGCTTTGGTACACCTATACATATTTGGCATCAAACTGTTCAGGGGACCCTAGGCTTTTATATTTGGGGTGATTTCTCTTGATACCTAAAAGTATGTGGGTAATACGATGCTGCAGGGTAGAAATTTTGAGGTGGTTTTTGGAAATGTCGGCATAATACCAAATTTAGGAATGGTTTGCGGCTTGGTACTTTGGAGTACAAAGACATGCATACCCAATTTAGATTCCTGGGAATGTGTACTTTCCGAAAATATATGGTTTTCTGGGGTGAACTTACTTTTTTCTACTTTTGCCCCCCCCCAAAACAATGTAAATGTGTTAATTTTGCAGTACCTGAAATGACAGACCATATGGGGGTCTTCCTTTTGGGGCCCCTGTATGCCACGTGCTTGGGTACACCTATACATATTGGACATCAAACTGTTCAGAGGACCCTAGGCTTTCATATTTGGGGTGATTTCTCTTGATACCTAAAAGTATGTGGGTAATGCGATGCTGCAGGGTAGATATTTTGAGGTGATTTTTGGAAATGTTGCCAAAATCACCAAATTTAGGAATGGTTTGCGGCTTGGTACTTTGGAGTACAAAGACATGCATACCCAATTTAGATTCGTGGGAATGTGTACTTTCCGAAAATATATGGTTTTCTGGGGTGAACTTACCCTTTTCTACTTTTGCCCCCCCCAAAACGATGTAAATGTCTTGATTTTGCAGTATCTGAAATGACAGACCATATGGGGGTCTTCCTTTTGGGGCCCCTATATGCCACGTGCGTGGGTACACCTATACATATTGGGCATCAAACTGTTCAGGGGACCCTAGGCTTTCATATTTGGGGTGATTTCTCTTGATACCTAAAAGTATGCGGGCAATACGATGCTGCAGGGTAGATATTTTGAGGTGGTTTTTGGAAATGTCGCCAAAATCACCAAATTTAGGAATGGTTTGCGGCTTGGTACTTTGGAGTACAAAGACATGCATACCCAATTTAGATTTGTGGGAATGTGTACTTTCGGAAAATATATGGTTTTCTGGGGTGAACTTACCCTTTTCTACTTTTGCCCCCCCCAAAACGATGTAAATGTCTTGATTTTGCAGTATCTGAAATGACAGACCATATGGGGGTCTTTATTTTGGGGCCCCTATATGCCACGTGCGTGGGTACACCTATACATATTGGGCATCAAACTGTTCAGGGGACCCTAGGCTTTCATATTTGGGGTGATTTCTCTTGATACCTAAAAGTATGCGGGCAATACGATGCTGCAGGGTAGATATTTTGAGGTGGTTTTTGGAAATGTCGCCAAAATCACCAAATTTAGGAATGGTTTGCGGCTTGGTACTTTGGAGTACAAAGACATGCATACCCAATTTAGATTCGTTGGAATGTGTACTTTCGGAAAATATATGGTTTTCTGGGGTGAACTTATTTTTTTCTACTTTTGACCCCCCCAAAACGATGTAAATGTCTTGATTTTGCAGTATCTGAAATGACAGACCATATGGGTGTCTTCCTTTCGGGGCCCCTATATGCCACGTGCTTGGGTACACCTATACATATTGGGCATCAAACTGTTCAGAGGAACCTAGGCTTTCATATTTGGGGCGATTTATCTTGATACCTAAAAGTATGTGGGTAATACGATGCTGCAGGGTAGAAATTTTGAGGTGATTTTTGGAAATGTCGCCAAAATCACCAAATTTAGGAATGGTTTGCGGCTTGGTACTTTGGAGTACAAAGACATTCATACCCAATTTAGATTCGTGGGAATGTGTACTTTCCGAAAATATATGGTTTTCTGGGGTGAACTTACCCGTTTCTACTTTTACCCCCCAAAACGATGTAAATGTCTTGATTTTGCAGTGTCTGAAATGACAGACCATATGGGGGTCTTCCTTTTGGGGCCCCTATATGCAACGTGCGTGGGTACACCTATACATATTGGGCATCAAACTGTTCAGAGGACCCTAGGCTTTCATATTTGGGGTGATTTCTCTTGATACCTAAAAGTATGTGGGCAATACGATGCTGCAGGGTAGAAATTTTGAGGTGATTTTTGGAAATGTCGCCAAAATCACCATATTTAGGAATGGTTTGCTGCTTGTTATTGTGGAGTACAAAGACATGCATACCCAATTTAGATTCGTGGGAATGTTTACTTTCCGAAAATATATGGATTTCTGGGGTGAACTTACTTTTTTCTACTTTTGACCCCCCCCAAAACGATGTAAATGTGTTGATTTTGCTGTACCTGAAATGACAGACCATATGGGGGTCTTCCTTTTGGGGCCCCTGTATGCCACGTGCTTGAGTACACCTATACATATTGGGCATCAAAGTGTTCGGAGGAGCCTAGGCTTTCATATTTGGGGTGATTTCTCTTGATACCTAAAAGTATGTGGGTAATACGATGCTGCAGGGTAGAAATTTTGAGGTGATTTTTGGAAATGTCACCGAAATCACCACATTTAGGAATGATTTGCAGCTTGGTACTTTGTAGTACAAAGACATGCATACCCAATTTAGATTCGTGGGAATGTGTACTTTCCGAAAATATACGGTTTTCTGGGGTGAACTTACTTTTTTCTACTTTTACCCCCCCCAAAACGATGCAAATGTGTTGATTTTGCAGTATCTGGAATTACAGAACTGATAGCTCAAATGAGGTGTCTATATTTTAGGGCCCCTATATGCCACATGTTTGGGTACACCTATATATATTGGGCATCAAATTGTTCAGCGGACCCCAGGCTTTCATATTTGGGGTGTTTTACATTGATACCTAATGATTTGTGGGAGATATGATTCTGTAGATTGGAAGCTTTGAGGTAATTTTTCAAAAAATTCACCAATTTCTATAAAACATTATAACTTTAGGAAACAATTGCAACTTGGTAGTTTGGAGTACAACGATATATTTACCCATTTTTGATTCACCAGAATCTGTTCTTTCTAATAATGGGTAGTTTTCTAGGGTAAACCTACTGTTAGTGGAATGTTTGGCCTTGAAAGCAGAAGTATGCCGTTTGGGGAGCGGAGCTTTGGAAATTTGGTTGTGTACTGCTTTTAGATTTTGATCTATACAAGTGAGAAATCTCCATAAAACTATATATATTTGGTATTGCCGCGTTCAGGAGACATAGACCTTTCCAAATAGGCTGTGTTCTCATACATAAAGTAAATGATGTTTCTGATATATGTGATTGTTCTTTGTGAAACATGATTTTTTTCATTTTATTGGACACTTAGAAGCCAATATTTTTTTACAGAAGTAGAATTACACCAAAATTCCTGCATATTTTGAAAGTTCAGGTTGTCCTGAAAAAAACAATATATTGTTTTGCTGGGTAAACTAAAAGACCGCCCCAGGAAAGGCCCTTAAAGTGAAAGAGTGCAAAATATCTAAAAACTGCTTGGCAGTAGATGTTCGCATCTAGGACAAAATGGCTGGCAGGTAAAGGGTTAACCCCTTGGTCAAAAAACAACCAGTCCTAATAAGGACAATGGAAGATTGAAATGTGCCCAATCTAGCTAGCATGTCTAATTTATACACACATTTATTGTATAATGCATTTTATGTATACATTAAAAAAAACTGAAACCTAACCACTGGACAATTATACAGTGCAATGGCACTTTGAGATTGTTTGTAAACATATAGGCCATCAATAAGAACTTTGATTAGTATAAATAAACAACAGATATACAACTTATTTTTTATAATAAACAAAATTACTTTTATTAATATGAATAAATAAAGAACATATGATATAAAACTATTTTTACAATAAAAATAAGAACTTGTATTAGTATGAACTGTTTAGAAGTATAAATAGAAACCTAGTTGTACATGATTCATGATCTAACCACTGGATGATTATAAAGTGCATTGGCAGTTTGTGATTGTTTGTAAACATATAGGCCTTATATAACTTGTTTTTATAACAAACAAAACAACTTATTTTATTTGTATGAATAAATAAGATATAAAACTATTTTTACAATAAAAATAAGAACTTTTATTAGTATGAATAAATAACATTTAGCTTTTTAGAAGTATAAATAGAAATCTAGTGGTACGTGATTGATGAAGTAACCAGGATACTCAAAAAGATATGACTGAAAGTGTCAAGTACTTTGTAAAACCATGTTCTCCTGAAGCTTATTGCAAATAGTGTTATACACAGGGCTCAAAGTCTCCTCACTTTACTGCTTGCAAAATCTTTGATAAGTTCTTGGAAATCCAGGTGATTTGCAAGTTTGTGTTCAATAGACAGCATTGCAAGGCTATTCAGTCTCTGTTCACTCATTGTTGACCGTAGATAGTTTTTAATCAAGGACAGTTTGCTGAACGCTCTCTCTCTCCTTCAGCCACTGACAGAGGAAGTGTGATGAAGATACGAAGGGCAACACACACCTGTCCAAATATGCCTTCAAGCTGCAGGTCATAGATACAATTTAATAATTCCAGTTGACCGAGAGACCCTTCAAATGTTTCATTGTAGACCTTATGAAGATGTTGTAACTCATCCAGTAACGAGTCTGTAAGATCTTGAGGGTATTTGGCAACCAGCAACTTGGTGGATGCTTCTAGATCTTCATTTGTTAGCTTCCTCAACTTCAATATTGGAGCAAATAAATTGCATATTTCCTCCATTGATTTAAATCTCTGATCTAGGTCAGAAATGATAATGTCCAGGGTCACGAGAAAAACATTGACTTTAAAAACAGCTTCAGGATCTTCCAGTTGACCAGGAGTTTGTGACTTCTTTCAGCGAATCTGTTGTGTGTTCATAAGTTCAGCTGGAATCTCCATGCCATCAGCAACCAATCTAGCCTCTGAGAGTAGAGCAGGCCACTTTTCTCTAAGAGATTTCATTTCTTCTGCCAATGCTCTTATATTTGTGGCTTCAATCTCCATGGAAACTGACCGTGCCTGCAAAATTTTGTTACTCTCATCAAAACACTGTAGAACAGAAAATAATTATACAGCCCCACAGCTTCTGACTGTGCATCACTTGTAAGCCTTCTAGAGGAAATGATCTTCTCAAGTGCTTGGAGAATGCTTGGCAGCTTCTTAGCGACAGGCCGAATTGCTTCAACTCCTGAACTCCACCTAGTGTCACTTAGACCATGCAGTGAACCAGCAATTTCTCAGGACTGTTGCTAAACAGCACGTACAGTCTATTCACACTTCCAAAAAATGTCTTCACTTCAGGAAAGCTGGATGCTGCATGCACGCCAACAAGGTTTAAAGCCTGTGCAGCACAGGGGCAAAAAATGGCTTGTGGATACTTCTCCAGGATTCTGGATTTTACTCCTTTAATTCCAGCCATGTTGGCTCCATTATCATACCCTTGCCCTCTTCAATCTTTGAGGTTGATGTTGTGCTCACGCAATCTTGATGTTAGCATCTCAGCAATTTCCTCACCAGTCTTCTGAAAAAAATCAAAAAATTCAAGAAATCTCTCTTGAATGCACCACTTACCTGTCTGTGAACATCTGTGCACATAACATAAAACAATGACATTCTGCTCAGTATGGGAAACCGGGGAAGCATCGCATATCACTGTAAAATAGATAGCCTCTTGCCTTTCGGAAAGTATTGCATTGAGAACATGCAGTCCACACAGATTGATGAATTCATTCTGGGTTCCCCATGATAAATAATGAGCTGGAAGCTTTTTCCCTTTTTCTTGGCTTCTCTTCACTTTGTCCAGGTGCTCCTTTAGGACAGCATCCTAATGGGCCATGAGCTCTAGGATTTTGAAAAAATTCCCATTCTGAATGTCTCCAACTCTTTGCGAACTCCCTCTGAATGCCAAATTTCTTGAAGCAAGAAACAGAGTTACATCAAGAAGCCTCTCCAGGAGCACAGTGAATTTCTCTGCTTCCACTGCCAAAGTTCTTTGAATGTCATGGTCTACACCCTGTCCACCAACAGATATCTGAAGGCATCGCCAGCTCCAGTAGTTCTTCCTGTGCTTTGAATGTTCATGCTCTGGCAATTTTTTGTACAATTGGTGCCACTTTGACTTCAGTGGATCAAACCCTTCCTTTCTGCAAAGAGAACTTCCTGTTTTATTGGCAGAGTCTGTTGAAAAAAAGCAAGGCAAGTTGTACAGTAAAAGACCTTCTTGCTATCGCTCCATCTAAGCCAATCCCTTAGGATCTTTTCACGTTCATTCGGTGATTTTGAATACAAGTGGAATTCACTAAAAGCCTGGCCTTCACAATCCTTGGGCAAAGACTGTACAGTTTTCAATAGATCTTGTTTACTCATCAATCCAGCAAGAACGATGTATTCTCTAGGTTTACCTCTCATAGTGTCTGGACATACTGCTGGGTCTTTCCAGTTAACACCTGATAAACCTACATGACTTTCAAATGCCTCACTCAAGAAATCTTCAGATGCATTGATGCTTGACAGACTGCATGACCTATGTTCTTCCATCAGCGTGCCATTGGTAACAGCTGACATGCTGCAGGAAGCATTCTCTTTGATTTCTGTGCTGGGCAAGGAGATGTCACATGAAGGCAAAATGCAATTCTCACTGCAGGAAACTGGCTCCTCTTGCACATTGTTTAAAGATGTGCTGACAATTGGCCCAATGACTTTGCCAGCATCCATACAATCTTCTCTTGCATCTTGACTGCCATTGTTAGATTTTTTAAAGTATTGGAGCAATGGTTTCTTGTTTTTGATTTTTTCATCTTCATGCTCTCTCCCTCGCTTCTCCTTTCGTTTCTGAGATCCAGACTTATGGTGATACATTCTTGTAGCTGTGTTGAAGGCCCTTTAAAATCTTACCTTTTTTTATGCAAGATGAATAAGATGGAGCCCACTTGTTACAAAGTGTAAACAAAATACCTCTTTTGACAAAAAAGTTAAGCACAGATTATCGACACAAGGGTAATTACAAAAACAGCAGATAAAGTGCAAAATGTAAAAAGTGCAAACTGAAAAATAGTGCAAACAGATGCAAACGTATCACACTATGGACCAAAATCTTAGAAAAATTACCAAAACTCATGGCAAAAATGAAAAAGCAATGCAAATAAACACAAGTGCAAAAGTCTCAATGTATCACACTAGGGACCAAAATCCTAGCAAAAGTACAAAAACCCAAGACAAAATAAATAAAGTGCAAGTTTACAAAAAATAAAGCTCTACAGTAAACCCACAGCAGAAAAAGTTAAAATAATAATAATAAAAAAAAACAGCTAAGCACAAGGCACCACAAAGCAGCTAGGCCTGTAAATGCAAAACCTATATATATATTTATATATATAAAAAAACAACTGTAAAGATGATGGCAAGCAAAGTAAAAGTCCTATGAGATGTCAGAAAAACCCAAAGTGCAAATAAATCTACATCATAGGACAAAAAGAAGGTATTGGAAGCAGTATAAAAAATAATGCTAATAAATCTCAAGCACACAACTAACAAAACACGTAAAGTGCAGAACTATACAAAAAGGAAACACCACCAAAACAACAAAAGAGAACAGCTATGATACAATGACCACAACGACACTAAGAGATAATAAACTTTTATCAATAAAGCCAAGTGACAACAGATGTAAAACAACAACAGCAATAATTACCAGTTGTCTTCACCTCCGTTCAGCAGGAGGGCTTCAAGGCTGAGAATGATGTCATGCAAACAGCTGGGCCACTCCTGCCAAATACCAACGGTTCCTGTTCTTTTGCAGCTGCTATACAGCTTAGCTCAGTGATCCCCAACCAGTAGCTCGCGAGCAACATGTTGCTCTCCAACCCCTTGAATGTTGCTCTCTGTGTCCTCAGAGCAGATGCTTATTTTTGAATTCCAGGATTGGAAGCAAGTTTTAATTGCATAAAAACTAAGTATAGTACCAAGTAGAGCCTCTTGTAGGCTTCCAGTCCACATAGGGGCAACCAAATGGCCAATCACAGCCCTTATTTGGCACCCCATGGGACTATTTTATGCTTGTGTTGCTCTCCATCTCTTTTTACATTTGAATGTGGCTCACGGGTAAAAAAAGGTTGGGGACCCCTGCCTTAGCTGTTTAAAAAGGAAGGAAAAAAAAAGAATTCACATTATATCTCAGAACTACTTGAAATCAAAGGTAATCACAGACATGCACAATTGGTGGCCAGATTCCTAACAGGGTGAAAAATTTGGTGGCCAAGAGTTTCATAACAGGATTAAAAAACAATTGGTGACTGGAAGACTTCTTACAGGATTAAAAAAGAAAAAACAACAAGTGTCAAGGAGTTTCATAACAGTGATTTAAAAACAATTGGTGACTGGAAGACTTCTTACAGGATTAAAAAAGAAAAAACAAAAGTGTCGAGGAGTTTCATAACTTGGTGGCAGGAAGATTTCTCACAGAATTAAAAAAAGAAAAAAAAAATAAGTGAAGGAGATTAACAGGCTCTAACAGGTTGAAAAGCAATAATAATTTTAAAAAAACTGGTTGGCAGAACATTGATAACAAGATTAAAAAACATTTGTGTGCAGGAGATCCCTAACAGGTTTTTAAAAAACAAAAGGCCAAAAATTGGGGACCAGGGCCCTACTACAAGGTAGCTAAACAAACATTTGTGACTTGTTAAGAAAACCAGACAGGGCCCAAGACCTAGAAAAATAACTAGTGACCAGGGCTCCTACAAAATTATATATAAACACCATTCAGGGGAATACCAGAGCTAGATTGGCAGCCAGGGGTCACAAAAAAAACCACTTGTGGCCAGACCCCTCTGCAAGTCAGGGGCCATGTATTGGTGGATATGGGGCCCTGCATTGGGGATATGGGGCCCTGTATGGGGATCAGGGGCCTGCATTGGGGATTCAGGGGCCTGCAGGGGAATCAGTGGCCCTCATTGGTGGTTCAGGGGCCTGCATGGGCATTAGGGGCCATGCATTGGTGGTTCAGAAGCCCATATGGGTTCAGGGGCCATATGGGGATCAGGGGCCGTATGGGGATCAGGGGCCCACATTGGGTGTTCAGTGGCCCTCATTGGTGGTTCAGGGGCCTGCATGGGCATTAGGGGCCATGCATTGGTGGTTCAGGGGCAAAAAAGTTGGTATATGTTGTAGCAAAGGCTACACCAATGACCACTCCCTGTGTTTGTAAATAAAAATTCTTATTAAAGGGATCCTGTCATCGTTTCAAAACGCATCAGTTAATAGTGCTACTCCAGCAGAATTCTGCACTGAAATCCATTTATCAAAAGATCAAACAGATTTTTTTATTTTCAATTTTGAAATCTGACATGGGGCTAGACTGCCCCTGGTCATGTGACTTGTGCCTGCACTTTAGGAGAGAAATGCTTTCTGGCAGGCTGCTGTTTTTCCTTCCCAATGTAACTGAATGTGTCTCAGTGAGACATGGGTTTTTACTATTGAGTGTTGTTCTTAGATCTACCAGGCAGCTGTTATCTTGTGTTAGGGAGCTGTTATCTGGTTACCTTCCCATTGTTCTTTTGTTTGGCTGCTGGGGGGGAAAGGGAGGGGTATGATATCACTCCAAGTTGCAGTACAGAAGTAAAGAGTGATTGAAGTTTATCAGAGGACAAGTCACATGACTTGGGGCAGCTAGACATTGACAAAATGTCTAGCCCCATGTCAGATTTCAAAATTGAATATAAAAAAATCTGTTTGCTCTTTTGAGAAATGGACTTCAGTGCAGAATTCTGCTGGAGCAGCACTATTAACTGATTCATTTTGAAAACATTTTTTTTCCCATGACAGTATCCCTTTAAAAACAAACAAAATTGTGTGTGAGCCAAAATTAAGTAATTGTATGATAAAATTCCTCGTGGCAAGTAAACCAACCATATGTTTATAAAGCCTCCAGGGCTGCCATCAGAAATCGCAGGGCCCCATACGAAAAAAATTTCCTGGGCTGCGCCCACCACAAGCCCCGCCTACAGGTCCACCCCCCACCACACACTGAAAATAAAATTTGGTGGCTATGGTTCCCACATGTTAAAAAAAAAATAAAAAAAATATTGGTGGTCAGGCCCCCCCATTGAAAAAAACATTTGTGGTCAGGGCCCCCCATTAAAAAATATTGGTGGCTAGGACCCCACATGGAGAAAACATTGGTAAAATTGGTGGGCAGGCCCCCCCCCCACCTTATAAGAAAATTGGTGGTCAGGCCCCCCTTAAAAATCCATGTAAAAAAACTTTCCCCCCCCAGAAATTTAAAAAAAATTTGGTGCCCAGGGCCCCACCACACAACAGGGACCACAAAGGGTTACCTTTAGTGGGGCCCTGCCATGTTCCACTTCCTTCATTAGTGTGGCCCACCTGCCAACTACAGAAGGGAGGAGGGGAGCACAGGTGGCTGCATCTTCTTCAAGTGACAGCATTTTCTTCTCTTATTGGTCACAGAATTTCAATTCCCGGTAAAGCTGCATGATGATTGGATGAGCTGGAGGAGAAGTTCAAACCTCAGCTATCCAATCCCTGAGCAGCTCAACCGGGACTTAAACTCAGTGACCAATAAGGGGAAGTAATGGACAGAAGATACCTCCCCCTGTGCTCAAGCCCTGCCTTCACAAAGTCAGCAGCTGCAGGGGGGCCCGGCTAATCAAGAAAGTGCGGCGTGGCCTGGCCCCCCTTACCCCCTTGGCCCCCTACAACTCTCCCCCCTGTCCCCCCCTATGGCTGCCCTGAAAACCTCTGTCGCATTTTACCAATAAAGTGCCCTTAGGTACAGTGATATCATGTAATTTGTGTAAAAGATCCCCAGTGTCTCTAATATAAAATGGTAGATTAAGCACAAGCCCTCTAAGGGTTTTGTTGGGCTGCTGGGGGAAATGGAGGGGGATATGACTCCAAATTGCCGTGCAGCAGTAAAGAGTGACTGAAGTTTATTAGAGGTCAAGTCACATGACTGGGTATGTCTAATTTAAATGCATTTCCTGAAGAATGCTGCCTTTTCTAAGCACTTTCTTAAACGTCATTGCACTTGATTTTTTCTCTCAGAAATGTTTTTGGGGAAACCATGATTTTGAGTGTTAGCTCAGTGGTCAGAAACAAAAACCTCTTTACCTCCCATTCCCCCATTCCCATTCTTAGTGACTTGTCAGATTTTAAAATTGAATATAAAAAAATCTGTTTGCTCTTTTAAAAATGGACTTCAGTGCAGAATTCTGCTGAATATTAACTGATGTGTTTTGGAAAAAAACATTGTTTCCTGTGACAGTATCCCTTTATGTTTTTGTGATCAGACCTATGTTCATCACATCCTTAATGATAGTAGTAATTTCACATTTGGATCAAAGGCAAATTTTTGATAACATGTTTTATCTGAAACTGATGTAAAGTTTCTGCTAAATACTGTATAAGATCCAGGGCCAGAGCACTATATTCCCACCTGTCAGACGGTTTGATAATTTTTTCATCTTACTTCCTCAACTCATTAAAGACTATCTGTTCCTTCTTCAACAACTTTGAAAACTTTTAGAAAAAAGTAAAAAATATTTCATAACTAACTCCTCAAACATCTGTATTTCTGGCCCAATATATTTAGAAGGGATACAATTACTCTTAGATTTGACTGCCTGGGTCTGTCACTTTTTTTTAAGTTAAAATAAGGAAGAGGACAAGCTTCCATTCCTGTACTCATGTTAGTTTATGCTCACTCTTAAAAGGTATACGTCTTTGAGGATTTGTTGTCCTTTCTTGGCTATACCCATCTGTCTCAGTTTCTTAAAACTCTTCCCCCCTCCCCCTTTAAATTGTAGGCATTCTGTGCATTGTGTGTGCTATGTGTGTTGTGTGTAAGGTTAATATCCTGAGTTCTAGGTATATCTCCTGACTATGATTCTCTTAGATTGTGAGAGAGAATCATTGTCCGAGAGACTTGATTGTGACTGGTCACTAGTAAGTGCAGTGCCCTTTACACATGAACAAAAGCTCAAAAAAAAAAACTCCATAGCCCAACAGTCATATAGGATTCCTATGGCAAATAAGTTAAAACTTAATTTTAAATACTAAAATAAATGAGAATGTATAATTGTGTTAAAAACAATACCAATGTATATAATGAAATTATAGCAGAGTAGATGGCAGCCTAAACCAGAGAGTGAAACTCCAACACTGTCATTATGTAACATATCTCACTTATAGAAGTAGTAGTAATAGACACCACAAATATACACCAACTATACACCAACTATGTCAGAAGACTAAATCAAAGTGAATCCCAAAAAGCAGATAAGCACGTAAAATAGGATAAAATTGGACACAGTTGTAAATCATAGCTTTGTACCAGGCTCTCAGAGAAAAGGCTGCGAGTTATAGTTGTCTGTAGTATGCAAGACTGGCTTATACAAAGGCATCATCACACTGTAGGCAAAGGGAGGTGGGAGAGGGAGTCCTGACTGTGTTAGAAACTACCCAATTGCATCCGAGTGTGCTTATCACCCACCCTATTTCGCTAAAGCCATAACGTGTGAGCACCATAGCTCATTATCATGTCCTGTTATAGAATAAGATAAGTGTTCTGATTGCAGTAATATTCCAATATTCTCCAAGCTGAACTCAAACATGTGTTTTTTTTAACTTTAGTTACTATGGTACTATGTTAAAACTATCCCATTAGTTCAGAAGAGTTCAACTAATCAAAGCAGTTTAGCAGTTTTAGAACTTGTGATGCGACACATTGATCAAAGCAGGAAATAATAAATGTGCTACTTTTTAAAATGATGTCTGGACTGTTTTGATATAACTTGATAACTGTGATAAAATTAAAATGTTTAATACATTTTACATTTTAATAAACCTGCCCAGTATTTTGGCACAATAACATATAATTGGCTCAAGTCCATTGCTATATTATTATTATTATTATTTCCAATATGCATTTCATCTAATGCATCTAGTTACAGACACAAATTGTATTATTAAAGATTTAAAGAGAGAGGCAAGAATGTAATCAACTAATTACTTGCACAAATTACAACTTCAGAAGTGAAAAAAAAGCCTGGTAGACTAAAAGCATTTTAAATGCATGGTAGAGCATTTTTTTTATCTGTGCTAGTAACAACAGATGCATTAGTTTGTTTAATGTGAAAGGCTCAGCAACTGTGCCTAGACTTATCTGGCAGTTTAATCAGAGAGAATAATTGGAAAGGAAAGGATGTTACAAAGCTACAAAGTTATGTGACTGACCTTTGAAAACCATTCCCTAACCAAAGTGTGCCGGAAAGAAAGGGCAAATGAATCTTAATGCTCCAATGTTACAATAATCAAATGACTATGCAGTTATTTTTTTATACAGTGACACAGAAGTCAGAACGCAAGATTAATGTTAAATGCCATTAAAAGAGGTTCACTTGTTGCAAGGACTTGGTAGCTGGGTAGCTTCCTCATTTAGCAGAATAAATTTGAAGTTAAACAGATTCTTTGGCAGACTATTCAAATCAACAGAGGGTACTCACTTTTTCAGGAACAGAGAGATTATGTTAATACATTATGTTAATACATTTTCTACTTGTTCCACTCACCTGACTCATTACAGTATATAGAACTATGCTAAATAGAAAACAAATATGATAAATATAACATAAATATACAGTGGAAAAAGGACAGGTTGGTAATGTCAAGTAAGTACTTACAATGACATTTTTGTGTCAAAGTTACATCAAGGTCTGTTACAGTGCCATTCATTTACCTAATTTAAACCTAATTGCAACTGGGAAATATGTTATATTTTGGGTAAATGGATTGTTCACCTTTAAGTTAATTTGTTATACAATATCAGATTTTTTTTGTAACTCAAATTTTTTATTTGGCAAGTATACAGGTTCATTTTGTTTGTAGGATTTTGATGAGATAAAATGACAAGAAAAGAGAAAAAGAGTAAACAAAAATTACCTTTAATAGTGTTAAACTATAAAAATACATCTGCACTCCAGAGTTTATATCCAAATAGTATCAATGTTTCACCATCAGTACTTACAATGACATTTTTGTGTCAAAGTTACATCAAGGTCTCTTACAGTGCCTGTAAAAATCTTCACTTTTTTTTCATTCATTTTACTAATTTAAACCTAATTGCAACTGGGAAATATGTTATATTTTGGGTAAATGGATTGTTTACCTTTAAGTTAATTTGTTATACAATATCAAATTTTTTTTTAACTCAAAATTTTTATTTGGCAAGTATACAGGTATATTTTGTTTGTAGGATTTTGATGAGATAAAATGACAAGAAAAGAGAAAAAGAGTAAACAAAAAGGTAAAAACTTGCATAATAGTGTTAAACTATAAGAATACATCTGCACTCCAGAGTTTATATCCAAATAGTATCAATGTTTCACCATCAACCAATGTGGTCTAAATAATATTAATTTTAGTATTATCAGGCATCTCCTAGGGTGTTGAGAGAAAATAGACTACCCATGTTGACAAAACATTATCATTTAATTGGGTTGTGTTGGTTATATAAGCCATCATAGTTTATTGTTATCAACTCTAGAAATAACTTTAGCTATAGTGGGTATTGATTCTGCAGCAGTTGTAATACGGTTAACCAATTTCTGGGCTGGTCGTTTAAGTTTTGAGATGGGCCGTCCCAACATAAGAAGTTACATAGTTAGTTACATAGTTAAATTGGGTTGAAAAAAGACAAAGTCCATCAAGTTCAACCAGTCCAAATGAAAACCCAGCATCCATACACACAACCCTCCCTACTTTTAATTAAAATTCTATATACCCATACCTATACTAACTATAGAGTTTAGTATCACAATAGCCTTTGATATTATGTCTGTCCAAAAAATCATCCAAGCCATTCTTAAAGGCATTAAAGGAAAACTATTCCCCCCAAACAATGTAGGTCTCTATAAAAAGATATTGTATAAAACAGCTCATAAGTAAAACCCTGCTTCATGTAAATAAACCATTTTCATAATAATATACTTTTCTAGTAGTATGTGCCATTGGGTAATCATAAATAGAAAATTGCCATTTTAAAAAATAAGGGCCGCCCCCTGGGATCGTAGGATTCACTGTACTCACAAACATACCAACAAACCATACATGTTAGGTCACATGAGCCAATTAACAGACAGAGTTCTGTCTTTTGCTTCCCCACTTCTTCCTGTTACAGTTAGTGTTGTAGTATTTCTGGTCAGGTGATCTCTTCCTGTTACAGTTAGAGTTGAAGTATTCCTGGTCAGGTGATCTCTGAGGCAACACACAGACCATCACGAAATGGTGGCTCAAGGCAAGAGATGTAAAAGGACAATATTTACTTAGATATATATTCCAGTTTGGTGAGATTCTTGAATATGCCACTTAATATGATATGAACTATCTGCTGCTTAAGTGTTCATTTTGGGGGTATAGTTTTCCTTTAACTGAATCAGCCATCACAACATCACCCGGTAGTGCATTCCACAACCTCACTGTCCTGACTGTGAAGAACCCTCTACGTTGCTTCAAATGAAAGTTCTTTTCTTCTAGTCTAAAGGGGTGGCCTCTGGTACGGTGATCCTCTTTATGGGTAAAAAGGTCCCCTGCCATTTGTCTATAATGTCCTCTAATGTACTTGTAAAGTGTAATCATGTCCCCTCGCAAGCGCCTTTTTTCCAGAGAAAACAACCCCAACCTTGACAGTCTACCCTCATAATTTAAGTCTTCCGTCCCTCTAACCAATTTAGTTGCACGTCTCTGCACTCTCTCCAGCTCATTTATATCCCTCTTAAGGACTGGAGTCCAAAACTGAACTGCATACTCCAGATGAGGCCTTACCAGGGACCTATAAAGAGGCATAATTATGTTTTCATCCCTTGAGTTAATGCCCTTTTTTATGCAAGACAGAACTTTATTTGCTTTAGTAGCCACAGAATGACACTGCCCAGAATTAGACAACGTGTTATCTACAAAGACCCCTAGATCCTTTTCATTTAAGGAAACTCCCAACACATTGCCATTTAGTGTATAACTTGCATTTATATTATTTTTGCCAAAGTGCATAACCTTGCATTTATCAACATTGAACCTCATTTTCCAGTTTGCTGCCCAGTTTTCCAGTTTAGACAAATCACTTTGCAAAGTAGCAGCATCCTGCATGCAACCTATAGTTCTGCACAATTTAGTATCATCTGCAAAAATAGAAACAGTACTTTCAATGCCCACCTCCAGGTCATTAATAAACAAGTTGAAAAGCAAGGGACCTAGTACAGAGCCCTGCGGTACTCCACTAACAACACTGGTCCAATTAGAAAATGTTCCATTTACCACCACTCTTTGTAGTCTATCTTTTAGCCAGTTCTCTATCCAGGTACAAATAAATGTTCCAGGCCAACATTCCTTAATTTAACCAGTAACCTTTTGTGTGGCACTGTATCAAATGCTTTAGCAAAGTCTAAGTAAATCACATCCACTGCCATCCCAGAATCGAGGTCTCTACTTACATTCTCGTAAAAAGAAATTAAGTTAGTCTGGCAAGATCTATTACGCATAAAACCATGCTGGCACAAACTCATAGTATTATAATTTGCTATGAAGTCCAGTATCTTATCCTTTATTAACCCTTCGAAAAGCTTTCCTACCACTGACGTCAGACTAACTGGCCTATAGTTTTGAGGCTGAGAACGGGATCCTTTTTTGAATAGAGGCACCACATTAGCAATTCACCAGTCTCTCGGCACTATGCCAGATCTCAATGAATCCTGAAAAATTAAGTAAAGAGGTTTGGCAATCACAGAGCTAAGCTCGCTAATTACCCTGGGATGAATACCATCTGGCCCTGGACCTTTGTTAATCTTAACATGTTCAAGTCTCTTTTGAATTTCATCATGTGTGAACCATGCATCATTAGTTGTATTACTAGAATTGGGACTGTTAAGAAGGAAACCTTCACTTACTGGTTCCTCATTTGTGTAGACAGATGAAAAATATGAGTTCAGAATCTGCGCTTTTATTTTGTTTTCATCAACCAGCTGACCCCCCTCTGATAGTAAGGGTCCCACCCCTTCCTGCTTCATTTTTTTACTATTAACATATTTAAAAAATAATTTTGGATTTTTTTTACTGCTTGCTGCAATATCCTTTTCTATAGCAATTTTAGCTTGCCTTATAGCTTCTTTGCATGATTTATTGGCCTCCTTGTACCAGCTAACTTGAAAGCCTTAAAAGCACGTCTTTTCTTACCCACCTCAACACCAGCGCTTCTATTGAACCAAAAAGGTTTTGCTTTGCAACGACGTTCCTTGCTTACAAGTGGAATATACTGACAAGTATATTTATTAAGCAGCATTTTAAAGACTTCCCATTTTTGTTCTGTGTTTAACCCTGTGAAAAGCATTTCCCACTTAATATGTTGCAGAGATGCCCTTATACTGTCAAAGTTTGCACGTCTGAAATTTTGTGTTTTAGTTACTCCCTTGTAGAATTGCTTCTGCAACAGAATCTCAAAGGAGACCATGTTATGATCACTATTCCCTAAATGCTCACCCACACAAATGTTAGAGATGAGTTCAGTATTGTTAGTTATTACAAGGTCCAAAAGAGAGTTATTTCTAGTAGGTTCTTGAACGAGCTGGAATAAAAAGTTATCATTCAGCATATTTACAAACCTACTAGCTTTTTCTGTCTTAGCAACCCCATTACAATGTATGTCAATGTCAATGTCTGGATAATTGAAGTCACCCATAGTAACAACTTGACCCAGCTGTGAAGCCGCTTGTATCTGCAAGAGTAGCTGGGCTTCATACTCGACACTTATACGAGGTGGTTTATAGCATACACCAATGATAATTCTTTTTGTTACCTTTTGCCCAGTCAAAATCTCTACCCAGAGTGATTCTACACCCTCACCAGTGCCAGCTATTTTTATTTCTTTAGTGCATGGCTTTAATTCAGGCTTTACATACAGACACACTCCTCCACCCTTTTTAATCCCTCTGTCCCTCCTAAAAAGGGTGTAACCATTTAAATTCACAATCCAGTCACATGTTTCATCCCACCAGGTCTCAGTGATACCAATTATATCATAATTTTTAGAGCATGCAATTAATTCTAGGTCTCCCATTTTACCTGACAAACTCCGTGCATTTGCCAGCATACAGCGGAGGTTACTACTTTTACTTTTGAAATGTGCATTACTTAATGAAGAATTATACGTTAAGTTAGTATTTTCTGTTTTCCTTGTAACAGGGGGACCTCCTTAGCTGGTAAACTGTATGCCCCCCTCACTCCTCCCCCATGACCCCTTACTAACCCCACTGCCCCGTCTACACTAGCTTCCCCATAATCCTTTATCTCACCCACCCATCCCCTTGTCTAGTTTAAACACTCCTCCAACCTCTTAGCCATTCTTTCCCCTAGCACCGCGGACCCCCTTCCACTGAGGTGCAAACCGTCACGGCTGTATAGGTTGTACCCCAACGAAAAGTCAGCCCAGTGATTTAAAGCGATACTGACACATTCCTATAAAAAATCATAGGAACGTGTCCGTATCAAAAAGGTGCTGCACACTAAATATTTACCTCCAAAAGCCCCCCAAAGCCGCCCCCAGCCCTGGTGTTAATTTACAAGGAAGGAAAATATCATAAAGCTTATGAATCCTACAGACCTATTTCCCTAATAAATGTTGATGCAAATATACTGGCAAAGATATTGGCTGTTTGTTTAGGAGCTGTAATTTTATCTGTAATAAATACAGATCAGACTGGTTTTATGCCAACATCTCATAATTAAAAGAGATAGTATACAAATTAGCAGATACAGCATGATTATGTGGGCTCTTGTAGTTTCATTAGATTAGAGCTAAGGCATTTGATTCCTTCAATGGGAATATGCAGACTGAGAGGTACAGTATGTTGCATTAAATCTAGACCCCTATATGGAAAGTTTTAAATTATCATCTAAGATCTGGAAAAGACAGATCTATTTGGGACAGAATTAATTTTTATAAAATGTATTTTTATAATTCTTATATTTTTTCTAAATTCTCTAAGTATAATTAATACATGGCGGCTGAAACAATTACAAAAAATTATTAATGATTATGTATGGGCAGGGAAACAACATATCCAGTAGGACATTAATAGCACTAGCTGAAGTGTGTGGCTTAACCCTCCCTGATATGAAAAGCTATTACATTGCTTTGCGGTTATCACATATTCAAAGTTGGTTTGATTTAGATGAAAACAATCAAGTGAATAAGCTATGTGCAACACTGGTTGGTTCATTTGGCATCAGTGTAGCACTGAGGGCAGTGGCAAAGGAATTTGCAGCACTGAGGGCAGCGGCAAACGTGGGGGGAGGAAAGAAGGCTTGCAGAGGCCAGTGTAGTGGGGTGGATAAGGGGCAATGAAGGCTAATAAGAGAGGCAGGTTTGTTACAGTGAAGAGGGGAAGTAGGGGACAAAAGTATATGGGGGCTGGTCCAAAACAGATTCACCATTTGGGATGCTGGAGAGTACAGCTCTGAACTGGCATGTATGGAGCAGGCTGACTCTCTCTACCCTGGGAGGCAGTGGCTCTAATATGGGTGGTGGGGGGAGTGCAAGGAAGGAAAGGCAGGTTTTAGTTATTAAGGGATTCAATTATTAGGTGGATAGGCTAATCTGCTGTAAGGACCCTTCATGCTGAACAGTCTGCTGCTTGCCTCTTGCTGGGGCTTGGCATGTGGTGGAATGAGTGGACAGATTATTGGGAGGGGCTGGGGAAGACCCAGCGGTCTTGGTACACATAGGTACCAATGACAAAGTTAGAGGAAGCAGTGAAGTCCTCAAGAATGATTTTAAAAAAACTAGGTATGAAATGAAGGGCAAGGACTTCCAAGGTAATTTTCTCAGATATAGTACCTGTGCCATGAGCAACCTTAAAAAGACAGCAGGAGCTTAGGGAGATTAATGTGTGGCTTAGAGAATGGTGTAGGGAAGAGGGTTTTGGGTTTTTGGAGAACTGGCTAATTTCTCATTTGGCTACAGGCTCTTTGCTAGGGATGGGCTGCACCTCAATGATGATGGTGGGAGAAGATGGCAAGAAGGTTGGAGGAGATTTTAAACTAGGTGTTGGAGGGAGGGTTCAGTAAAGGATTCTGTGGAAGACAGGTTAGATGAGGTAGTGGGCAAAGGAAGGGTAAATGGAGGAGGAGATTTGGTTGGGGGTACTGTTAAGGATAGGAAGGACCACATTTCATATGTTCAATATGGTACCAGTATTATATGTAAGATCCGACCTCCTATGTCAGATCTTACCAGCATGGAAGTGTGAGGGGTACTCACCCTGATGGCCTAGTGGGCAGACGGGGACGCCCGCCGCGCTCTCGGCGGGGATGCTTGTCATGCCGATCTTCCTCTTCTGTGCCGTTTTCTTAGTGACTCCGTTTGAATTCTGCCCGCACCGACCTGGCCTGATTTGACTACGCTTTCTCTTACTCCTTGAAATGTGACCTTCTGCCCAAAAGACTTTTGCTTACAATTGTGCCCCTCTGCTTGTCTTTTTAAGACCTGGCGGCATCCGATTAGCTGAGGGCTCATCCTTAGGTGAAAGGCGGCTGTTAAAGGCGGAAGCAAGAGCCGAGACCAGGGAGCCTATCATTGGTTCTGGATTAGGGTGCCAATCGTGACAGGAAGCCACCGTTCTACCCTTTTTGTAGGACATAAGTGGTGGTTTTTCAAAACTAGTCATGTTAGGGAGACCCTTTTTGAGGATTTCTCAATGTTTTCTTACAATATCCGCCACCTGGTGGCTTAAAGTATGATACTTGGAGACAAATGGAATACAAACCTCCTGTTGTCTATTTTGGCCCAAAAGTATGCTACCCGTATCCAATCTTTTCTATCTCATTAAATTGTTCGGGTACCCACACTCCCTAAATTTAGTCTGCATTTCATCAAGTCTCTGGGATAATGTTAAATCATCCATTACAATGTGTTTTACCATGCTGAACTGGGACTTTGGGAGATATTTTTTGACTTGTGTGGGGTGAAAGGAATCGAAGTGTAGCAGAGTGTTCCTGTCAGTGGGCTTGGTGTACAAATCCACTGATAGAGTTCTGCCACACCTCGACACCTTAGTGTCTAAAAAGGAGACCCAATCCTCACTACTGTCACTGTCAGCAGTAAACTTGATGAAAGGTAAAGATTTATTTATTTTACTAACAAATTTTTCTAGGGCCCAATGTGGACCTGTCCATATAGCAAATACATCATTGATGTAGCAAAACCACGTATGGCAGTATTTAATGAACCGTTCATTACTGTAAATGTAATGTATTTCAAATCTATTCATAAAAATGTTTGCATAGGACGGGGCCACATTAGAGCCCATCGCCGTTCCATGAGTTTGGACATAATATTGAAGCTGAAAAAGAAAAAAATTGTTGTACAG